>NC_064414.1:49207500-49807500 GCF_023375975.1 Astyanax mexicanus
TAGTGATTCTGTTATTATCGAATATTGAATGTTATGATGTTAGTTAACCAAAATGGACCATCTTCCTAACGTTACATAGCAACATCATACTGATGTTGAATACCAACATTTAGTCATGATGTTTAGCGACTAAAATGTCCATTCAACATAAAATGGTACCATTACCATTGAACAATACTATGTTGTTGTGGTAACACTTCCTATGAATGTCATCTTTATTAGACGCTATAACCACATTCATAACATATTATAATACTTTCATAAGGCATTATATACATGGCTATAAATGTTTATAAAAATGCATAACCCAATATAGCCATGTTTATTAAGCATTATGACCTGTAATCATAATATATTATAAGCTGTGCTATAAGCTATATCTCTATCATTAATAATCCAGTCCTACAATGAAAGTCTGTCACTTTACTTAGAGCGCACAAAGACCTGTTATAATACATTATAATTGATTATAATTAATATTATATTCAAGACAGGAATAATTTATGAGTGGTTAAAATATATTTATAGGATTATTGAGGGTGTGTTTATAGGTTGGAGGCTTTTTTAGTCATGATAAAGTCTGTAAGCTGGGACTGAGTTTCTTGGTATTGATGTATAACATGTTATAAACACAGCTATTAATGCATTATAATCACAGTTCATGATGCATAATAAACATGGCTATGATGAGTTATACATTTTTATAAACATATATAGCCATGTTTATAATGCCTTATGAATGCATTATAATGTGTTATGAGTATGTTTATAGAGTCTTATAGAGGTGACATTCAAAGAAAGTGTTACCGTTGTTGTTTTAAATCTGCATCGTAACCAAAATCTAACATCTTTCCAACGTCTCTCTCCAACACTATACTGACATACAGTATTGAGTTTTAGTAGTGGATAAAACATCTGTTAAATATTGCAATGATACAATGCTACTATACACACAAAATGAAAATCTATGAGAATCTAAGTCATGCTGTTAAGCAACAAACATCCAAGATCATCCGTAAGTCAATTAAATATTGAAATAAATCTTCACATTTAGTCATGAGGCATGGTTAATAAAACTCAATGTCTGCTCAACGTCATTACATTAATATCCATACCATGCAATGCAATTCTGATGTTTTTAATCAGTGATATGTCGATGGTTTTATGTTGTTACATGGAGTCATAATATTACATAACATCGTAACGTCAATAGAGGTGGTGTCAGGTTAGGAAAATAAAACATCTCTCTAACGTTGAGATTGATGTGAATCCATGTTTTATTTTTTCCCACATTCCAACTAGAACATAGCAGAAGTATATAGCCTAGTATGAAAATGATCTGTGCAGAGACTCAAGAGAACTCCAGACAAACTCCAGTCCAACTAAGATTCAAACCATCACTGATCATCAGTAAATTTTACATTTCATTTGTAAATCAAGGGATCAGAGTCTGGAGGAAGAGTGCAGAGACACACAGTCCAAACTGCTCGAGGTCTACTGTGAAGTTTCCACCAATCAGTGATGGTTTGGAGAGACATGTCATCTGCTGGTGTTGATCCACTGTGTTTTATTATGAAGTCTAAAGTCAGCGCAGTTTTGTTTTCCCACAAAATCTTACAGAACTTTATGCTTCCCTCTGCTACTGACAACTTTTATGGAGATGAGGATTTCATTTTCCAGCAGGACTTGGCACACTGCCCACAGTACTGCCAAAAGTACCAATTGGTCTTATACTGTATAATATTCTAATTTTCTGAGACACTGATTTTTGGGTTTTCATTGGCTGTAAACCATAATCATCAACAATACTACTACCATTCCAGCAATCAAAGACCCAACAGGAATGATAACCCTGAAGAAATCAACAGAACATTCTGAAATTACTTCTTTTTACATTAAAGTCCATTGAAAGAAAGAAATCTCCAGTTTTTGCATGACGGTGTTGATATATGTTCATGTGTGGCCCACACTGCCCAAACCATCAGACACTGTAGAAGAAGATGTGGACTGGAGCAGACCGTACCACAGACCACCACATCAGAGCGGGGGGCGCTGAAGCTAACCAGCCAGCCAGAGCCGGAGTAGATGAGCTAATCGCTCTGCTCTGAGGTGTTGGGAGAAGAGAGAGAGAGAGAGAGAGAGAGAGAGAGAGAGAGAGAGAGAGAGAGAGAGAGAGGAGACCACCCACCCAGCGGATTCAGGATTCAGGAGGCCCAGACGCTGCAGCAGCTCCATTCTGTGACCCTCTGTGCTGCCCCGAGCTCCAAGCTGGACCCTTCGCAATTGAGTCCCCCCCCTCCCACACACACACACACACACACACACACACACATACACATACACACCCCTCAACACCCCCCTCCATCCCACCCTCAAGCTAACTGGGAGAATGGAGGAGGAGGAGGAGTGGAGTGGGGGTGGTAAACAGCCTACCCTCCCTGTCTCTCTCTCTCTCTCTTTCTCTCCTTCACAGTACAATGTGAGGGGATGCAGTCAGGCACTGGAGAACTTTCAGAGAGGCCAAACGCTGCAAAGGCCTGAATGCAACATCTGTGAAGGCATGTAGACGTAGACCGCCGGGGGGAAAATACACTATTCTGCTGGGAATCGCATTGACTAACCTGTATTTTTGGGGTCTGTTCTCTGTCTCTCTCTCTCTCTCTCTCTCTGTTACTTTATATACACCCCAATTATGTGGCAATTCCATTTTGTCTACTATGGTGGACATACATTAGGTCTGGGACCTACAGCTCTCTGATTTTGCTATTTATAGGTATATGTTTGAGTAAAATGAACATTGTTGTTTTATTCCACAATCCCAAATTCCAAATAAAAACATTGTAATTTAGAGCATTTATTTGCAGAAAATAAGAAATGCTGAAATAACAAAAAAAAAAAAAGATGCAGAGCTTGCAGAACTTTCAGAGCTTTCATATTCATAAAGTTTTAAGAGTTCAGAAATCAATATTTGGTGGAATAACCCTGGTTTCTAATCACAGTTTTCATGTTCTTCTCCACCAGTCTTACACACTGCTTTTGTATAACTTTATGCCTTTACTCCTGGTGCAAAAATTCAAGCAGTTCAGTTTGGTTTGATGGCTTGTGATCATCCATCTTCCTCTTGATTATATTCCACTCAGGACTAATCTACAGCTACAGTAGATACAGGAATCAACAGCATAATTCATTGTGTGTGTACAGCGGCGTGGCACGCCTGCATGAGAAGGGGAGGCAGATTTCAGCATAACGCCACTCCTTTTTCTTCTTCTATTGTTTAACAGGTGGTAATAGCTTGTCTCAGTTTCCAGAATTTGGACCAAAAATTGTCAAACCATCTAAAGAAGTGATTTCATGCTGCAAATGAAGCAAACCTGGTTTTAGTTGATCCAGACTGAAAGCACCTCTTAATGCTGAATAAAATTTTGATCCTTTGTTATATACCATCACACCTGCACTTTAATCTTGCTTCTGATTAAAGTGAAAGGTCTGAAAGTCTGGAAATGAGGTAGGTGTGAAAGCACCGTAACTCTACATATCTGGCTCTTTGCCTGGCCTCACAAAGGCATACAGTATATGAATGGGTTTACAAGGCCGGGATGTGATTTTATAAACTGCATCGTTTCGGGGGCTTGATTTCCGCATCTGCTTTCCACACCCTTATAAACCAGAGCATATTAGAAGCTGGTGAGGAAATTTTAATGATTAGTTTTAATGGAACTGTAAATTTTCAGCAAGAATTGCACTGAGAGAGAGAGAAAGAGAGAGGCGAGAAAAAAGAAAAAGAGAGAGAGAGAGAAACTGGCCTAAATAACAAAGCACAGTGTTGTTAGATTGTAACCGTGTTCATTGGGCCTTTTTTTCATTTGTATTTGGACCACCCTGCCCCCTCCCACCAACACAATATCTGTTCCAAATCTACTGATTGCTCCAAATATACTTTAATGCCTTGAAAACTACAGCAAACAGTGAAACAGCGACAGCTCGTGTGTCCTGATCCGATACATGCGGATTTATTTACTGCTCTGATGAATGGCTTCAAATTCTGACAACATGGAGCCATTAAACTGAATAATTCCTGCTTTGATGAGCATCAGAAATGAATAAAAGCGTCGTTCTCCATGAAATCTTAAGCTCTCTCGCTCTTTTGACCTCTCTCTCCCTCTTCTGACCTTTCTGCCATCACCTCTTCTTTTAAAAATGCCTGAAACCCAAGCGCTCACACCAGCCAGAAACCAACCGGAAACGGACTTCCTCTAATCAATTTCCTGCCTTTAATCTAACATCTCATGTGATTACTACATAATAAGGGTGTTTCCTTTAAGGGGGCACAAAGCGGAACTTGTGCAATAAGCGTATAAAGTGCAATAATAATGTGGTCATTTTTTTTGGTCTCCAACCACCTCCAAATGAGCTTTAAGTGATCAGATTACAATGTGTCCTTTAAGACGCACTGTATCCTGTTTACACCTGTACTTTTGTACTCTTTAATGCCCACTTATGATCAGATCACCCAGGAAGTTGTTAACAGGGCCTAAAATCAAAACCCTTGATGCTGGTGTTGGTCAGGCCTCCATTTCATGGTTACAGTTGATGCTTCACTGGCTTCCTGTACGTTTCAGGATAGATTTTAAGATGTTATTATTCGTTTACAACTATTATCAGTTATTATCAAGATTTAGCTCCATCCTATCTTTCCTGAACTTCTGATGCCTTACTTTCCATAGTCACTTAGATCTGCTGATCAGCTTCTTCTTGTGGTCCCCAAATCTAGATTAAAACAAAGGGGGGATCGTGCCTTTGCAGTTCTGGCCCCCAAATTGTGGAATGAACTGCCTTTACACATCAGACTAGCTCCCACAGTGTCAAGTTTTAAATCTCGTCTTAAATCTCAATTTTTATTTCTTACCTTTTTTTATGTAGTTTAATTTGTTCTGTTTTTGTTCTGTTTTGGTTTATTTTTGTTTTAAATTCTAATGGACAGCACTTTGGTTAACAAAGTTGTTTTAAACGTGCTTTAGAAATTAATTTTACCTTTATTTTCACAACAGCTCAACAATAGTTCAATAGGAGCCTATATTGGTTACTGAGTAACAGCTGAATAGCCTGTATGTGCTATGAATTATTGGTTAATGATTTGTTAATGGGGTGTAATGATGCACTCTGCTCAAGATTCAGTTCACAAATTTGGATTCACGATTCTCAAGATTTCTCAAGATATTTGGAACAAATTTTAAATGACAACTTGTAAAAATGCCCCTGTGAAATGTTTGATTACATGCTAAGTCCTGAAACCCATACTTTTGCTTGGTGTGCATTTTTTTGGGATTAGTAGAACCGAACAATTATAAACGGTCACTCCTGGCACCAATAGCGCTCTAGCCTCGCCCACACTTAGCTCTACCTGCGATCTCCAGCCTCCAGCTCTACCTGCGATACCCAGAATACACCACGCACTGATGTCACTCCTTCAAATGTTTACATTTCATTGCACACAGCACCTCCAGTAAGCCAATCACCAGAATATTGATTTCACCAGTTCACACCCATATATATATATATATATATATATATATATATATATATATATATATATATATATATACACCCTTACTTTACACACATCTCACTTGTCCCATTGCCTGTGTTACCCTCTCGTGTATGATCATTCTGATATCCTCTGATATCTTTTTCTTCTCATATATGACCTCTGCACTAAATCTTGTTTATGGTATGTTTACTCTCTATTGCTGCTGTATACTGGTGTTGACCCTGAATGTATTGACTATCAAAATCTTATTTGTATCTGCACATGTTGTCAAGCCATGACAAAAACGAAAAAAAAAAAAAGTCTTTGTACAGGACGTAATTAAAAAAAAAAAAAAGGAATGTCCAAAAAAACAATAAACTAGTTTTAACTAGTTTTTAAAATGGGATTTTTATCTGGACCATGTTTCTGTTGGCTTGATCTGGGTTTCCACCAGTGGAATGGGCCAAATCAAGACAAGTTCTTGAGATGCAGCAATATGGGTCAGTATTGTCCTGCTGAACTTGTCCTGCACTAGAGTGTACATACACAAAAGATAGAGCCATTGGTTGAAGCATAGATCAAAATGAGCCAATTTTAGCCACTCACATGCTTATTTATGTGACTGGTGTCCAAAATTCACTTGTGTTTCTACCTCTGCTTAGTAAATCTAAATAGTCTTTCCCTATATAGTGGTGATATTTAGTACTTATGATGGAGTAGGGATCCTTGGCTCTTGAAGTCCCCCTGAGGAGAGGTGGGCTTCAGGCTCTGAATGGCCACTTCAGGCACAAGCTGAGCTTAGTAATCACTGGGGTTTGAACTTACAAGGCTTCTAATGCCATAAGGTCAAGCACTGGTGGCATTCATCCCTGTGGCCAGCAGCCGGCCTATTCTTCCCCAGCCTCGCTCTTCTCCTCCCCTCTCTATAGAGGCTCCAGCAGCCCGGCGTCCGGCTGACAGCCCACTCGCTGCTGCTGTTGCTGCTGCTGCTGCGCTCCAATATATCATAAATCATCATTCACACTGTTGCTTTTGCTCCTACATATATCTACCGGCTGAGAGTTTGCCACTGAAGCGATGCAGTGTAAGTGAGAGAGAGAGAGAGAGAGAGAGAGAGAGCGCAAGAGTGCGCGAGAGAGAGAGAGATTCATTCGCAGGTCAGTTATTCAGGGAATTATAAATCTGCTGCTGTGTAGTCAGTGTTTTCCTTGCTAATGATGCATCTCGGCTCAAGAATGGAAAGCTCATTGTCGGATCCGCTACTGAAAGCCAACCGGCGAACAAGTCATTCACAACTCTCGCGCAGCACCCAAACCAACCAGACAGCTCAGACAAGTGGTTTGCTGCGCTGTTTTTAGAATATTTGCGAGCACAAATCAGTATTTCTGTCACAAATACAAACTACAGAAATAAGACAAAAAAGAAGCGTGATTACGACTAAGGATTTCACATTTTCACAAACATTTTAATACTACTGAAAGCCAACCAGTAAACAAGTCATTCACAACTCTCGCGCAGCACTGAACCCAACGAGCCAGCTTAAACAAGTGGTTTGCTGTGCTGTTTTTAGCATATTTGGGAGCTCAAATCAGCGTTTCTGTCACAAATACATATTACAGAAGAAATACAAAAAGAGGTGTGATATGACTGAGGATTACAAAGAAACAATTAGATAATTTAGCCTATCTTTATTCTCATAAGTTATTAATTTATTTACCTAAAATAAGCTTAATCACCAGCCTAATCACTCAAGGCCCTATCTGACACCCTGTTCAAGGCACATCACAATGCACATTGCTATCTTGCAATCCCTCCAGCAGGCTATTTTCACGCCTTCCACCTGCGTCGTTTGAATAGCAACGGTGCTTCAGAATACTGTATATCTACGCTGATGGGCATGGTCAAAATAAAGCGTTATCAAGTAAATTTCTAGGCAATGGGAAACACAGATGATCCACTGTCTAAAAAAACAACCGAGACAGATATCAACTGTCAAAATGTTCATCGCTATCTTGGCAGAATTGTCAACACAGGTGTGCAACGAATGTACTTCACAGCTTGTTTTACACACTTTGACACAGAGCAGTGCACAAACCCATAACGTGTGCAAGTTTAACAAGAGTAATCAGAACGAGTGAGCGTAAATGAACAGAAGTGTTTGACACATCCAGGCAGCTGCGCCATTAAAATAGTAATCCACCGAAGTCAGTGCACACCTGGATCTTAAAGGGAATCATAAGCAAGTGAAATGCTGATTGGTTTGTTGTACATTACAAAGAAATACACACCCATGACTAATTAAGAAAATTAATATATGCTTTCTGCACATTTTGAGAAACACAAGGCATACTTTAGCGTTTAACGTCGATACGATAGCAAAGAAGCATTGACACACTCTTAATCAAGCTGTGCAGTGCACGTTTGACAGCTCGCCTATAGGTTTATGCAACAGCTACTATATCTAACATATTAATATTTGGTATAAGATTTAATGTATATCAAACTGTCTTGTCAAAATATTTCAACATCTTTTAGAATGTTTAGAATGTTTATTCTAAAACTAAACTGATGCTAAAAACAACTCATTCACAACTCTCGCGCATCACCGAACCCAACGCGTCGGCTCAGAGCAGTGGTTTTCTGCGCTGTTTAGCATATTTGCGAGCTCAAATCAGCACGTCTGCCACAGAAACACGCCACAAAGAGGCATGTTTATGAGCGAGGCTTTCGCAAAACCGCCGTGCAGCAAACACAGCGCGACGGACAGCCGAGGAGATAATAACCGTCTGCGCTGACCGCACAGATATACCGACCTGTATGGTTTTCATCTATTTGGAAACAGCGACTTCTAGTATTACACTCGTGCCTGACCCAGTGGCATTACCACATGGAAAAATGCAGCAGAAGATTACACCGTACACATTAAGCAGCGGCTGTGTTTAAATTCAGCTTTGCTCGTGTTATATCTTAAGCTGTCCTGCTTCCCCCCCAAGATAATACCTTTGTGATATATCTGACTCTGTGGGTGAGCGCAGCCTCTCTCGGACCACCATGACATTGGTTTGTAATTTGTGTGGGTGAAAGGTGAGAGGAATGGACCCGGGGCCGCCTGCCAAGCGCTAACGGCCTGTGGCTGCACGCGCCCGGCCAAGGGCCCTCCTTGATCAATGGCGTCCCCGTGCCGGAGCGCCCTGTGTGGCGGGTGGTGAGCGTGTAAATGTGTACTGTGGGCTGTGTCCTGCGATGCCTGTCTCTGTACGTCACCCTGCCGAGTCTCGCTCGGGACGTGGACGCAGGGAGCCGAGACGAGTCCGGTCAGGGGAAGATGTGCACCGGCACAGACTGAAATATTTAGCCAATGTCATCACAGGATGAGACACAGCAGAGACAGCACTGTTGTGGAAGCATGGCTGCAGTGCCAAGGAGACGCTGGTCAGGTGCAAAGAAGATGTTCACTGCTTTGGAAAGTTCATTTAGTATAGTTGATAGGTAGGTAGGTAGGTAGGTAGGTAGGTAGATTAGATAGGTAGGTAGGTAGGTAGGTAGGTAGGTAGGTAGGTAGATAGATAGATAGATAGATAGATAGATAGATAGATAGATAGATAGATAGATAGATAGATAGATAGATAGATAGATAGATAGATAGATAGATGTACTTGAAGAAGAACTGATAGATAGATAGATAGATAGATAGATAGATAGATAGATAGATAGATAGATAGATAGATAGATAGATAGATAGATAGATAGATAGATAGATAGATAGATAGATAGATAGATAGATAGATAGATGTACTTGAAGAAGAACTGCGAAAACAGAGTTGCTACACCTACATTCATGCTGCTTTTCTCTGTTATGGACTTTATAATTAAGCAATGTCAGCTGTTTTCATGCCTATCTCTTTACAGGATGTGGACGCAGGAAGCCGAGACCCGTCCAGCCAGAGGAACACCGCTGTGGAAGTGTGGTTGCAGTGTCAAGAAGACACTCAGGTGAAATGAAGATGTTCAGTGTTTTAGAAAGACAATTTAGCATAGTAGTTTAAGTAGACTTTTAAATTCGTAATGCATTTTAGACCTATATGTAGATGTGGTATAGCAGGATAGATAGACTCAACCTGTCTGCCTTGTACTTGAAGAAGGATTGAGAAAACATACATGTGGGGTGTCAGAATTATTAATTAGAAATTAGTTAGAAGTTGAAACTTGAAATTCCGTAGCAGGAAGCAAATCTTTTCGTCTCGTCTTACATCTGTCCTCCTAACAATTTCAAATTGTCCATTTATAAAGTGTTGTAGACAGCATTTATTGAGTTCTGTGAGCTTTTGATAAGTAGGAAGCAGAATATTTTCGTCTCGTCTTACATCTGTCCTCCTAAAAATTTAAAACTATGTAATGCAAGATTTTTATAAGATCCGTTTAGAAGATCCTAAGCTATTCGAATCTGTCTGAAAGCCACTGTGTGAATAAGTTATGATTTAGTGAAACACCTTTATTACTGGTACATATGTTTTTATTTTATTTTTTTTCATATTTACTATATGTTTATGGCGTATTGTATAGGGTGTTTCTTATTACTTTAAATTAAATTAAATTGAAATGATAATTCAACTGTTTTACCGCCTCTACAAGTACACACCTACACAAGTACAATCACACTACCCTGAACTTAAGCTCTGGAAGCTCTCGCGCGTCTGCCCTCTCACTGTACTCTGTAGGCCTGTATCAGCAGAGCGGGCTGTATTCAGTTACACCACGCACACATGGCACACCAGATAGCTATGCTTGATTGCTATGTCCAATTGGGGTCACTAAGCCATTCAGCTCCAGTGACTCCAGTTTAGCTTTGTTTTCTCCCCCAACAGCGTTTCTCGGCAGGTCTTTTTCCTAATTATCATCGCGAATACTGATCCTTTGAAAGAGAAGGGCCTGGTTATGGGATCAGGATATGGGGCCGGGGGGGAGTGTTGGGGGGGGCTTTACTGTAACGGATTAGGCCTGAAAAGGTCAGGGTAAGACCTCCGTGGAGAGTTCATCTGCTTTTGAAGGCGTAACCTCGGGCTTCTCGGAGGAGGAAGGTCAGGGTCTTTGTTGGATGTTAACTTTAAAGCGAAATGTCACCCAATCATGCTAACGTCACCGAGACTGGGTGAAATTAGCAGGGGGGCGGCTAACGTCATGCAGGTGAGATCATCCGACGTGACCCCGCTAGCATTATTGGCTGTGCGGCTTATTATAGCTAGCATTTTAGCCCAGTTGTTTAAGGTCCATTCATTAGCGATAGGAAAGAATCAGGGCTTTTGTTAGGTCTCAAGGGGAGCGCACCTGGGTAACACATACTCTCACACACACACACACACACACACACAACAAAAACACACAGATATAGCCCACAGGAGGTATGCAGATGTTGAACGTTTGGTCTTTCGGCGCGAGGTAGGTCTTGGACTGGAACGATAGCTCGCTGCATATGGCACTAATACTGCAACTGACATCATTTCCAGTCTGAAATATGTGTGGCCCAACACTACAGAGGCAGCCGGAGTGGTCAAGTGCACGAGCCTCGCTCTCCTCTGAACTTCAAGGCTTTAAAGCAGCGTATCATCAAATGTGTTCCACATTTCCGAGGCTTGTTACACTACCGTATGCGTGTCAATAAGTGATTGATACTGGTTGTGTCGACAGTGCAAAGACCGATGGTGCTGTTTTTCTCCTCGGACGCTTGTAGCAGATTTTCTCCAGTCGTGGGTACGGCAAACTGTTTTAGCCTCAAATGAATCCAGTGATTATTTACATAATTTAATACTTATATCATCACTGTCCAATGAAAAACAAGTGTCTCTACTTTTGTTGATTTTTAGTTTATTACTTTTTAGTTTATTAATTTGAACAGACAAACTGTTCCCTACACTGTGCAAAAAAATCTTGATGAACAGACCAATAGAAATACTTCAAAATGACTCAGGTATATTTGGAATGTACTAAGAATTGATGTTAAATATATTTACATTATAGTACAAATATGCTTCTTGTTCTTGGTCTTTTGTAAGTAGCACACTTCTAGTATACATCGTTGTGTATTAAAAAGATATATTTTAATATACTGTACTACAATTTTTAGCATCTTACAAATTAACTTTTTTTTTTACATTTTTTATTTGACATTTAAATGTATTCTTTAACACTGTATCCTATAATTTACTTTATATTTATATTTTCTAATTTTAATTACAGAGCATTGAAATACATTTCAACTGTTATATCAATATAATAACTTACCTTATTAATACATTTTTTAAACATTTTTACCAATGTAGTAATATCATTTACTTTTGCAAAAGTTACATGATACGTTCAACTTTAAGTGAACTACTGTAACAGTTGTTGTTTTTAACACACTTTGCTAAAAATGTACAAAAGTACTTTGGAAATAAGTATTTTAGTGAAAGTATATTGAATCACATTCAACTAAAAGTGTACTTAATAGCAGTCTATTTCTTTTTAAAATACACTTTATTATACTTTTATTATACTTACAGTGGTTGGACAATGAAACTGAAACACCTGTCGTAATTTTAGTGTGGGAGGTTTCATGCCTAAATTTGAGCAGCCTGGTGATCAATCTTCATTAATTGCACATTGCACCAGTAAGAGCAGAGTGTGAAGGTTCAATTAGCAGGGTAAGAGCACAGTTCTGCTCAAAATATTGCAATGCACACAACATTATGGGTGACATACCAGAGTTCAAAAGAGGACAGATTGTTGGTGCACGTCTTGATGGAGCATCTGTGACCAAGACAGCAAGTCTTTGTGATGTATCAAGAGCCACGGTATCCTGGGTAATGTCAGCATACCACCAAGAAGGACCAAGCACATCCAACAGGATTAACTGTGGACGCTGTAAGAGGAAGCTGTCTGAAAGAAATGTTCGGGTGCTAACCCGGATTGTATCCAAAAAAACATAAAACCACGGCTGATCAAATCACGGCAGAATTCAATGTGAACCTCAACTCTCCTGTTTCCACCAGAACTGTCTGTTGGGACAATAAATTACTGTGGTCTAAAACCAGGTGTTCAGTTTCATTGTACAACCCCGGTATATTGTATGATCAAAGTTATAAAGGTATATATATTTTTTTCACCAGGGTTGCATTAAGTCTAGTCAGATGATATAGATTTATAGATTTGAAAATCCACTATTATTTGTGGTAGAAATTAGATGATTACTAAAATAAGAATTTCTATGTATAAGAACTGCAAGCTAAGCTGGTGGTTAAACCATACTTGTGATGCACGGCCTGTGTGTGTATGTGTGTGTGTGTGTGTGTGTGTGTGTGTGTGTGTGTGTGTGTGTGTGTGAGTTATCATTACATCCACTAATGGCTGATTCACTCATACAGATGTGGAGCTCGGCCGTAATTGCTGAGTGGTCCAGAAGTCTGTTTGTGCACTGCTTATTTCCCATCCACCAGACCACCAAACCACCCAGATCGAGCTAATAAACCGTGGCGGCACATCAAGCGCTTTGCCACCATCCTCCGGGGCGGAGGAATCCCGCAGTCGGCCCTGCATGTCCTGCATGCGAGCTCAACACCACTGCCGAAGCTTATAAAAGTTGTTTATCTCATTTTGAGCCTGTTCATAAAACGAGTTTATGTGAAAGTCACCCAGATTAGTATTGTTTGCTTGATTATTTCCCCCTTATACACATTTCCCACCTCCCACCTCCCACCCACTCAAAGAAAAAACTTTTTTTTTTTCTTTTTTTTTTGAAAGGATGCGTCACATACAGTAAAATAAATGACACGGTATTCCCAGCATCATGTCACAACATTCCTAATACTGCTAATGACTGTTGGATGTTGGATGTGTGTGTGTGTGTGTGTGTGTGCGCCGGAGAGGCGGTGTCCACAGCTGCGTCACCGCTCCCCCGGAACGCTTTGATCTCTCCGATAAGTGCCATACCTAATCAGGTTAAAGCAGCACATGGCACGGAGGAAGGAAATTCCACTCATAATAGTAACATATCTGTTCTGCTCTTATGTGTCGCATTCCTCCAGCTAATTAGGAGTAAATACCTGACCCGAGGAGTGTCCGTATTAGCCCCCGCCAGTGTGGTCCATCTGCTCCGTCTTTCTTCTCCCCCAATGCTAATGCTAATTTGTAACACAGATGACAAAAAACATAAGGGAAGCTCTCCATGGCTCTCCCTCTCTCTTATACCGACAGCCTGAACGATTTTAATACGAAATAAGCTGGGATTGAGTCAATATCAATATATAACATGTCTTTTGTGTCGCAGACTTTGTACCAATACATACAACTCTGGATTTTGCTATTTTATAGGTATATGTTTGAATAAAATGAACATTGTTGTTTTATTCTATTAAAACTAAGGACATCATTTCTCCCAAATTCCCCCGAAAAATCTTGCCATTCAGAGCACGTATGTGCAGAAAATGAGAAATGACCGAAATAACAAAAGAGATGCAGAGCTTTCAGATCTCAAATAATACAAAGAAAACAAGTTCATATTCATAAAGTTTTAAGAGTTCAGAAATCAATATTTGATGGAATAACCCAGGTTTTTAATCACAGTTTTCATGCATCTTGGCATCATGTCCTCCTCCACCAGTCTTACACACTGCTTTTGGATAACTATAAGTCACTCCTGGTGCAAAAAATCAAGCAGTTCAGCTTGGTTTCCAGAGGTTTTCAATTTGGTAAAATCAAAGAAACGCATCATTTTATGTGGTCTCTTATTGTTTTTCCGGAGCTGTGGAACTAAAATATTGATATTGCGATATATTGTTTCAATATGTGGCGTCAAATATCAATATTTTTATTTAAACATAGGTGCTCTAAACTCTATAAGACCCCCCCCCCCCCCCAAATTTGACTTACTAAAATGACTGCTTCTTTACTCCCTGCAGTGAAGAATATTGGTTATCAAATTCTGTGAAATTGACACCAATAAATCCATAATTCCATGTGTTTGTTTATTTAGGAGTATTTTCTCTTTTTTAGTAACACAGATGCTGTAAAGTATTGTGGATAATGATCTTGTGAAATACTGTATCGAGTATCGCAGAATCTCAGAATTGTGATATTGTTATCGCAGACATTGTAAAAAAGTGAAATGAGACAAAATTCTATTACCAGACCAAGACATTCTTCCAGAGCATACATTTTTCGGCTGTACAGTATGTTGGATAGACTAAATTGCCCAGAAAAAAATTGGATATGCTAAATTGCCATGGTGTGTTTGCGTGTATGACTGTATGCCCAGATATGGATTGGTACTCTGGCACTAAGACCCTAACTTGTAGAACGGCGTTCAACACATTGGTTGGCTCTTAATTGTTAAAGCGAGTGGATCAGCATGGCCAAATTATTCTCTGATACCTTCAGAAAGAAGAGTGTAGTGTGTAGTGGGTTAGATTAATCTATATTAAAGTTTGTATTTGGGATGGGACAAAATATTGATATTGTGATATATTGTATCAATATGTGGCGTTCAATACTGGTATTTTTATTTAAAGCTGATGTCCGTAAGTTTTGGGATTTAGGGTCCTCTCTGGTAAGAATGGATAATTGCTCCGAGCATGCAGAGGAATCATGTTAACCCTTGTGTGGTGTTCATATTTTTGTTACTCGTTTACTTTGTTACTTGTATTTAATTCAGCAAAATTAAGCAATTTTACATTAAAATGCTTTACACATGCTTGCTTTTATTAGTTTTTAATACAATGTAAAAGAAAATGAATTAAACTCAAGATATGAGTAGAAAATTTGTTTAGTTTCAAATTTACAAATGAAGCAATGTTTATTAGCCCTTGGCCAAACATACTGTATGTAATATAAATGTGTGTGTGGGGGGGGGGGGTGTACAGTGTGTGTTTTGATATGTGTTTTTCACAAAAAATGAGCCAATGCCAATGAGTCCCACAGACCCGAACACCACACAAGGGTTAAACTGGGTGGGAATGAAGCAGTCTCCTTTTTTTTTAGAGCAGATGAATCTGATTCCAGGTTATGTTCAGTCAGAGAGAGAGCGAGCGCAGTCAGAAACATCACTCCTTCGTTTCTTTGGTTTTACTATGAGTGAAAGAGCTACTGAGGTCTGAGTTTCTCCTTCTCTGAGACCTTCAGAAAGAAGAGTGTAGAAAAAAAAACATCTCAGAACTATTAGAAATCAGCATATATCATTATAGATAAGTGAAACAACTGACCAACATGGCCACATAAGACCAATCTAACAATTTCATTACAAGAGCAGGTTAAAAGATGGATAAAAAGACTCCAAAAACTGTAAAAAAAAAACAACAAAAAAAAACATCATGGGATCTACAGGTAGATCTTTTTGCCACTGTTAATATCAAAGTATCACAGCATCTCCCATCAGAAAGAGAAAGCCCCTCCTACACTCTCTCTTCATCCTGTGTGGTTCTTCTCTTGGCTTTCTTTTCAGAGGCATCAGCGCTGACCATTACAGCTGGGCTATCTGTTCTATGTGTTATGTTGCAGCTCTAATTATCTCCGCCGCTGACCTGCAGGG
Organism: Astyanax mexicanus; assembly: GCF_023375975.1. Lineage (NCBI taxonomy): Eukaryota > Metazoa > Chordata > Actinopteri > Characiformes > Acestrorhamphidae > Astyanax > Astyanax mexicanus. Next base: position 49,223,586 of record NC_064414.1, read on the forward strand.
TCAGCCCAGCATGTGGCTCTCTGTGCTGCTTTTGTTCTCTCACGCTACCCTCTCCGGCCTTTCTTCTGCTCTGTTCACTCGGAACTGAACACACTGTCGCTCTCGGCCTGAGCCTACTCATCTCTGGGGGCTCGGGTTTTGGTAGAGCTCTGTGAACTTCAGTAGCACCACCGCCAGCCACCACCAGCACCACCAGCACCGCCCCAGAACAGTAGACCACTATAGAGCCCTCAATGGGTTAGATTCATCTATATTAAAGTTTGTATTTGGGATGGGACAAAATATCGATATTGTGATATACTGTATCAATATGTGGCGTCAAATATTGGTATTTTTATTTAAAGCTGATGTCCGTAAGTTTTGGGATTTAGGGTCCTCTCTGGTAAGAATGGGTAGGAATCATTTTAAACTGGGTGGGAATGAAGCAGTCTCCTTTTTTTTTTAGAGCAGATGAATCTGATTCCAGGTTATGTTCAGTCAGAGAGAGAGAGAGAGCTCAATCAGAAAGTCCACTCCTTCATTTCTTTGGTTTTACTATGAGTGAAAGAGCTACTGAGGTCTGAGTTTCCCCTTCTGAAGTCTCCATTGCTCCACCAGCTGCTCACGTTCAGTAAAACTGAGCTGGATCCTCTTTTAGAGGCTGTTTGTGTGACGTAAGTACGTAAAGACGTGTGAAACAAAATAATACGAACTGCCGCATTAAACATAGGCGCTCTAAATTTGACTTACTAAAACCCTGTAATGAAGAATATCGGTTGTCAGCTTCAAACTGTGAAATTCTCTTCAGTAACACGAATGTGTTGAAGTATCGAGGAAAATTGTCTTGTGATATTTCAAGTATTGCAGAATGACAGAATTGTGATGTATTTGTTATCGTGGACATTGTGATGTATTTGTTATCGTGGACAATGTAATAGAGTGAAAGGAGACTAAATTCTATCTCCAGACCATGACATTCCCCCAAAGCATCCATTGTTTGGCAGTACAGTATGTTTGCATTCTGGATATGGTGAGCATACAGAGACTACAGTAAATATAGCAACTGGCAGACAGCAAAAACCCATGTTTTACTTAAAGTGAAGCAATATATGACTAAAAAATCAAAAGATGTGTATCCAGACTAGTGATAAGCTGTAGGTAATGATGGGATGCTATGAAGCAGCCAGACATCAGTTAAGCATGGTGAGCAGCATGGTGGCTTAGTGTCCAGTACTAGGGTCCTGGGTTCAGGTCCCTACCAGGGTGTAGTGTCCATGTGGTTTCCTCCCACAGTCCAAAAACATGGAGATTGGATACTTTAATTTGCCCAGAAAAATGGATATTGTGTGATTGTGTGTGGATGGATGTGTTTCTGTATGACTGTATTCCTATATGGATTGGATTGGATTGGCACTGCTGGACCAACTCCTCAGTACTCGATGCAGTCTTTGAGGTGGAAGGTTGTTTCCGTTTGAGAGTATTCTGTGCGTGATTGGCTGCTGCTTCTCATCAGTGTGTATGTGGATGACTGCTGAGTGTAAATGTCTGTGTAGAGTGTGGACTGTAAAATGTCCTTGGGTTCGCTTTATAAATGTAACTTCATTCATTCATTCATAAAATCCCTATGACCAGTGCCTTCTGGTAGATTGTGGGGTATAAAGCCCCAAGGCACTAACTACTAGTCCAGTGTACTTTCAAAAAAATACTTTGGAATATGTTTGAGTAGCATTTTTAATCCATTATCAGTACTTGACCTCACTATAGATTTTATAGTAGAGCTCAATCAAAAATCGGTACCACTTTAAAATAAGACTACCTTTATAAAGGGTATATAAACGGTTAATTACAATTAGTTTGTTAATGGTTACTAATTAGGTTGTAAATGCCTTAAAAATCATTAATAATCAGTTATAACACATACATAGAAAGGGCAACAATGACCTGTTGTTTGCCAAATAGTGAACCCACAGCCATCTATATTGTTACCCTTTCTACATTTGTGTTGTATCTGATTATTAATGATTTGTAAGGCATTTACGACCTAACTAGTAATCATTAATAAACTAATTGTAAAGCATTTATAAACCATTTATAAAGGTAGTCTTATTTTAAAATGGTACCCAAAAATCTTACAGCAATGTTCCGAAATGTATTTTAAGGCATCTGAAGAGGCTGTAGAGGCTGTTACTGCAGCATCTGCTCATTTCCAATACGGGAAAAATGCAATATGGTATTTTGTCTATATCATGAAACTCGAACCCCACCCCACCCCACCCCACCACACACATGCAGTAGTTTCAATCACAACAACCTGGCTAGCAACAGGGGGGAATGAAAACCAAGCTTTGATCCATTTCCTTTTCTTTTTTTTTTTTTTCAATATCGTGGTGTGTGTTCCGGCTATCATTCCAGAATCAATATTTCAGGCCCTTTGTTCTCAGTGCCTCTGCAAACAATGGCAGATGATCACTGAGTGCCACCCAGAGGGCTGCTGCTTACCAGGGCCTGCTAAATATGACAAGAAATTGTTTTTTAATGAGTCATAATTACAGTATCATTTCACCAAGGAAGTGTCATTATACCTTTCTTTTTTTTCCCCTCGTAATCTCTGTGCGCAGTTGAGGTTGCCAATGATCCATACGAAATGCAGGACATTCCAGTGCGGTTCCCTGGTTCTCTGGTTTCAGTGTGCTTCCTTTATGTGTGCTGTCAGGACACAGTAAGTGACTGGGCTCTAGGCAATGTGCTTTCAACAGTGCACAGGCAGCACGTAACCCACACCCACAGGATATTTCCATCATTGAAAAAAAAAAAAAATCAGAAAACACCAACTTGCACTTACAATTCTGAGCTTCCAGTCTTTAAAGAAAAATCGATACAAATGATAGCAGAAAATGGTGCCAGAAATAAATAAATAACTAAATAAAATATGGTGCAAATATGGTTACAAAATGTTGAATTATCATTTTTTTTTAAGTTTTTTTTTTGTTTGTTTTTTCATTCATTTTAAACAGTGTAGTTGTGATCTCTAGTATGAATGAATGCCATGTGAGCCATTTTTTGTGAATGAGAGGTCTTTAAAGAAAGACCGGATTTATTATTTTTTGGTGGAATAACCCTGGTTTTAATCACATGCATCTCTTTTCATGCATCTCGGCATGTTCTCCTCCACCAGTCTTACACACTGCTTTTGGATAACTTTATGCCTTTACTCCTGGTGCAAAAGTTTAAGCAGTTCAGCTTGGTTTGATGGCTTGTGATCATCCATCTTCCTCTTGAGGTTTTCAATTTGGTAAAATCAAAGAAACACATCATTTTTAAGTTGTCTCTTTTTTTTTTTACAGAGCTGTATATAATATAGCTGTTGTAGGCTGTAAGAGCAAGTTACCATTGCCATTACTGCAAAAGGAAGACTTTATGCTGGCAGAGAAATGCAATGAAGTAACTGTGTGCTGGATGGATTATCCACAGTTTGAGGTGAACTCTATCGAAATAAATAGGATAGATGTTTAATAGACCAGTTTCTATAAATTCTATAAAACAATGAATTACAGAAGATTATAAAGTAGAGGCTGTAACACCAGACTGAATGGAGTGATGCTAGCTGAGTAAAATGCAACGACTGGTTTATTTACAGGCAGAAAACCAGATATAATAACCAGAATATCCAGGCAAATAAAACTTCCGCCAGATACAGGAATCATAGTAGAATATACAGTCCAGGATCTTGATCAAAAGACAGTCCGACAATGTATCAAATTCAAATAGGGGCAAGACAAAAAACGCAAATCGATATACAGTTAAATAAGGTCGTAATGAGAGGGCAGTAAGAAGATACAGGATAATAATGCTCAGTACGCAACGGAAAGTCGACAATACCTCACAATATTTGTTTAAAAACTGAAGCCTTATATAAAGGAAGCATAACGTGATTGGGTGAAGGTGAATGGGTGACATTGACGTTATTGCTCATTGGATTTTGGGAAATAGAGTCTAGGAGTGTGGATGGAGAGCATGGCGGTGTGACAGGCACTGTAAAATAGCAGCAACATGCTGGAATTCAACATACAGAAAAAAGCTGTTAATATAAATTACAGTGTACAAAACTGTAGTAAAATGCTGGCAAAACTGCTGCCAGTTATTTACTGTGATTTTACAGCACATTTTAACAGCGTATCTACAGCCAGAACAGAGCAATAAACAGTAAATGACTGTCCAGTAAATTTCTATGCAATTCCATTAACAGCAGCAGAGCTGGACCGATTCTCCGCTTAGTCATCGGGCCGGTCCGTACCACCCACAGGCAGAGGAAGTGGCACGCCTCAGTACACTTGTAGTGGTTTACATTGCGACAGAGAGGCCAATGCATCGAACAGAGCTAATGATTCTGACCTGTGTACGCAAGTGGATATCAACCTCCCCGCGTCCGTCCAACTGGACGCCGCTCAAAAGCAACACTATTTGAGGCTTGGCAGGCGGCTCAAAGAGTGCAACTGTGAGCCACAGTGGGTAACAGGAATGGATGGGAGGGAGTCTGAGGCGAGCTGAAGTCACCACAGAATGATTTGCTACCCGGTGTTTACCAAGCAGTCATAATTTATGGGGCATTCCCTGTGCCGGCTGCTTCCAAATCCTGTCCTCAAGGACCCCCAGCCTGTCCGTATTTGTGTCCTGTTTCAGCTCCCGTACCTGAATTAACCAGTCAAGAACTGGGAAGGGGAACAGAATGATGACCTGGCCCTGGAGATTCATTGGCAAGAGGTTCTAAGGCTGGGTTAGTGTTCTGATACTCTCAAGAGCTCTCAAGAGAGGTTTCTGATTAAAGCTTTGACACTCAATATCCTGGGCAAAATGATAAACTCTTAAGAGGGGAATCTGGTTAGTGTTCTAAAAGTCACTCCACTGGGCTGAGTAATCAGGTTAACCTGAGTTAGCAGGTTACTGTCCACCTTGTTGAACGCTCTTAATTACCTATCTTACCTCCTACATCCTACATACAGACTTTATGAAGATCAGCTTCTGACCTTAAACAGAGCTCCTCTATAAAACTGTACAATTACAGACTGTAGCCCATGTGTTGGAACACATAATACAACAGAACCCCTCTACAACATTCAATAATCCCCAGTTCATCACAACAGGACCACTGTTGAGCAGATACTATGGAACTATGAAGGTGGTGGTCCATTCTCAGAGCAGCTCTGTTACTGGCATAGTTGTGGTGGTGGTGTTTGTGGAGCTGGCATGGGTGTATCAGGAAGGTGGTGCTGAAAGAGCTCTTTTGACGCCCGTCAGTGTCAGTCGCTGTGAGGTTGACACCCAGAAATGTTCAGCCAAGAGCAGCTCTGTGGTCAGAAACTGACCATTAAGGAAGGGTGGATGACTAACACAAACAAATGCATCAATACACGGGCTGTACAGGAACTGTGTTGGAAGGTGGTGAATGTATGTCACTCTATGGGCTGGTGCAGGAACTGTACAGTTTTGTCGATTCGCCATCTGCTGAGGGAACTTGAGAACAAACTTTGTGCTGGTCAAGAACTGGTTAAACAATATGAAACAATCTTTGCTGGTTTTGGATGGTTTACGTTGGTCTTTGATGGTCAAGGCTGTTGAAAAGCAGATCAATTATGCAAAAACTTGCCAAAAACTGGGGTGCTACCTGGTTAATCAGCTATCTATCTATCTATCTATCTATCTATCTATCTATCTATCTATCTATCTATCTATCTATCTATCTATCTATCTATCTATCTATCTATCTATCTATCTATCTATCTATCTATCTATCTATCTATCTATCTATCTATCTATCTATTATTTCCAAGATTTCCAAGTTTTTAAAAGGTTCCAGGAAGATAAAGGCCAATTTATACTTCTGCGTTGAACCTAAGCTGTAGTCTACGCGTATATTATATGCAGTCAATGACCCTAAACTGTGGCTACAAGTCAGGTTTTGATTTGGGCTCCAATACTGAGAGAATCTACAGTTTTTCTAAACAGAGAAATCTCTCAATTGATGATGTTTCTTTAACCCTTTCAGACCTAAGTTATATTCCAGTGATGGAAAAATATAAAAAATGCTGTTTTCTTACTGCAATGCACAATAAATAAGAAGTTTTTTTTATGTGTATAAAATTTGTATTTATTTTATATTTGATATTGACCCTTTTTATATCACAAACCATTCATACACAGTACAATAAACTCTAAATCTAACCTAATGTCAGCATACCACCAAGAAGGACCAACCACATCCAACAGGATTAACTGTGGACGCTGTAAGAGGAAGCTGTCTGAAAGGGATATTCGGGTGCTAACATGGATTGTATCCAAAAAACATAAAACCACGGCTGATCAAATCACGGAAGAATTCAATGTGCACCTCAACTCTCCTGTTTCCACCAGAACTGTCCGTCACCACAATAAATTACTGTGGTCTAAAACCAGGTGTTTCAGTTTCATTGTCCAACCCCTGTAAGCTACTGCTATTTTGGCTTGTGAATTATTCACTGGCTGATTTATGCTCAATTGTGATGGACAAACATTAGTCTCAATTAGTGTTATGTGCACCATACCATTAAAAAAGCCCATTGTAATGGATAAAAGGGTTTGAAAACGTTAAAAAACTACACAATAATTCAATACGAACTCCTTATCAAAGGCTATGTATAAAACGCCTGTATGGCAGTGAATGGTAGTGATGTAATCATGGTGGGCTCATGAGGGAAACAAACAGAACCGCTAAGAACTGGCTCCTGTACGCCGCAGTGCCTCAGCCTATAAGTCAGCCTGTGTTTACTTGTAGATGGTAGTTAACTAATCAGAAAACCATATTTATTCCAGTGTGGCAAACCAAAGTACTCCTCTAAGCCCTTGAAGCGTTCTGCAACCAAAAACAGACCCAAAATCACACAGAAGGCAAAGAAGAGACGACTATTTACAGACTCTGCCTCTCTGTTTTCTTTGGACTTTTTACTTGCTACTTTTTAAGGAGGAAGGAAGCATCATGAGGTAAATTATATCCATTCAATGTGCCAAACCATTCGTTCCACGCACTGAGGTGAGCAGTATGATTTCAGTTAGCACATACAATATTGAAGACTCACATTTTATAATATGAGTCAAAATTGTGTTTAATTGTGTTTAATCTTTATTTTTTATTGTATTAGCCATTAAATAAAGCTAAAAACCTTAGAATACACCCTGCTACTCAGAGCTGTTTGGCCCAGGCAAGCCTGCTTTTCTTATTTTACCATTTGATTTTTGTACAGAAACTCCATGTGTCATACCTGGAGTTCTTAGGGCGTTTTCACACCAGCACTATTTGGTCCGGTTAAAACAACTCTGGTCCGTTTGTAACTTTAGTGCGGTTCGATTGAGCAGGTGTGAAAACAGTAATTGCACTCGGGTGCGGATCAAAAGAACCGGACCGAGACCAGCTAGAGGAGGTGAGAACGTGATCCGGTCTCGATCGGATCCAGCTAATAAATATAAGCCATTTATTTGAGCTAAACTGCTGATAAAGCAAGCACAGTTTAAACTGATATATTAGCCAGATAACGCTAATTACCACAGCTGTGAACAAACACTGTGTCCATGCACGCGCCGTCTGCGCTGCGTTCACTGCTCACAGCCGCGTGACTCTGTTTATTATGTATAAATCTGCGCTGCACGTAGAATCACTGTGTTTGAAAGTGCAGCTTTTCAGCGTTCAGTGTTAAAGCACAGATATTTGCACTGGAACCCAAAATCGCTGTATTTACTTTTTTCGTATGTTTATATTCAACATACTCCCGTGACAGACAGCTCTGACCAATCAGAGAACACAGGCTGCTCGCGTGGTTTATTGATGCGCATTTTGGTGCGTTTACATTTATGCCCATGTGAAACCAGACTGAACAGAGTGAGAAAACGCTCCAAGTAAACGAACTCATTAACTGATTCAGACCAGAGAAACCAACTACAGGTGTGAAAACACCCTTTGTCATCTTTTCTGAGTTAAAACTGAGATTTCAAATGTGTCTTCTTGAAGCAGTTTTCTCCATTTTCTCTTTTTGATTGTAAAAGAAGCTACACTCTACATTGAAGAGATGGTAAAAGGAAAAGTAGAGCTTAGAACCAGACTAACCCACTTGTCTTTAATCCCATCCACAGTGACCATGAACCAACCTAGACTGTCTATTTAACATTACATCTAAAAAACGTCAGTTAACCATTTTAAACTTTTACATTTTACAGGAGGATAAGTTTGAAAGCACCAGTTAATCACTGGCCCAATTTGAGTAATGTTCTAATTCATATTATGAGAAGCAAGAACTACTCAACTAAGTAACGAATAAAAATGACTTTAAGAAATGAAGGTCAGTCAATCAGAAACATTTCAAGAACTTCGAAATTATCCTTAACTACAGTCGCAAAGACTATCAAAAACCTTATGATGAAACTGGCTCTCATCAGGACCACCCCAGGAAAGGAAGAACAAGAGTTAACTCTGTGGTACAGGATAAGTTCATAAGAATTACCAGCCTCAAAAAACACAAGTTAACAGCTCCCCAGATAAGAGCACCTAAATGCTTCACAGATTATTTTGGATTGTTTAAAACTTTTTAAGTAACTACATGATTCCTTATGTGTTCCTTTATAGTCTGGATCACTTCAGTATTCATTTACTATGTAGGAAAAATAACAAATTAATAGAATTGAATAAGAAGGTGTATCCAAATGTTTGACTGGTACTGTACATTAGTAATGTACTTCTTTTCCTGCTGGAAAATGAAAGCTGCATCTCCATAAAAGTTGTCAGTAGCAGAGGGAAGCGTGAAGTGCTGTAAGATTTTTTGGGAAAACAAAACTGCACTGACTTTAGACTTGATAATAAAACACAGTGGATCAACACCAGCAGATGACTGACATGTCTCTCCTCTAAACCATCACTGATTGGTGGAATCTTCACACTAGACCTCAAGCAGTTTGGTCTGTGTGTCTCTCCACTCTTCCTCCAGACTCTGCTCACTTGATTTCCCTCAAATGAAATGTAAAATTTACTGATGATCAGTGATGGTTTGGAGGTCATCTGCTGGTGTTGATCCACTGTGTTTTATTATCAAGTCTAAAGTCAGTGCAGTTTTGTTTTCCCACAAACTCTTACAGCACTTCATGCTTCTCTCTGCTACTGACAACTTTTATGGAGATGCAGATTTCATTTTCCAGAAGGACTTGGCACACTGCCCACACTGCCAAAAGTACCAACTGGTCTTATATAATATTCTCTAATTTTCTGAGACACACTGATTTCATTGGCTGTAAGTCAATATTCATCAACAATAAAAGACTTTACACTCAAAATAGATCACTTTGTTGGTATTACATCTATATAATATATAAAATTCCCAATTTTTAGAGTTAGTCCATATATCTTTCTCATGTTTAATAACTGCTGAAACTTGCTTACGGATGCTGGAAGTGCTCTGATGACGCGCTGACCACCCAGAACTGGGCCGGGGGAGCGGCGGCGTGAGGAGACATGTGGGGAATGAAGCCTGCAGGGCTGTGATGTGTGACTGCAGATAGCGCTGCAGTCGGACTCCGGGTCAATCGGCCTGCTGGCTGGACGACACCTCCTCCATTCATCCCGCTCATACAGGCCAGGCTGGAGCTCGCAGGGATCACTGACCACCGACTAGATAATTATCCCCCGGGTCAGAGCCAGAGAGAAGGTCAGTCAGTGAGAGGATGATGGACAGGAACGTTTAGAGGGGAACCAGCAGTGATTTATGTATGTGTTTAATATATACTGCCCAGCAAATATGGGAGATACATATTTGATGAATAGAGGCAAAATGTTATACACTAATTAAGTATAAATATTTATAATAAATCATCATAATGACTAATAACAAATGTTATATTAAAATGTTAATGTTGATTTTGTAATTTGGGATGCACTAGGCTCCCTAGTGTTTCAGCTGCATATGTATATGCCAATTGAAAATGAATGTATTTTAGTAGAATGTAAATATATTCAAGTTAAAGCTTATGTTTCGAGAGCGCGAGCTCTCTTGAGTCTCTGCACGGATCATCTTTAAACTAGGCTACATACGTCTGCTATGTCCTTGCTGGAGTGTGGAGGGGCGTGTGCAGGCGTGATTGATCACAGTATAAACCAATAGGGAGTCGGAATGGTATATTGTATGTTTATACTTCTCTACATCCAATAACAATCAGATTCACTCTATCTGGATGGAGAGATTTTTCTGGATAGGGGTTTTATTAAAGCTGGACTATCAGTCAGAAGTCATTAACATATCTGTTAATAATATATATGGTATTAACTATAACTACATAGTTTAATCATTTATTTAATAATCATAACGTGGGCACAACGAGTGGACCAGCGGTCTAAAGTGCTGCCACTATGAGCGGGAGGTCGCAGGTTCGAACCTCCACTCATGCAGCTTTGCCATCAAGCTGCCGGCGCTCAGAGGGAGCAAAATTGGCTCTGCTCCCTCCGGGTGGGTAGATGGCGCTCTCTCCCCACATCACTCCTAGGGTGATGTCTGCAGCACAGGGAGTCTGTGAGCTGATGTATCGGAGACGAGCCGCTGCGTTTTTCTCCAAGCGCGCTGTGATGCTGCTCGAAAAGAAGCTGTGGCTGGCTTCACATGTATCGGAGGAAGCATGTGTTAGTCTTCACCCTCCTGGTGTGTTTGGGGCATCACTAGTGATAGGGGGAGTCCTAATGAGTGGGTTGGGTAATTGGCCATGTAAATTGGGGAGAAAATGGGAAAATTTTGAAATACAATTATATACAATATAAAAAAAACTGACTAAACTGACTTTCTGTATTATTTTATTAGATTTTTTAATGCTGACTGATGGAAAAAAACAAAGTATAAGTATGATACGTTTTATGTGTTGTAATCCCTCATCTATCATAGATTATTTATAAAATCATTACAAAGGAGCCTTATTTTAAAGTGGTAACGTTTATATCAGGATTTACCAACTACTTTAAAACTGAGAGCTGCTTCTTTGGTACCAATTAATGTGAATGGCTACAAGTTTGATTCACACTTGTGAAATCATAAATTTGCTCAATTTACCTTTAATTATATGTTATTAATATTAATAATTAATGATATTTTTGAACAGGACTGTGAACTACTCATAAGGTTCTTGCAGGCACCACATTGGTGACCCCTGGTTTATATGTTTAAAATACGTTTTAAGATCAGCTGAATCAAGGAGAGCAGACAGCAAATGATTCTTTAGGAGTGTTTTCAGACACAGAAAGATAAATTTGTATTTGCATTTCTTATTACAACATATTATTTGTTCCTTTTGAACAAAGTATTTATATCTGGTTACATCCCTAGTGTATGCATTGTGCTGTATGTGGATGTGGCAGCATGAGTCAGTGTGTGTGTGAGTGTGTGTGTGTGTGTGTGTGTGTCCTTGCCTGTGTGTACTCCTCGGGGAGATAAGCAGTGCAGGTGGTCTGTGGTGGGTGGGAATAGGCCCACTGGCCATGGTCTACCTGTGACCCCCACCTCACATACACACACTCATACACACTCACAAACACACTGGGGGGAAACCCAACACTTCACACCCACAGGCTGCAGCCAGCCGGCCCCCCACACCCCCACACCCGCTGAGCTGCTGCTGACCATTCCTGCTGCAGAAAACACAGGAAATATGTGAAATACTGCGATAAACTATAAACTGAAAATACAGTATCAAATACAGTCAGTTTCTGCAGACTCTTGGTATTTTAATCTCAGTGTCTTCATGAGGAAGAGTCACCTGGAATAGTTTTCTCAGCATCTTGAAGGAAGGTGTTCCTGGGGGTGCTGAACAATAGCTGCTGCTTTTCCTTCACGCTGTGAAGCTCCAGCTCATCCCAATTAAATCACCTCAAATCACCATCTCAGTTCATCAGGTTTAGATGAGGGGATTAATGTGGAGGACTAACACTTTCTTTGCTGTTTACTATGTAATTCCATATGTGTCCCTTAATTGTTTTCATGTCTTTAATATTAATTTAATAATCTTTTGACTGGTATCATATAGATGCATTTAACAGATATCATTACAGTGACATAAAATCATTCAAGTCAAAATGATCAAAATTAAATCTATCAACCCAAATATCTAAAAGATCTTTAAATTAGAAACTGATCTCATATTTGTGTATCTGTGGCCTAGAGTATGATTTTACCTATAGATTTATTATTAAGTGCTTTAGAAAAGTAAGTTCTCTGTAAATCCCAGGCCATTGTTATCTCCAGTTAAAACCCATACCCTCTTTCAATTAAACAAATAAAAATTTAAAGGGTTTGGACAATGAAACTGAAACACCTGGTTTTAGACCACAATAATTCATTGTGGTGACGGACAGTTCTGGTGGAAACAGGAGAGTTGAGGTGCACATTGAATTCTGCCGTGATTTGGGCAGTCGTGGTTTTATGTTTTTTGGATACAATCCGGGTTAGCACCCGAACATCTCTTTCAGACAGCTTCCTCTTACAGCGTCCACAGTTAATCCTGTTGGATGTGGTTTGTCCTTCTTGGTGGTATGCTGACATTACCCTGGATACCGTGACTCTTGATACATCACAAAGACTTGCTGTCTTGGTCACAGATGTGCAAGAGCAAGACGTGCACCAACAATTTGTCCTCTTTTGAAATCTGGTACGTCACACATAATGTTGTGTGCATTGCAATATTTTGAGCAGAACTGTGCTCTTACCCTGCTAATTGAACCTTCACACTCTTACTGCTCTTACTGGTGCAATGTGCAATTAATGAAGATTGGCTACCAGGCTGCTCCAATTTAGCCATGAAACCTCCCACACTAAAATGACGGGTGTTTCAGTTTCATTGTCCACCCCCTGTAGATAAACCAGAAGAAATTAAACTATTGAGCACTATAGACGGACTATAAATATTTTAAATGGACTTAATCATATTTATAACATTTATTTGATGCTTTTATCCTGACCAACTTACAATGTTTCTCATATAACAAAAGAGGACCAATATAGCAGTGTAGTAGTGTTAGAAGTCTTGTCTATGGGCAAGGACTCATATTAGTGTAGCACAGCAAAGTCACCCAGATCAGGAATTGAACCGCAGTCTTACGCATGGCAAGGTGGCTCACTGACAGGTAGTGGTGTTATCCGCTGCACCACACCACCACATTTTTTTATGAATGTAAATGTCTTAAATACAATATTATTATATACAATTTACAATCTGAAATAATTGTAAAATACTCAAACACACATCTGTGACCACATTTTACCCCACATTAGTCTGAGCCCCACTCCATCCGACCTCTTTCACTTTTCAGCCCATATTGCGTATCTCAGGACACTCAGGACTCAGGACACTTAAATTGCAGTAACGTGATCCAGACCCGCAGAGTGACAGAGCATCTCGGTATCAGAGGCATGGTGGGAAGTGCTGGGTGTAATAAGGGGCTTGTCATTTTTCATCAGCGTTCCAGAGCAAGTATGATCCAGGCCGGAGTGGAGCAGGCATGCGGCTGACACACACTACATCACAGGGGTCAAAAGGGGGGGGGCGGCGGGGCCGTGATTACTGATGGAAACTGATCAGGAGTTCTTGGAAGCAGGGCTGCTGGGAGCAAGGGCTGCTGGGATTGAGGGCCTCTGAAGGTAAAAGCTATCAGCTTCTTCCATTCATCTTCATCCCGCAGGAGAGCGCCTTTGTTCTCCTCTACTTCCTTCCGTCACAAAGCATTTGGAGGTAAGAGCCGGAGAAAGTCAAGGACTTAACACACACACTCACTCACACACACACTCACACACACACTCACACACACACTCACACACACACTCACACACACACTCACACACACACTCACACACACACACACACACACACACACACACTAACACAAAACCCCTCCACCCATACATCAAAAATCATACAAACACATAAATACAAACACACACACATTTACAAAGCACCTACCCTCGAGTATACACTTATACAATGCATTACACACATTACACACACACTACACACTACTCATACCACCCACCAACAAATACACATTCTATTCATAGCCCCACACACACTCATACATACAAACTATTCAAACACACACCCTCTGAAAACCAAATACAAGAGTACACATACATACACACACATACACACAAATACAAACACAAATAAATACACACACAAACGCAAACCACCTACCAGTGAGTATACACTTGTGTGTGAGCACTCACAAACAATGTATTTCACACATACACACAACATGCCACCCACCAGCAAATACACACATTCTATTCATAGCCACACACGTACATCTATCTATCTATTAGATGAAGGCAAAACATCAATAAAGCACTAGACAGTAAAGGAAATAGAAATAAAAACCTTTTTACTTCTTTAATTTAAAGCATTTAAACACACACACACACACACACAACCACATCTAGTACTTGTTCACACACACACACACACACACACACACACACAAATAGAAACACATACACATAGCAGCCCCCCCCCCCCCACTCGCCCTCTCACAACCACACACAAATGTACACACATCACATACCAGACTCACACACATCACACACATTTACACACACACACACAAAGCACCCACTCATACACACACACACACACACACACACACACACACACACACACACCCCTCCACACACACACATAAATCCACACAACCACCCACGGATACACACGTCCAGCCACCCACGCACCGCCGCTTTTTAATTTGATTGTCCATCTAATCATGGTCAGAGCTGTCTTGTGGATGGAAAAACACACAGTCTTCATGTGGTGGTTCTGCTTCCAGAGGGTCCTTTCAGAAACAAACCAGCCGGATTTCACTGTCATCTAAAGAAGCCAGCGCCAACCGGACGGCTGGCAGCAGCACAAACCCGGAGCCGGCCCAAAGATAACGGAATGGGCTCCTGAACATCAGCAGAACCTTCCAGCAGGAGAAGAAGACAAGAGGAGGGAAGAGCCTAAACTCACAGTGACTGGAGTGAAGTATAGATATTACAGTAAGTGAAGAAAAACTGGAGCAAGAGAAAACCTGGTTTAACATTCTTAGTAATAAAAAAAGCAAAGGAATATAGTATTGTTTGTTGTTTGTGGCAATAATAAAATTATTGAGTTTTTGAAATTAGTTTTTTTTTTTCTTTTAAAGAATCCACAAGGACTAAGTCCAGTGTGCAGCGTATAATAGGGGAATCAGACAGAGTTAAATGTGCCTGTTGCCAAGTATAATATGGGAATTGGCCTGAGTCGAATGTGCCCTCACCCCGGTTGCCAAGTATAATAAAATAAATAAATAAATAAATAAATAAATAAATAAATAAATAAATAAAAGAGAGCAATGTGCCAACATTTCAGTTGCAGAGTATAATATGGGCATCAGCCCGAGTTGAATGTGCCAACACCCCGCTTGCAGAATATATTATGGAAATCTGCCCAAGCCGATTCTAAACTGGCCTTTTAATTTTATTTTTAAACAGCATTAAAAGTAAAGTCAATCAAAAAAATAATAATAAAAGAGTCCAAAGTGTGAACATTCCAATTCCAGAGTACAATATGGGAAGTAGCTGAGTTAAATGTGCCCTCTTCCCGGTTGCCATGTATAATATGGGAATCACCCTGGTTGCCACGTATAATATGGGAACCTGCCCGAATCAATAAGCCAACAGCCCGTTTGTAAAGTATATTATGGAAATCTGCCTGAGCCAATGCTTATTTTAAAACAGTAGTAAAAATAGTCAATTTAAAACACAAATTACAAATTAGTCCAATGTGCGAACATTCTAGTTACAGAGTATAATATGGGAAGCTGCCAGGGTTGACTGTGCCCTCACCCCATTTTGCCCAATATAACATGGTAATCAGGCAGAGTTAAATGTGCCTTTACCCTGGTTGCTGAGTATATTACAAAAATAGTGCCGAGTTGAATGTGCCAACACCTCGTTTGCTGAGTATATTAGGGAAATCTTCCCAAGCTAAATCTAAATTTGGGCCAGTTCTTCATACTATCTGGTATAAAATGATACTAAACTGGCCTTTTATATTTTGTGAAAATTCAAGTCGCAGAGTATAATATAGGAGTCAAATTTTCCATCACCACAGTTACCGAGTATAATACAGAAATCAGCCCAAGTTGAATGTGCCAACACCCCATTTACTGAGTATATTATGCACATTAGCACATTAAACTGGCCTCTTTTATTTTATTTTAAAACAGCGATAAAAGTAAAGTCAATTAAAAAAAAAACAATGTGCAAATATTCCAATTGCAGAGTATAATATGGAAAGCAACCCAAATTAAATATGCCAAAACCCCAGTTGCAGAGTATATTATGGAAACAGTCCTGAGTTGAATGTGCCAACACCTCGTTTGCTGAATATTCTATAGAAATATGCCCAAGCTGATTCTAAACTTGGGCCGATTCTTCATGCTATGTGGGTATAAAGTGGCCCTGAACTGGCCAGTAAAAGTAAATTAACCAGCCAAATTAACAAATAAAAGAGTCCAATTCCATCACAGCTGTACCCAGATATATGTAACTAACCAAACAGAGCTATCTGCTCCCCACCTGTTGGCACGTATGTACCAGGTGGACGAAGGCTAGAAGTGGATGCTGACAGATGGAGGAATGAACAGGGTCTGAACGACTGGGCAGAGCAGTGCTGAAACCCACCCAGCTGAGAGTGAAGGAGCGAAAAACGCATGATTTAATTATAGATAACGAGTGAGCAGGGTGGAGGCGCTGACAGGCCGATAGAGGTAAAGAAACAGCTCTAACTGACAGACGCATGGCAGGATGAAAGAAAGAAACAGATAGAGAGAGATAGAGAGAGAGAGAGAGAGAGAGAGAGAGAGAGAGAAAGAGAGAGAGAGAGCTTACAGCAACAAGGGTGGCAGACAAGAAAGACAGCGCACAGCATTACGCCATGCTGCTACCTGGTTCGGCTTGTTTAGATATAATTAGCATGCATACTGCAGCTCTAAGCACAGACTCTCACCTATTTACAAAATACACACTGCTACAGTAAATATACCCAGCAGCTTTATGGGTATTTACTCAGTAATCTCACGCTCACGACACGCTTTTCTTACCGTGAGGGCGGAGGAGACGCCAAGAAACCAGCAGATGAAAGCAGGAGGGGTGGATTTAAGGTTAAGCTCTTTCTTGTATAAGGCAAAACTAGGCCACAGTGCCAGGAGATTAGTCCTAAAGCATCATTTAAGACTTTATGTGATTGATGTTTGAGCTCCAGAAAGGTATTCCAAAGGTCTATGACTGATATTCTTTTGTTTAAACTAATTGTGTAACGAGCAGAACGAACCAGAACAAATCATCCTCTTAAAAATACAGTATCATGAATGAAAGAATTTACACTTATATAGCACCTTTTCTAGACACCCAAGGATGCTTTACAATCACATCATACACAAAAAAAAACTGTTTAGGACCCTACTGGCGAGAAGCGTCAGCCAATCAGGCACAACTTACTCTTAACCGGAAACAACCGTCCACCTGGAGGACTGCATCGGGACTGAGAAGCAGACCCAGCACAGAGTACACCATACACACATTCGTCCACTCACAAACAGACCAGGACAAATTAGGATATCCAATCTACCTGATCTGTGTGTTTTTGGACTTAGACTTATGGATCTGAAAGTAAAAAATAAAAATGGAAAATCTAAAAAGCACCTAAAATGTTTCCTTTTTTTTTTTTTACTATATTTTGATCATTACATGTTCAATCGAATAAGTTTAAGTGTTTTCAATTAATTTTGTAAAGGCTTCTAAGTAATATTAATTCATAAAATTGACTCTGAATTATTTAATTTTAGAGTGAAAAGCCTTAAAATTTAAGTA
Organism: Astyanax mexicanus; assembly: GCF_023375975.1. Lineage (NCBI taxonomy): Eukaryota > Metazoa > Chordata > Actinopteri > Characiformes > Acestrorhamphidae > Astyanax > Astyanax mexicanus. The sequence goes on from NC_064414.1 coordinate 49,241,492, forward strand.
AGTATGTCATTTCAGGCAGAAATTTAGCGGTAAAATTAGGCTTGGAGTTATAGAGGTTAAATAGGAGTAGTTGGGATGTTGGGTTAGCAGATCTAACTACTTTATGATGAGTGTCTTCAAGTAGTAGTAGCTACTTCATACTGTGTTAACGTCATATACTGTACAATGCAGTGGTGTGCAGTAAGGCCCTTCTAACCCTTAAGAAAAGGGGTTACAATAAGTGCATGTGAACAATTACATAATATTTAATCAGGAAATATATTGTAGTTATTGTAAACTATAAGCATATATTTTATAAATTAACTAAAATAAAAAAAAACAGCAACTAATTCAAAGTATTAGTCTGCGTTTTTTTTCAGTTGCTACAGGACTCTTAGCTGACTGACAGCGGTACTAACCAATCAAAGCTTTTTAAAATGGATTCTGCCCCCTTGTGTCTGTGTGGCCCTTCTCATGATTTTGAAAAGGGTGTAGTAATGTCTGTTAGCAAAGTAATGGGACAATGTAACCAATCAGATTTGTGATTTTTTTTACTGTGGGGGCGGGGCCATGGCTGTCTAACCCCTTCTCAGCGCTGTGATAAAGGGGCTACACGTTGCTTAGTGTAAAACGGCGCTAAGTGCTGGCTTAGTTAAATAGTTAGATAACCATCATGGAACTGCGACTGTAAATGAGACAGATATTGTGTCACATCTAATTAAATAGCCTTTTTTAAAGGCTGTCCTTCAATGTGAAACTAATACACAATAAAAGGCCACCTGACTGGTGAGTTTTTGTGTGTACTTAATGTTTTGGCTGCTCTGGCGTACTGTAAGCATACAAATCAGTGGTCTTTGTTAAACGGTTGTACGTGTAGGACCATTAAGCATTGATTGTTGTGGTCTATTGTGTATTTTTGTCATTGTAGCTGTATTTGTAGGCTGTTAATGTGTATTAAGTTCCTATAACTAAGTTAAGACAGAGAATATGCAGTTATTGTAATAAACATCTATGTATAAGTCGTCGTTTTAGTGGTGGGTGTTGCAGAAGGTGTACCCACTATATTAACTGCACGCCACTGATACAATGCAACCATAAACCATTTAATATGAACGAACTCTTGAGAAGAGGCATGGCTGCTTACTGCAATATCCAACATGACAATACAGTTCTTCCTGACCAGAGACTTCCAGTTGACCAGAGACGCTCTACCACAGAGTCTAATTCATGGTTCCAGGCATTATGTCATAGAAGAAAGCCTGACTCTTTAAGGCTGGACCAAAATTAGCTTCCATCAACTCATGTGTTCAACACCCCTGAGCCCATGTGGTCAGCTGGGCTCAGAGGACCCTTGTAATTACGCCTTTGTGTGAAGGCCTTCATTTTGCTTCTCCTTTTAAAACTCTCCATGCGGCTGCTATCATTATTCCCCCCCTGATATAATAATTAGAGATTTCTACACTACGGTCAGAACGTGCCCATTGGCGAGTAGTTGTGGTGGTGAGCAGCGGTGTGCAGTCCAATGGCATGGGCTCATGTACTTTAGGGGGAATTATAAAGCATGTGGACCATAATAGCGGCTCATTACTCAAATGAAGGGGGTTATAATGCGGGACTGGCCGTATCACACCAGCTTTAGCTGCCTCCAGGAACACAGACCTGTCATTGACTAAATGAGACAAATAGGCTTTTCCTGTTTGTGGTCAAACAAGGTTTCGGGGAGGTTGAATATATCCCTCGCTCTCTGCTTTTTGAGGATTCAGAACGGGAATCGGAATGGGAATTTTTCATCCAAGCCATCGCATCAGCCGCTGTTTACCCAGGGCTTGTGTGGATGCTATTGTCTGGTAGAAGATGAAAGAGGTTGAGGAGGGTTTGAGAAAGGCCAGTCTTCATGTGTGGTCAACAGAATCGCGTCAGAATCACTTTTCTTCCCTCCATCCCTGTAGCGTAAATCAACTTCTAACTATTACAAAAGATGGCAGAATGTGAAGTGTTGTTCCGACATCAAAGCGACTTGAGGCAGGTTTCTAAGCTGAATAAAGCCGGGAGAGAATGTGGATCCATCACGTCTTCAAAAAAAAAAAGATCAATTCTCTAAAACACACACGTAGAAGCTCCTCGTCCCCTCCCTCCGTCTCGCCTTCGCTCTCCGCCCGGAGAAGTTATTAATGCACAGTGTTCATTACAGCTGTTCAAACACAGGGTCGGCAAATGACCCGCGGTTTAGGAAAACACTGTGATTTACTCGGCAGTGTGTGCTAAAATAATCCAAAGGGGAGCATAATAACATTTGTCATAACTCACAGGGCGCATGGACCCGGAGTGTTAGGAGAGGTGGAGGTGAGAGGGGAGAGAAAGAGAGAGAGAGAGAACAAGAACAAAAGGAAGAAAAAGAAAGAAAGAAAGTTGATGTCCATACAGCAGGTAAAACTGTCTTATCTAAATACTATTCTGATGTGGGCCACTTACCACTTACAATTAGTGGTATTAAAATCCAGTACATGTTCAATTCGCAACAATTCAACTCAGTCTGAACCACCAGAATGTATGAGATTTTTACATCAAGGAGATGGAAAAAAGACAGTGAGACAAAGGGAAAATGGATGACAGCAGTGAGTGAGGGGTTTAGTAGTGATCATATAACAGATAAAAGACCTCATAAACATTAAAAAGGCAAATCGCAACTAACTAACTAACTAACTAACTAAAGCAATTAACTAAACAAATTAAACAAATGCTAAAAGAAATATATATATATATATATATATATATATATATATATATATATATATTTATTGACAAAAATGACTTGACTTGACTTAAATTACAGATAAATAGTTTTAGGTTGTATATATCTTTGCCCTTCCTCTTTCTTTCAATTAATGTCTAAAATATCTGAAATTGCATTTTTTTAAATCATGGTGGAACAGAAATAAAAATATATTTGCAAATAAAGTACAATATTTCTCACAAATAATATTTGCTGTTATTAAATGTAGCATTTATTATACCACTATTGTTTAGGAAACTTTTTATTTGAACAAAACTTGATTAAAGTTTTACAAATATGCATTTTAGTTAAATTATATAACTCTTAAAGTAATTTACTTATTAATTCACCTGTTAGAATTAGTTGATCTCACTAGGAGAAAGAGCAACTTGTTTCTAATAAAATGAAGGGAAAATGGATGACAGCGGTGAGTACGGGGTTCAGTATCGACTTCATAAAAGTGAAAGTAAACAAATAATATTTGCAAAAACTAAACAAAAAGTATTATTTAAAAACTAGAACTATTAATAAATGTATTGCACTTTTTGGTCACAATAAATAAAAATGAAACGATAATGTAAATTTGAGAAATTGTTTTAGTTTGTATATCTATTCACCTTTCCTCAATCTTTCAAATAATGTACATTTTTTAAAATCCAGGTGGAAATGAAATAAAAATATATTTGCAAAAAAAAAAAGGGCAACAATTTTTATGTAATATTTAAACCACTATGTGCTATGTAGCCGAGAAAGAGAGAAAAAGAGAAAAAGAGAAAGAAAGAAATACGAAATATGCTGGGAGTCATGCAGGAATGAGAGGATGAGTGCGTGCACTGACTCAGAGAGAGATCCCATTAGCGGCGCGATGCACCAAAGAGGATACGTGCTCCTCAAAATCCCATCTCCTTCATCTCCAGAGGAGGTCCTGGAGTTTTCCAGAAGATCAGACGCAGTGCTCTTCACTTACCCGGAGGCCCAAAGTAAAAATATAAAGGCAGTGCCACAGTCGCTTTGTGTGTATCTGTGTTGCTCAGGGTAATTAGCATGAAACTGCTGCCACCATGGTGGCTGAAACCACACGGTTCCTGCGGGCAGCGGTGCCCAAACACAGCGCTGCTGCCCGCACCAAGTGGGTCACACTCCAATGCCTTTCTGGCTTTTCCAATCCCTTTGAGACGAGGGAAAGAGGGAACAGAGGAGCTCAGCAAGAGAGGAAGAAAAGAGAAGGATAGAGAGAGAGAGCTCAAACTTACACAAGAAGAAAGACGTGTGAAAGGAGGTAAAGAGAAGAAAGTAAGAGAGAGGTTAGCTACAGCTACAGTGCCTTTATATGGGCTGTAAACTTCTTAATGAACACAGAAAGAAGCAGCAGTAAGAACTGTGTGGATTGTATTTGGATTTGTAGCCTGTAGGACTGTTCATATAATGTTCCACACTCTTGGTTCTCTCATCCATAACTCAGAGAACAGAGAACAGATCTCTGCTTTACTTTCTTTTCTCTGCTCTCATAGTATTAAACTGAGATGCTGATGTTGTTATTCTGCCACTTGCAATGCAGTTACGCTGGTTTGTGAATGGTGGAGCAAATGGGAACCAATGTTTCAGGGTGTGCTCATGTCTATGCTACCTTCTGGCTCTCTGTTTTAAGTAAGGCTGCAATTGTAAGATCTATTAGCAGACAAACCAAGTCTCCCTGAAGCTGTGGGAGTCTCCCGCATTTCGGTAGTGGCTCCCTGATGCCCGCGAGTCACATATAATCTCCCGGAATTCAGAACGAGTGCCCCAAGAGTGCACTGCACACAAAGGCGCACACAGGCAACAGACTTTTTTTCTCTAATCGTGTGTGGGAAGGAGAGAGAGAGAAAACAGAGAGAGAGGAGAGGGGATAACCTCCCTGAAATCAACTTTTGCAACTTGGGATGTCTGTATTAGTAACTATTATGACTAAATCAGTACTTGACCGGACCAGAAAATAACAGACATTGAGATGATATGGTGACTTCTTATCAATAATTTATTCATTATAATTTAACCTTGAAACGTTCCCATGGTTTTTGTTCTTCAGCTCTGAGATAGTTTGTAAAAGAATATGGAGGAGTTTATATAATATAGTATATAATATATACGACAAAACTCCAGCTTCTCCCAGTCTAAACATTTGTACCTACTCTGAGAAGAGGCCTCGAAGCCTCTAAGAGTAAACAGCGCATATGGATTTTTTACGCATGGTTACATATGAATTAACTAAAGATGACAAAGGAAAACTGGATAACATATTGATCATGCTAAATATTGATTAATTTAATAACACAAAAATAACAATACACTACAAGACAAAACTCACTGGACAAAATACTGATTTCTTTCTTTTATATATATAATTTTATTTCAAATTTTTCCCATTTTCTCCCTAATTTACACAGACAATTACCCAACCCACTCACTAGTACTCCCCCTATCACTAGTGAAGCCCGAACACACCAGGAGGGTGAAGACTAGCGCATGCTTTCTCCGACACATGTGAAGTCAGCCACCGCCTCTTTTTGAGGTGCTGCTGATGCAGCATTGCCGAGTAGCATCACAGTGCACTCGGAGGAAAGCGCAGCGACTCAGTTCTGATACATCAGCTCACAGATACCCTGTGCTGTGGACATCACCCTAGCAGTGATGTGGGGAGAGAGCGCCATCTACCCACCCGGAGGGAGCAGGGCCAATTTTGCTCCCTCTGAGCTTTTGCACCCACTTTTAAAGCTGCTTTGCGATTAGTCGTTTTACAAACACATTTGATTTGATTCATTTTTTTGCAATTTTGTAAAGGTGCCAATTATTGCAATTTAGCATGGTTTGCACTATCAGAGATGGCATTTGTTAATAGCCAATATGTTCTCACCACTCCAGAGTTTGTTTGAGACAAGATCAAGACCACCTTTACACCACTCTATATCCATTGTGATTTCTGCATTTACACCTGCCGAAATATATCAGGTCAATGGTAAAACATTAATCAGAGTTGAACTAAAATAAGAAACATAGACCAAGAGTACACACTAAGAAAGGTAAGTACAGATTTGGACTTAAAAATGTTATATTGAGGTACAATATATGTTTGTACCCATGCTTTTTGTACCAGTATTATAAAGTACCACGATTATAAAGATTATAAGCATGTGTGAATATGTGTTAATAAATTGATGATTCAAATTTGTCGGGCTTTTAAATGAAAAATGCATAACTAGAATATATATAGTTAATAAGTACAGTTGTACAGAATACTGAATGTACCTTTTGGCTGGTTAAAAGTTACACATTTGTACTTATTGCTGTTAGGAATTACTTTATACTTCAAAGGGAACAAATCTGACCCTCTAAAGTCCAATATTATACCTTTATGGATAGAATTATGAAAAGTGTACTTTTGAGTACAAAAAAAAAAAAAAACCTCTGTTGGTATGATATAACACTTCTGACTGCACTACAGGCTGCTGCTGGTTTCCTGCTCTGAGGGCGGCTGATGGAGATCCAGTGCAGTTAGTTAGTAGGTGCACTCTGAGGAGCAGAGAGCCACACGTGGGAAACGTGGGGGCCTCACTCGTGTTAAATTAAGCTGTCCACAAGTTGATTAATTCAGCTCCCTTTTCTTCCGCAAACAAAACGCTCTGTGCACATATCATCGCCGGCTCGGGAAGGCAAACAAATGGCATCATCAGCCATGCATGTTTTGGGTTACCTAATATTACACCCACTGTGAAAACAACAGCTCAGTGCCTCAAGGACTTCGGGGGTAATGGTGTAATTTACGCTGTTGTGTGGAGAAACGCCGCTTACAGCACTGTAATGATGCAAACGACCCTACAGAACCAAAGAGAGCCCATAATGATACTCAATGATGAACATCCAGTGATGTACAGACACCAGCGATTCCCACGATATGTGTGGCATTCATTTGCAGCAACCTAAACCAGGACCAAGACCAAGCATTTACTGTTTACTGTCTATGAGTGATGGCTTTGTTAACAGGAACAACAGAGGAAAGATGTTATACAGTATGGAGCAATTAAATCTCTACAGTAACCGACTCTCACTGAGTTTGGATTATATTGGCATTTAAATGTATAGAAAATAGTCATTGTATAGACCGTTTCAATGAGGAAAACAATAACATAGCTACTGCGCATGTCTGTTCCTTCGACGCTTCCGGTGGCGCTATTTTCAACTATACAGCTGTCAAAATGAGAGCGCATATTTCGCAAATCTCCCGAAAACAGAGCAAATATACAAAAAGTGATCAAACCTCTTTTCCTGATCCTTTTGATAAGGATTTTTTTAAGAGGGAAGTTTTTTTTCCTCTGATTTAAAACGCTTCCCAGATGTGATCACTACCTTGTTGAATTGGAGGCAGTGAAAGGGCACCGCAGTTTGGACGCATATAATTACTTTCTCAGTGGAAAAGTTGAGAATATTTGTTCCTATAGTAGAGAAGCATCACTACAGTGTATTTTGAGGAGGGAGGAGTTGTGAGCGGACACTGTAACTGCAGGGCAGGTTAGCAGTGTAAAAAACGAAAGCAGGCGTGTTTACTATGGAGGACCAAAAATTACATAAGTATAAATAAATAAATGTTTGAATAAATAAATGAATAAATAAATGTTGACATAAATAAATGAATAAATAAATAAATGCACATATAAATGAATAAATAAATATAAAAATAAGAAATGTATTTATTAATTAATCTATTTACCTATACAATTATTTGTGCACGTATTTATTTATTTATATATATATTTATTTATTTATACATTTATATGTGCATTTATATATATATTTATTAATTCAACATTAATTAATTTATTTATTCATTTATTTGTTTACATATTTATACATTTATATGTATATTTATTTATACTTATGTCATTTTTGGTCCTTCATAGTTTACTTGTTTAAAGAACAATTTGACCTGATTTTCAATGTTTGTGAATCTCAGATTAGGTGAAGTTTGCATTCATGTTAATGTTAATTCATGTTAAAAAGTTACGTCCACTGTTTTGAACGCTGTTTACCGCTGAACGGAAGTGTCCTAGGAACAGCGACGTCACTTCCTACGCTCATGAATATTCCTCTAAAACAGTCTATAGAAACAGAAAATAGAAAAAGAATAGAAAACAAATAGAATCATGCAGTGGCATTAACAAGTATTTGCCCCCTTACAGATTTCTCATGTTAAACAAATGATTTTAAACAATGATTTTATTTATTAACCCTCCTGTTATGTTCTGGTTAAAAGTTTGAAGATCTATGAAAAATAGTTTTTCAGTATAAAACTTCTTGTGCGTGCCTTAATTAGTCTAATAAACATATAACCCCCAAATTCAGTGTTATGTTTTAATATTATGTAAAGCTATTATGCCTAATATCTTGGTCTTTCAAAAGTAATAAAGTAGTAAAACATTAAAAAAAAGGTTTGAACATGTCTTTTTTGTCTTTTTTTTGTTGAAAAAATAGTAATAACCTGATTGAACCATTACCTGTTAGAGGTAAGGTACACCATTGCACTAAATATTAATAGAATCATTAGCAATGTAGTTAGTAATAAAATATTCACACTGCTTGTTTGGATTTTTTTGCATAATTATTATTGTGGATAAATATTATTTTGTATATTAATTGGATAATTAAACATGCATCGGATCAAATTGACCCGGGAACACCATTGGTGTTCGTGACAAACATCCAAACCAATCTGTCTGACAGAACCAAAAAAAATTAGTTTTAAGTCCTGTTTTGTCCCTGATCAACTTCCTCAGTGCAAAAACACATTTACTAGCAATTTAGCTATTTTTCTCAGTTAATTCTAATCCCCTGCCTTGAGAAGTTTAACATTTTGCTAGCCTGGAACATTTATCACATTTTACAGTTTACAGTTTAAATATGCTACTGGGTTATACATTTCTCTTTTTTAATAACTGCAGGTACAATATTCACATTCATACACTCACCTGTGCTCCTGTGATCTCTTCCTGGTCTGGCAAAGGGTCCAAACTCACTTTTAGCTGCCCTTAAATAGTGCCTGAGCAAAATGAGGCATGCTCAGTTTTGGGCCCATTTTTGGGCCGTACCATTTTGGGGGGAGTCATGTGGGGTTTATTTCTTTCTATTTTTGTTTGTTTGTTTTGTTTATTTTTGTTTTATTTTTCTTTTGGCTTTTTTGCACCTTTTATTTAATAAAAACACTTGCACTGGATGTATTACTGCAGTTTGCCATAATTGTTTCTACAACCCACTACCTTTATGAGACACCCTCACCTTTAAGCAAGGTGTGACAGTAGCTCTTTGTGAAAAAATGTTTGCCCCCCCATAAATTAACTGTGATTAATCACAGTTTTTGGGACTTTTCTGATTTCTGCCAGACCTGTAAAACCAACAAATCATTTAAATAGAACCTGTCTGACAACATGAAGCAAATAAAAGATCTCAAAAAGCAGCACATTATACCCCCATCTGAAGAAATTCAAATACACATCAGAAAACATTAAGTCATAAAGAAAGTCATTAATAATCTATCCGTCTCAGTCTGGAAAAGGTTATAAAGTCATTTCTAAAGCCTTGGGACTCCAGAGAACCACAGCAAGCACTATTATTCACTAATGGGGAAAAGATAGAACACTGGTGAACCTTCCCAAGAGTGACCACCCAACTGAAATTACTTCAAAAGGGCATGAACAACTCATCCAAGAGGTCACAAAACAACCCAGAACAACATTTAAAGAACTGCAGGTCTCACTCGCCTCAGTTAAAGTCAGTGTTAATGATTCAATAATAAGAAAGAAACTGGGTGAAAATGGTCTTCATTGGAGTGTCCCAAAGATTTTGGGTAAACATCCATCCGTCCATCCGTTCCTACCTTCAAACATCCATCCAATTTTCAAAGAGACTGTATGTCTAAATGTCCATCTGTCTATCTGTTTAAACACGTCTGTCTAAACATCCATCCATCCATCCTTACATTCAAACATCCATCCAGTTTTAAAGTGACTGTATGTCTAAATGTCCATCTATCTGTTTAATCACATGTCTGTCTAAACATCCATCCATCCATCCATCTCTACATTCAAACATCCAACTAATTTTCAAAGTGACTGTATGTCTAACTGTCAATTTCTCTATATGTTTAATCACATGTCTGTCTTAACATCCATCCATCCATCCAGGAGAAAGGTATTAGATGTTACTCATACAAATGATCTGTCTTAATACAAATCAAGTCTAAAAATTAAATCTGAAAAAAATCACATTTTTGGTCTTTAAAATCATCTCCCCATGTTTGGTCGATGTTGCCATGATAACAGTCTCACTGAAGAATTCTAAAAGGACAAACATCATGGATCAGGATGTCAGCAGCTCCCAGATCATCTCTACTGGAGAACACAAACACATCCCTGGGTGTCAAGATCAACAAACCCCTTGGCGCAGCACCAACCGCAATGCCATGCTTTAATGCAGCTTAATCTCGGGAGAATCTAATACTGTATATTAATACTGAAACTGTGGTGTGATAAGCCTGAATGCTCAGCCTGCAGCTCTACAGCAGCCAATCCATGGTAACCATACACCAGAATGATGCCCTGACTCGCTTCACCTTGTCTGCCTTTAAAAGATTCTGGGAATCGTTTGGCATGAGATATTTAGCTAACTCTGCCTGAATAAGTATTCCTATCATGGATGCTCACTTATCATAGTGATATCTGCTCACTTTTCTAAGAGTCTGTTGTAGTTTCAGTGCTACAAGAATGTTTGCCAATAAGATATGAGGTCATGTGGTATGGATCTCAAAAAATGGCTTAACATAGAGGAGGAATGTTCCTGAGAATATAGAAGGTGCCCAGATCGCAACCTGCACTAATGGCTTCCAGCTCTAAATTTCTATTGTCTTCCAGACAAAAGGAGGCATAACATGGCATAAACACACATTTCTTAAAATGTTAATGAAAAACTACCCATAAGTACACTTAAATTATGCTATTTTGCCACTATTTCAGGGATGGGCAATAGGCGGATGAAACATCTGGACCGTGAGGTTGTTTGAACTATAATGAATGATAATGAAAAATAAATAAATAAATAAATAAATAAAATGCTTCTCTGGTGATCTTTTGTTTACATTCCTCCCCTACAGTCTTTCTGTTGTGCTCGGCATGACTTTAGTTTCCGCCCGTTCTCATTTTTCCGCCCGTTCTTGGGCTCCCTATCTTCTTATAAGGGCTGGTTTGGATGATACAAGAATGTCTGCCAATACAACATGAGGTCATTAGGAATTGATCACAAAAAATGGCTTCCAGCTCTAAAGTTCTATTGTCTTCCAGACAAAAGGAGGCATAACATGGCATAAACACACATTTCTTAAAATGTTAATGAAAAACTACCCATGAGAAAGAAAGTACACTTAAATTATGCTAAAATAAGATAAATGTGCACTAAATTCATATTGAGTATACTAGTCATATGTTATTTTTGCCACTATTTCAGGGGTGGGCAATAGGCGGATGAAACATCTGGACCGTGAGGTTGTTTGAACTATAATGAATGATAATGAAAAAGAAATAAATAAATAAATTAAATTCTTCTCTGGTGAGCTTTTGTTTACATTCCTCCCCTACAGTCTCTCTGTCACACTCAGCATGATTTTAGATTCCGCTCGTTCTCGTTTTTTGGCACCCTATCTTCTTATAAGGGCTGGTTTGGATGATACAAGAATGTCTGCCAATACGACATAAGGTCATGAGGAATTGATCACAAAAAATGGCTTCCAGCTCTAAAGTTCTATTGTCTTCCAGACAAAAGGAGGCATAACTTGGCATAAACACACATTTCCACAAATGTTATTGAAAAACTAAATAAAATTGTGACTATAAAAACAAAATCTTGTATCTGCATGATGGTGAAATTACCACAGAAAAACATGGGAACCCCTTGTTGTGTGTGAGTGAGCATTATCCTGTTGAACAATGCCAGTTGGAAGCCCCACCTTCAGAGGCAAAACTTGTGGCCACAGGATGTTTTGCACATATTGCTGGGCTGTCGTATAGGAAATAAATGTTATATCAAACCTTCCATAGTTTCCCCCAAAGATCCTGGACTTCACAGTGAATGGATTAACAAAATCAGTAGAGGTCTGTTTCTACAGTCACTAAGTTAGCTTATTAACTAACTAGCTAGAATGCTAGCTAACACACAAGTTTTTAATACAGCAAACAAAATCAATTACCTAGCTACCTTCCACGTCATGCACAAGACCCTTAAACCAGGTACTGTAGTCTTTTAGTGAAGCAGGCTGGGGAATCTTTCGCTTATTTTCTCACTATTCTTTTTTACTGCTTTGACCGTCAATTCAGAGAGTTGAGTGTGGTTAGTTGTCCACACAGGCACTGTCATTTATAGCTGGTGGATATTCTTCTGGCTCCCTCACTGCCTTGTAATTTCCAGCTTAGGAGCTGCCCCTAGCTTTACTTTTATTTCAACATAGGCATGGAATTAAGAAGGTGCATAACTTGGCTCCCAGGATCAAACCACCATCAATTGTCACCATCAAGTGTCAAAAGTTAGGGTTGAAGCGCTTACTATCAAGCCTTCTCAGTCAAACCCAACCATTGTTGGGTTGCAAACAGATCCTGCATTTGTCACTAAAAATTACATGGTTCCAGTTTTTACCAGAGCAGGATTCTCGTTCCTTACACCACTGCAAATAATGTTGGTAACACTTTCTATGAATGTCATCTCTATAAGACTCTATAAACATATTTATAACACATTATAATGCATTCATAAGGCATTATAAACATGGCAATACATATTTATAAAACTCTATAATTCATCATAGCCATGTTTATTATGCATCATGAACTGTGATTATATTGCATTAATAGCTGCGTTTATAACATGTTATACGTCAATACCAAAAAATTCAGTCCCAGATTGCAGATTGTATTATGACTAAAACAGCTTCCAACTTATAAACACACCCTCAATAATCCTATAAATATAATTTTAACCACTCATGAATTATACTTGTCTTGAATATAGTATTAGTTATAGTCAATTATAATGTATTATAACAGGTCTTTGTGCGCTCTAAGTAAAGTGACAGACTTTCATTGTGGGACTAGATTTTTAATGATAGATATATACTATTTTAGCATGTATATCATAAGCATAGCTTATAATGTATTATGATAACAAGTCATAATGCTTAATAAACATGGCTATAGTGGGTTATGCATTTTTATAAATATTTATAGCCATGTTTATAATGCCTTATGAATGCATTATAATATTTTATGAATGTAGTTATAGAGTTTCATAAAGATGACATTCATAGAAAGTGTTATCATAATGTTAACATTGGCTTACTAAAGAATGGCCTAGAAGTCACCAAAACCACCATCCTGCTTCTGTCACTCCAATGATGCACCAAAACTCAAAGTCTGTCTTTTAGTGTGTTGTAGAGGCATGTCTATCAGTCATCAATCTCTCACCAAGAGGTGCACTACCCAAAAAATCTAAAAATAAAACGCCTCCAAGCATCTTTTTACAGGGCAAAGGGGGAAGTGCTTTATGATTCAGTGTCTAAAAGTGCAATAAAGGCTGGAGTCCAGCAAAGTTTACTGGATTTCCTGCTGTAACACCTGCAATTAACAGGTGAGTTGAGTCAGGTGTGCTTTTTGAACAGGAAAAGCACAGAATTGTCCCTCCAGGACTGGAACTGCCCACCCCTTAGTCACAATCATTACACAGTAGTTATAATTGTTGACTGAGATATAACTGCATGCTAATTTTTTGCAGCTAAATAGTGTTTTTTTTTTCAGTAATTTAATGTACAGTATACATTATATTATACAACTTGAAAAATCTTAACAAATATCAATGTGTGTGTATGTGTGTGTGTGTGTGTGTGTGTGTGTGTGTGTGAGAACACAATGCTCTTTTCCATATGTAGCCCTGTTGGGTGATTCAGTGAGTGCGGGCAGTGAGTGGATGTACTCTGAGCAGTGTGAGCACTTGTACGATTCTCCCAGTTCCTCCCTCTCTCTCTCTCTCTCTCTCTCTCTCTCTCTCTCTCTCTCTCTCTCTCTCTCTCCCTCTCTCTCTCTATCATGGCCCCAGCCATAGCAGACATTTTTGTGGTGAAATCATTAAACCCACGTGCGGAGCTCTCTCTGTGGTCACTGGGGGTCCTGCTCCTCTGCCTTTAGCTGAATAAATCATAAAGTTTGCCGGGAGACCACACAAGTAGCGGCAGCAGCAACAGAGCAGCACAGGCAGGCCCGGAGCCCTGCACACACACACACACACACACACACACAGCCTTCCCGTCTCCCCCCCCCCCCCCCCCCAAACCCTCTGAGCTGATGGCCAAAACACCAGAGTGGTGAGAGTGAGACTAAAAGAGAAAGATGGAGAAAAATAGAGAGAAAGAGAGAGAGAGAGAGAGAGATTTATTTGTAATTTGTATTTGTATTGAGACAAAAATAGATAGAACATAAGAGAAGGAGAGACAGAAAGACGGACTGAGAGGAAGAGAGTGAAGATTAATATAATATTAATATGAAAAGCAGATGAAGGGAAAAGGTGAGAACGTGTGTGAAAGACAGAGGGACAGAAAGCGAAGAAAGAGAGCCACAAAGATAAAGAGAGAGAAAGAGAGAGAGAGAGAGAGATTTGTCATTTGTATTAGAACAGATATAGAAAGAACATAAGAGAAAGAGAGAGGTGGAGAGAAAGAAAGACAGACTGAAAGACAGAGTGAGAGGAATAGAGTGAATATGAAGAAGGAGAGTCACAAAGATAAAGAGAGAGAGCGAGAGAGAGAGAGAGAGAGAGAGAGAGAGAGAGAGTTATTTGTAATTTGTATTTGTATTAGAGCAGATATAGAAAGAACATAAGAGAAGGAGAGAGGTGGAGATAAATAAAGAAAGACTGAAAGAGGAAGAGAGTAAAGATGAATTAATTTGAGAAGCAGATGAAGGGAAAAGGTGAGAATGTGTGTGAAAGAGAGAGGGACAGAAAGCAAAGAAAGAGAGTCACAAAGATAAAGAGAGAGAGAGAGAGAAATTATTTGTAAGTTATAATTGTATTAAGACAGATATAGAAAGAACATACGAGAAGGAGAGAGGTGGAGAGAAAGAAAGACAGACTGAAAGACAGAGTGAGAGGAAGAGAGTGAAGATTAATTCATTTGAGAAGCAGATGAAGGGAAAAGGTGAGAATGTGTGAAGGAGAGAGGGACAACAAGAAAAAAGAGAAAAGGAAGAGAGAGAGAGAGAGAGAGAGAGAGAGAGAAGGAAAGGGAGGCTGAGAAAAAATGAGAAACAGGGAGAGAAAGAGATCAACACAAATAGAGAGAAAGAGAGAAATGTACTTGTAATTTGTAATGTATGGAGACAGAGATAGAAAGAACATATAAGAGAAGGAGACAGATGGAGAGAAAGAAAGACAGAGAGAGAGAAGAAGAAGAAGAGAGTGAAGATTAGTTAATTTAGGAAGCAGATAGAGAGAAAAGGTGAGAATATGTGTGAAAGAGAGAGAGACAAACAGAAAAAGAGAGAAGGATGAAAGAGAGTCACAAAGAGAGATAGAAAAAACAGATGGAGAAAGGCAGAAATAGAGAGAGAGAGAGAGATTTGAAAACACTTGAATTCCCAAAGTGTGTTATTAATAATATGGCATGTTGAATTTCTTGTTTTTTTTTTTAATATTGCAATAACCACTGCAAATAAAAATGCAGTCCAATTATATATATTTATATATATTGGATTGG
The DNA here is from genome assembly GCF_023375975.1 of Astyanax mexicanus. NCBI lineage: Eukaryota > Metazoa > Chordata > Actinopteri > Characiformes > Acestrorhamphidae > Astyanax > Astyanax mexicanus. The sequence continues at coordinate 49,257,055 of NC_064414.1, forward strand.
CGGATTTCTTTGCTTAATTTAAGCATTTACATCTGAATTAACATATATATTTTAACATCAGTATTTTCCAAATGGATTGCTTGCAGTGTATGTTGTTTTCAGTCAGTGGCTCACCTGTGTTTTCCATTGCCAAGATAGCGATGAGCATCGTAACACACCTTGTGCAAAGAGTGAGATAAGGATCCTATGTTTATGGACACCCATTTTGATAAGATATAAGATATAAGATTTTCTAAGAACAACGTGACAACAGCACACATATCTTGTTTAGTGGTGTTGTGTTGTGTGCATATGTGATTCAAGGCTGTTTGGTTGGATGTACAGTATAATGCCTTTATTTACACACTTTCTACACCCAGCATTGTGAGGGGACGGGGTTATAAATCCCATTAAAGGCAGCAGTTCACCTGCATGAGAAGCCCAGTTGCTGGGTAATTACTGGGAGGCTCATGTGAACCGGAGCCGATACATTACAGTGAAATACAGTGACGTCTAGATTACAGCCAGCAAAGTGCAGCGTTTATGTGCTGCTTTTGTTTTTACAGCCACAGGAGTGTATTCTGTACATGAGCCTGGAGAAAAGACATTAAATCTACTGTGTGTGTGTGTGTGTGTTGCAACTCCTGTACAAAAAACCTTTACTACATACACTGCCTGGCTCCCAAAAAATTAAATGATGTGGGGTTCATGCTGCAGTTGGTCTGCAGGTTTAGGTTCAGCAACAGTATGTGCTGAAAGAACGAGGTCAGCTGACTACCTGAATATACTGAATATAGACCAGGATATTCCATTAATGGATCAATTTTTTCTTCCCTGATGAACACGGACATATTCCAAGATGACAATGCCAGGATTCATGGGTCAGGAATTGTGAAAGAGTGATTCAGGGAGCATGAGATCATCATTTTCACACATGGATTGAGAGAGTTCACCACAGAGTCTAGACCATGACCCTGATGACATTGGTTTGATCCCGCGTGAGGAGCGGTGTGTATTTTTTATTTATTTTTTCCTTTCTTCTTGGGTTTACCTGCTTTGAATTCAACTGTTCTGCCATTGGGTTCAACAACCTTCTGGGCTGGAGAGCTTCTAGTCTGTAGTGGTCCATCCCATTACACTTCGTTTTCCAAAACATTTTTTTTTGTGGCCCTCCACCTAATGGCTTGGAAACTATCCTTAGCTTAACTTAATTGCCATCCTCTGTAATAGAGTGTGTGACCTTTTTTGGCCAGGCAGTGTATTTAGAGATGAGTTCTGACAGTGTTAAAACTTACAAGGTTATTCCTATTGCAGTTAGGTGTCTTGCCCATGGACTCATATTGGTGTAGTGCTGCATAGTCACCTAGATCAGGAATTGAAACCCAGTGTCCCACATGATGTGGTAGCTTAATATTGTTATCCACTGCGCCACACCACACAAAATCTGACTACAAAAATGACTGTACTGGTCCTTGGTAAGACTGTATTATGATGTAAAAGATATAGAACAGTCTAACGAGGCTTCGCCAGAAAGGTCCAGCCTCTTGCAACTACAGCGCAAAGATTTACAGTTTTTTTTTAATTTACTTCTTCCCAAAAATGAATTATGATTTTAACGACCTAATATTTTAAAACAAACTCTTCTCAGGGCTCAGGGCCAGAAAGGATACAATACACATGAACAATAGACAGAATGAATAAGCGTGAACTCCAGGTAGCTGCGCCCCTAAACTAGCAATCTGCCAAAGCCAGAGTACACTCTGGCTCTTAAAGGGAAGAACTCTCCCACCCCACCCCCGAAACCCCACCTGTCCGAGCAGAATGGTGCTGTCACACGCGTCAGAGAGAAAAACGGCAGAAACGGTGAAAAGAGTCGAGTGAAAGAGAGAAAGAGTGAGAGAAAAAGAGGGAGAAAAGGGGGTAATCCTATCCTCACCATTAGAGGAGGCCGCAGCGCCTCTTGACCCAAAGGGCCAAACTTTTCACGATGACCTCTGGCCTCCTCCTCTACAGGGCCGGTGTTAGGTGCTTGGGCCCCGCCCCTCTCTCGCGCATTCACAGCCCGTGGCTTTGATTGGGGCAAGAGAGAGGCCATTATTTAGAGATGGTATCAGTGTCAAGTGTGAACGGCTGATCCCCAAAGGTGAAACACCACAGGTGGCCTGAACCCGGCGCTGTCAAAGAGTTCACATAAAAGAGAAAAACACACCTCAGAGCTTCGGTTCTGCTTATCAGATCAGAACCTCGGGCTTTCAGAGGGTCTAGGTGTAAATGCTTAAGAGCAAAAACGTCAATCAACCATGATGAGCCACTGTTATCCTGGAGGATAACAAAAGAATGCTGTCATTTATATCTATTATTTGTTATTCACAACTCACTAGGAGCATTTTTGCATTAATATGCAGAAAAGTTATGTTTTCTGTGATTTTAATTCAGCCATTTTTATCAGAAAGACAAAACATCCCTACAACTTTGTTGTGATATACAGCTCTGGAAAAAATCAATAGAGCACTTCAGTTTCTGAATCAGTTTCTCTGATTTTGCTATTTATAGGTCTATATTTGAGTAAAATGAACATTGTTGTTTATTCTATAAACTACGGACAACATTTTCCCCAAATTCCAAATAAAAATATTGTCATTTAGAGCATTAATTTGCAGAAAATGAGAAATGGCTGAATTAACAAAAAAAAAAGATGCAGAGCTTTCAGACATCAAATAATGCAAAGAAAATAAGTTCATATTCATAAAGTTTTTAGAGTTCTTAACTGCTCAATTTTTTGCACCAGGAGTAAAGGCATTAAGTTATCCAAAAGCAGTGTGTAAGACTGGTGGAGGAGAACATGATGCCAAGATGCATGAAAAAAACTGTGATTACAAACCAGGGTTATTCCACCAAATATTTAGGAACCTGGGTGTTCTGGTTGATGACCAACTCTCCTTCACGCACCATGTGACCTCAGTTGCTCGGTCCTGCCGCTTTGCGCTCTATAACATCCGAAAAATTAGACCGTTCTTGACGCAACAGGCCACCCAACTCCTGGTGCAAGCGGTCGTCATCTCACGCCTCGACTACTGCAATACCCTGCTAACTGGCCTCCCGTCCTGTGTAGTAAAACCACTCCAAATGATCCAGAATGCAGCAGCACGTCTGGTCTTCAACCAACCAAAACGGGCACATGTCACCCCGCTGCTCATTGAGCTCCACTGGCTACCAGTTGATGCTCGCATCAAATTCAAAGCTCTTACAATCGCCTACAATGTGATGACAGAACAGGCTCCTTCCTACCTGCACTCACTCCTGAAGGCTTACGCTACCTCCCGGCCGCTGCGCTCCTCTAATGAACGTCGCCTCGCTTTGCCAAACACTCACACAAAGCAATCCAGACTGTTCTCATACAGAGTTCCCCAATGGTGGAACAAACTACCTTCCACTACCAGATCAGGAGAATCTCTCACTATCTTTAATAAACTCCTGAAGACAGAGCTCTTCAAAGAGCACTTACTCTCTTAACACATCTAACAAACTAACTACTTCTAACCCCATTTCCTTCTTCCCCTCCTTCATTCCTCTATCCTATTATTCCCCTTGACCTCCTTTTATCCCTATCCAAAGTTGTTTTTACCTTTAAACTTATTTTACATTGTACTTGACCATTGTAAGTCGCTTTGGACAAAAGCGTCTGCCAAATGTAATGTAAAATATTGATTTCTGAACTCTTAAAACTTTATTTTATGAATATGAACTTGTTTTCAAATTCTTTGCATTATTTGAAGTCTGAAAGCTCTGCATCTTTTTTTTGTTATTTCAACTATTTCTAATTTCTGCAAATAAATGCTCTAAATGACAATATTTTATTTGGAATTTGGGTACCACTTATACCTACCTTTATAAAGGCTTTATAAATGGTTTACAATTAAAAATCATTAATAATCAGTTATGACACATACGTAGAAAGGGCAACAATATAGGCGGCTGTGGGTTCACTATTTAACAAACAACAGGTCATAGTTGCCCTTTCTACGTATGTGTTATAACTGATTATTAATGATGATTTTTATGGAATTTACAACCTAATTAGTAACCATTCATAAACTAATTGTAAACCATTTATAAACCCTTTATAAAGGTAGTCTTATTTTAAAGTGGTACCGGAATTTGAGAGAGATGTTTTCTGTAGTTTATAATATAAAACAGCAATGTTCATTTTACTCAAACATAAACCTATAAATAGCAAAATCAGAGAAACTGATTCAGAATCTGAAGTGGTCTCTTATTTTTTTTCCAGAGCTGTTTAATGAACTTTAGGTAGTAATAAGTCATTAATTTAATAATCTTAATGGTGAAAATGTATTAATATATATAATTTTATATATTTTTTTTTATGACAAAAGCTTTCTCCCCTGTTGTAGAATGACCCCACAGCCCTGAACAAGGTGTTTCACACGGAGGTCAATCGAGCGGCTGTTTGAATCAGAGAGGCTGATCTGAAAGCAAGCCTCGGTGGTCCGCTATCTGCGCAGAGACAGGGCTGGTGGGAAAGTTTGGGGGGTGGCGGGTGGCGGGGGTCTCTGTTGCACAGATCTTTCTTTATGCTACTGTTTATTATGCTCGAGACTGGGCCATGCCTTGTGCACGGCACCAGATCCGCCATATGTCAACATCTTGCTGGTGGTTCCTCCACGTCCAAACAACAGATAGGGTGCAGTGAACCTGCCCTGTAAACTTTAGACAAACGCATTCAGCAGAACTGTAATTATTTACAAAGCTGGCGCTTAGGAATTCCACTTTTTCCTCTTTTTTACAATACAATTTGGCTTTTGTTGATTGTCTCATGTCTTGGTGACAGACTGGAGCAGAAATGACTGGAGACAAACCTTCAGATACGAGTTACCTAAAAACATGACAGTGTAGTGCTGTAGTACTCAAGTTCAGTATTGTTCTCAAGAGTGGTCTTAACCAATGAGAGCCCAGATCCATTTCTGAATATTGATACTAAATTTAAAATCAACTAAGATACACTGCAGAAAAATCCATTGGCAAAAACTAGACAAAAATATCTAAAAATTAAGATTTTTTTTGTCTTAGTAAGATTTATTAGAGTAAGCAATCTAAAAAATAATTTCACTCAAAATAAGTGAAATAAGACCTAAATCAAGCACAAATCACTGATTTAAAATTAAGGAACACAAGGACACAAGAATTAAGGATTAAGAACATTATTGATAAAATAAGCCAAATTATTGTACTCTTACAATGCTCAGAAAAGCAATATATTATATATATATATACATATATATATATATATATATATATATATATATATATATATATATATATATATATATATATATATATGTATATATATATATATATATATATATATATATATATATATATATATATATATATATATATATATATATTGTTTTTTAATTGTGGGTACATTTATATTAAGCAAAAATCTGCCATATCTCATATCTGGACTGGTGCTTAATATAAGCTAATATTACCTAAAATATGGTGAAAATTCAAATGACAACTGATGAAGATTTTTATCCTTAAATAAGCATTTTAAAAACATTTTAAAAATAATATTGTTCAGTAAGACAAGTTGACATAAGATTTATCGTCTTGAAATAAGATCATTTCTCTTGCTAAGATTGCTAAGATGTTTTCAGTAGTGAATATTTGATGGTAAAAATCCTGATGTAACAACAACAATTTCATAACTTTCATATATTTGTTTGTCTAGAAAAGGTGGCAGAGCAAGATATATGGTAGGTAAAAAATATTATTAAAGATTTTCAGTTGTTAAAATGGTTGGGACAGAACTGAAAGTATACTGAAGACATACATCAAGCAAAAATCACTGATTTTGACACAATTTGGACACAAAAATCAGATTAAAGATTAACAAGATTATTTCTACAATAAGCAAAATAAACTTGCACTTACAATAGTACTTAGAAAGGCAAAAAATCTTATCAAAGACAAAAAGAAGATTTATTGCCTTAAAATCAAATTATTTTACTTGTTAAGATTTAGTTTTTGCAGTGTGAATTCAGCGAGAAGCTCATTTCAGTTTTTTCCTATTGTGGGCACATGACTGTTAACACTGCAAACAAAAATTGACGTTCTACTAGACACGATATATAAAAAAAAATCAGATTTATGTTTATAGTAAGCAAAATGGTAGCAATGTGGTAAACACATTTTTACTAGTAAGATATATTAAAATAAGCTAAGTCATCTCAAATCATTGATGTAAGCTGAAATCATATCTTTTATTGGGCTGGTGACTCTCTGTGCTTATTTTGAGCTTAAATGACTTAAAATAAGGTGAAAATAACTTTCATTAATACATCATTAACTAATAATGAATAACTACTACTTTTCACATTTTAAGGACTGCAATTATAAACATTTGTCAGGTTTGATTAATTATTAATTAATCTATTAATGTTCTAATGATTTGTTAACACTTTTAAATATGAATTTCAGTGCTGAGAAGAAATTGTCATGTGTAAACATTTGTGGATATATGAAATGTAATATATTTTTATTATTAAAGCATTTAAATTGTTAAAAGGGTTGGGACAGAACTGCAAATAATACACTGTTAGAAGGAGTTAGCTGTATTTTTAGCATTATTTTTAGCACCTGTAGTGATGCTCTCAGGATGATCAATATGTCACTTAGGATCTTCATGACTTAAAATGACTGACAGAGTGCTTTAAAGAACTTTGTTCCAGAATCTGTGACTCATACACCACCATGTCATTCAAGACCAAGACCATAAACTAGTGGTCGCTATATTACTTAATGTAATTTTTTTTAGAAAATATAATATAAAATATGTCAATTAGTATCAGGTGTAATGAATGAGAATTAATTTTACAAACAAGTCTTGAATTAGGGTGCTTTCACACCTGCCTCGTTTGGTCCGGACTTTCAGACTTTTTAGTTTGGTCCGAACCAAATTAGCAGTGTGAAAGGGGCCGCGAACCACGGTCCGGACCAAAGGACCAGATTTTGGTCCGACCAAGAGAGGTGGTCTCGGTCCGGATCTTCTGAACCATGGTCCGGTTCTCCTGCAGTGTGAAAGCGCTTTTCTGGATGGTTCGAACTTTCGGACCAATCACAGGAAGCTGAGCAGGCGTTCCTCAACAACGGCAGCAGAAGAAGAAAAATAACCAATTACTTTCCACCGAATGAACTATCCGCTGAATTGTCAACACGCCAACGTCAGACGCATGTCCTTCTAAAACCAATCAGCGTCAAGTTAAGGAAAACACATCGATACATAAGTGATGATGAAAGGATGTAGGAGTTTCACACAAAGGTCTTTGGTGCGCTCCCTAAACTGCAGTGTAAAAAAACAATAATAAGCGGATCCAATATATACAATGTACCACAAACATGATTGTTGGTTCGGTCTCAACTACTAAAAGTCTCAGTCTTTACTCAGACTCAACTAGTAAAATTTTGGTCTTGACTCAGACTCGACTACTAAAAGTCTCAGTCTTGACTCAGTCTTTACTCAGACTCAACTAGTAAAATATTGGTCTTGATCTGGACTTTACTACTAAAATCTTAGTTTTGACTCAACTAGTAAAATCTTGGTTTTGACAACAAGACTAAGACAATGGCTGCACTGCTACAGTCGGGGGGATATATTTTGATGTGGTAGATGGCAGCACTGGTTACAATGGCTGTTTTGTGTGTATGTGTGTGTGTGTGTGTGTGTGTGTATATGTGTGTAGTCTTTTCACCCAGCTATCACACCGGTTTGTTTATGCCGTTCCACCGCGTACCTCCAGAGCTTTAACAGTCTGATGGAGAGTTCTTGAAAATGTGGCCCACCTTTCCAAAAGGGAATGCATGGTGTGTGTGTGTGTGTGTGTGTGTGTGTGTGTGGGGGTAGGAGGGGTTGTTGGTGGGGGGGCCATATTTGTGAGCACCCCTACAATGCCCCACCTGTGCCTAAGCCGTACCCCATTGGACCACCCACTTAGGAGAGAGAGGATGCAGTGGGGAAGGCCTATAACCTCTTTGGGTGGGCAACAAGACCTTGAACTGAAGTAGAGTGTTTCAGACAACTGAGAGTGAGGGGGGGGGGGGGGGGGGGGGTGCATGGTGGGGGTGTTGGGGTGGTGATGTAGGGGGGAGTGGTTGCACACTACCATTACTGAGTGCTGCCATGGCACCAGCAACCTAGCAATATGAAGTAGAATGAATGGGAAATGTCAATTTCATGTTTCATTTAATTATTTTTTTCATTTTACTCAGTAAAATGGACAAAAATGCAATAATATATATATATATATATATATATATATATATATATATATATATATATATATATATATATATATATATATATAATATACATGGTAATGTATTCAAAACATGTTTACAAAAAAAATCTCCCTTAGGATAACAAGAGCCATGATATACACACCTATTGAGACATTTAATAAAATAATACAGTACAAGTTAAAAGTTTAGACACACCCTCTCATTCAATGTTTTCTTTATTTCTTTATTTAATTTATTTTGTACATTGTAAATGAATATTAAATATATGAAAACAGTTATTTTGTAACTCCTGACCTACACCTGGAGCTTCACAGCGTGAAAGAAAAGCAACAACTATTGTTCAGCACCTCCAGGAACTCCTTCCTTCAAGACACTGAGAAAACTATTCCAGGTGACTCTACCTCATGAAGACACACATACATAATTACACACATATATATAGTAATGTTCAGATACATTAATACATAGATACAGTAAATATGAACAATAGTTTTGTATTCTGTAGAAAAAAAATGGTAACACTTTATAATACTGTTCCATAGTTAATAGGTAACTAAGCAGTAACTAAGCAGTAACTAATAAATAGTGCTGCATTAACACCTAAATATTTTCTATTAACTACCAGGGAGTACTGAATAATTACTCAGTAGATAGTACTGAACTAATGATTATAGTAGTTCACTATTAACTCCACAATAATTACTGAGACTTACATATCTCCCATGTCTCCTTTATAATAACTATTCATTAATTACTGCTCAAATCAACATTAACTACTGAAAACCGTTACATCCCACCTGGGGAACTATAGATCTAAATCAGTCTACTCAAACAATTATTCCATCAGTGGTGATATTAAAGGCATATTTGAAGCCAGTGACACCATTTGTAGTAGTAGTAACCTTAATTACCTTATTATCATCATTATCTTCCAAATATTAGCAACTTATAGTAAAATACTACAGTGTGTCGTAATCTGCTTAAACCCCATTTTTAAAAGAAAAAAAAAAAGAAAAAAAATAACGTAATATTATTACATAGTAGACATTATTTGTGTTCTCCAGAAGACTCTAAGACTGACTGTACTCAATTTTGTTTTAATGGTCACTGCTTTAATTTTCAGCACCAACCTTATAAACGTTCATCTTTAGCCTTGCAGTCTCACAGACTTTTCAATGCCCATTATTAGGGTAATTACGGTAATTCCACAGCGCCGGACCGCTAGCCTCTATCAGTGTGTTTATCTGCTGCTGCAGGTTATTCTATCAGTGGTGATATTATCATATATTAACCTTACTTACCTTAGTATGCTCAATATCTTCCAAATGTTAGACACACTGAAATGTGCAGTAGTCTGCTTAACCCCCATTTTTGTAATGTTCTGTCAGTGTGTTACAGGTGTTTATTCTAAACCTGTGCTCTTCTTCAGTCCTCCTGGAGATGTGCTCAGTAGAAGTGATGGCTCACATACAGCTTTACTGTAGGTTGTGTCCTAGATCCTTATTCTGGGGGAAATCATGTTTAAATGAATAAATATTTGTGTTAGATAACGGACTAGGCATCCCTGTGTTCTTCATAGATAATTAACAAGGGGTCCATGTCTTCTTTTTTCAGGAGTTAACAGCAGCATATGGTAACCCATTACTAATGACTGAGGAGTTAACGTACTGTGTTCTTCTTTAGGAGTTACTGTAGATCATGTCACAGTATTATAAAGGGAAATATACATTAATAATAATAATAATAATAATAATAATAATAATAACAACACACATTTAACCTAGCTTACTAACACACACACATTTAACCTAGTTAACTAACACACACATTTAAACTAGCTAACTTAGCTTGCCAACTAACACACATTTAACCTAGCTAACTAACCCACACATAAAAGTTAACTTAGCTAGCAAACGAACACATGTAACCTAGCTAACTAACACACATTTAAACTAGCTAACTAACACACACATAACCTAGTTAACTTAGCCAGTTAACTAACACACACATAACCTAGTTAACTTAGCCAGTTAACTAACACACACATAACCTAGCTAACTTAGCTGGCTAACGCTAACTACACACACAACTTAGCTAGCTAACACACATCCTAAAGCTGGTTAACAACCCACAAAGAAAAATCTGATCCATGGGTAAAATAAGCTGGAAAAGATCTCAATATCTTGATTACTAGTTTATTTTCAATCAAATACAGAAATATGAAAGCAGCAGAGTCTCTCTTAATCCTCCTTCAGCAGCAGCAGCAGCACACAGCAGAGAATTTACACGAAGGACCAGGAGAGCTGCGTCCGCTGTGAAATTACCGTAATTACCCTAATAGTGCGCAGTTAAAAAAATGTCTGTGAGACTGCAAAGGCTGAAGATGCACTTTTATAAGGCTGATACCTAATATTAAAGCAATGATTGTTACATTATTACTGTCTTACACTCATTCTTAGAGTCTTAGATGCCTTCTGGAGAACTTTCATCAATGTCTTCTATGCAATAATATTACGTTATAATGTTGTTTTTTTCTTCCAAAAATTGATGGTTAAGCAGAGTAATACACACTGTAGTATTTTACTATATGTTGCTAATATTTGGAAGGAACTGAGGATAATAAGGTAATTAAGGTTACCACTACTACAAACGGTGTCACTTGCTTAATTCAAATATGCCTTCAATTAATATGCATTTAACTCAAATATGCCTGATTTAGATCTATAGTTCCCCAGGTGGGATGTAAGGGTTTTCAGTAATTAATGTTGATTTGAGCAGTAATTAATAAGTAGTTATTATAAAGGAGACATAATTAGTAAGTAGTTCTCTGTGAGATATGTAAGTCTCAGTAATTATTGTGAAGTTAATAGTGAACTACTATAAATATTAGTTCAGTACTATCTACTGAGTAATTATTCAGTACTCCCTGGTAGTTAATAGAAAATATTTAGGTGTTAATGCAGCACTATTAATTAGTTACTGCTTAGTTACTGCTTAGTTACCTATTAACTATGGAACAGTATTATAAAGTGTTACCAAAAAAATTATTTCTAACTTTCTTCCATTTTTCTCCCAATGTACCTAGGCCAATTGTACCACCCATTCAGCTGCTACTCAGCTGTATATCCCCCACAACACAAGGAGGGTAAAGACTAGCACATGCCTCCTCCGACACATGTGAAGTCAGACTCCGCCTCTTTTTGCTGATGCAGCATTGCTGAGTATCATCACAGCACGTTTGGAGGAAAGCGCAGCGACTTGGTTCTGATACATCAGCTCACAGGCGCCTTGTGCTGATTGACATCACCCTAGGAGTGATGAGGGGACAGAGTGCCATCTACTGTACCCACCCAGAGAGAGCAAGGCAAATTGTGCTCTCTCAGGGCTCCAGCAGCTGATGGCAAGCTGCATGACCAGGATTTTAACCAGCATCTCCCAATCATACTGGTAACACTTAGCCAGCTGGACCACTTGAGAATGAGAAATGAGAAATGGCTGAAATAACAAAAGAGATGCAGAGTTTTTAGACCTCAAATAATGTAACGAAAACAAGTTCACATTTATACAGCTCAGAAATCAATTTTTGGTGGAGTAACCCTGGTTGGTTTTTAATCACAGTTTTCATGCATCTTGGCATCATGTTCTCCTCCACCAGTCTCACACACTGCTTTTGGATAACTTTATGCCTTTACTCCTGGTGCAAACATTCAAGCAGTTCAGCTTGGTTTGATGGCTTGTGATCACCCATCTTCCTCTTGATTATATTCCAGAGGTTTTCAATTTGGTAAAATCAAAGAAATGTATAATTTTTAAATGGTCTCTTATGTTTTTTTACAGAGCTGTATGTTGCAATTGGTCTTGGGGAAAAACTTCAGACTAAAAAAGGAACCCCTCCCTGAACTCCCATGCATTACAAACCTCATAGATGAGCTTCTCCTCGAGTTCTTTCAGTCACACGAGGTCTGCGAGGTTATTAGACGCTGCAGGAACTCGGTGGTGTTTGTGTGTGAGAGCGGAGCTGCTGGGCTGATTAGAGAACTGTTTGTTTCTGTGTTGTGGAAGGTCAGGGCTGTGGAAGCGGCCGGCCATCAGGCAGCGAAGGCTCTAATTGGAGAGATAAGAGAGGCCGTTGGAGCTGGAGAGGCTGATGGATGAGCGGGTCGGCCGGGGGAAGAACCCCGGCCCGGTGGTCCACAGGAACAGTTGAACTCCTGGAGCCGTCGTGCACTGGCTGCTACTGACCCCTATCTGTCCACTCAAACAACTGATGTTCACTATCACTCTGCCTGGCCTGCTGTATTCTCACAGGCTGTGCAGCCCCTCACACTGCAGACGGATCTTCACTTATTACTATAGTGGTGTTTCTATGGCTTATAATAAACCAGTCAAACTAAAGCAAATTACACTTATCCATTTATCTCAAAAATATGAGTGTTTTTACCTAAAAAAAAGCACCACATATGATTTGAACAGATGCAAATAAACATATATAATACAGTAAAACATAACAAGGAATTCTCATTTTTAACTAAGTATGTTATATCCTGTGAGCCAAGCTGAAGAACAAAGTGTAGAGATTCCAGATTTCTCCTGGATGCTCCTCAGCCAGCACGTGTATATTATGTTCAGTTCCGTCAGCAGCTCACCTGATTTACCACATTTACCAATTTACCAAAGCAGGCGTTGATTAATATGATGAGAACTAGAAATAACTCTATTAAACTCAGATGCGGAGAAATTAAGATATGTTTTAATGACTACTTTTTAGCTTTTTGTAAAATTGCTGTTTGTATTTATTGTAATGCTGTAATGTGTTTTACTGAGCTAATAATCACTTACTGCACAGATAAGAAGCTTTCTATTTGCTAAAAATTCCCACAGGAGCCTAAAACATTTGCGCAATACTTTTATCTAATCACTTTACAGGCATTGAACAAAAATTGCACCCCACACCATGACACCAGGCCTTATGGGTGTGTGACATGCAGTGTTGGGAGTAACGGCGTTAAAACTAACGGCGTTACTAACGCCGTTACTTTTTTTCAGTAACGAGTAATCTAACTAATTACTATGACTGTAACTATAACGCCGTTACCATTTCCGACATCCCGTTACTGCACGTTACTTTAGCAGCTCTATGAACTTTTTTTTTTTATTTCGCTTTGCCCTGGTTAACCCCTCCTCTGTCCGGTGAACTTGAGCTTCTGGCCGCTGTGCCTGTGGTTTGGCGTGGTGAAGTGAGGCACAATTGTGACGATTTGCGTGCTCTAATCAATTCAGTGATTGCCGTGGACAACCCAAGTTCCGAATTAAGGACGTTAAGCTCTTTTTAGCTGCTCCGGTTTTTGTGGTGCTGCTGCTTTCTATTTTAGAGCTTAGATTCTCTGCCCGAATCCCACCTGACCCGAGGACCGACCGAAATCAGGCTCCTATTTTTATTTTATATAAAGCTCTGGTGTGATAATCACAATGTTGCTAAGTAACCAATTATTATTGTTCACTAAAGCGAACGAAATAGCGAAAATTGAAAGTGAAAAACATTTGTGTTAACTGAATCTAATAAAAACGGTAATTAAAAGGAAAAACATAACTATCTCGAACTGTATTTTGTGTTTATAAAACTAACTAAAACGAACTGAAATTACTGATAGAATACCCTCATTTTTGTGTTTAATTTATTTATAAGCGCTGTTGTACAGCGGAGTTGTACAGCGGGAGTTGTTGTGCCGAGCGCGCGGCACTCGTGGTCCGTTAGTTCTTGTGTAAAGCGCTCGCGCTAGCAAGCCCACCCTAAAATGAACAAAAAAAATAAAAACAAAATAAAATTAAACTATAATAAAAATGAAAACTGTAAGCACGTAGCTCTGGGCGCACGTGAACGCCTCCGCGTTTGACTTGCAGCATTGTGTGTAGCTGTTCTTAAAAATCATTTAAATTAAATAATAGTTCTATGCTTCTATGTTACAGTGTTAATTAACATAATTCTGATTATATTTCGCTCATTCAATCAGCCCGAAAACAGACAGTTTATGGGGCGGATCGGGTCAGGCTCATAATGACAGTTTATGGTTCGGGCTTGGGCAGAATGTGCACGGGCTCCGGCTGGGGTCGGATTTTTTGGGCACGATCTAAGCTCTATTCTCTTTTGGTGAAGCTGTTATATTAATACCATTTTAACGGGCATTAAATTGTTGTTTTTGTCCATTATTTTGTTTTATATATACATATTTCTTTTGAGTGTGGCTTGGTTTGTTAAATTTCATCCCCAGACGCGTTTTTCCGCTTTTTTCAGTATTACAAGTTTTAGTAATTTTCTTTGGTTGTGTGGAGAATTTCGTTTTATTTTTTTGAAATTCGTTAGATTATATTTTTGTCAACATTTTGGGTTTATTTTCGTTTGTAATTTTTTGTTATTTTTCTAATAATAATAGTAAATGCATAATTGATTTCCTTTTTTTGACGGGCGAATAATAAAAAGTAACGCGATAGTTACTTTTACTGGTAACTAATTACTTTTATAGTGGAGTAACTCCGTTAGTAACTCAGTTACTTTTTTGGAGAAGTAACGAGTAACTATAACTAATTACTTTTTCAAAGTAACGTGCCCAACACTGGTGACATGTGATAACAATAAACTGGTACTTCCCCTTTAAGACAAGCTCTTGAGGCTCTTAAAGTGAATGGCAGGTGACACTCTGATTGGTTTATTGCATGTTACACCCAAAACACACTTATGATAAATAAAGAAGATTAGTAAGAACATCACAAGGCATACTTTTTCCAGGCCTGTTGGATGCACAATTTGCAGGACTTAAAGGATCCGATGTAATTTGTTGGTAATTTGAAACTGAAGCTTACCTGGAAATAACTGGACAAGAGGCAGAAATAGTCCATAAAACTAGGGGCAATTCAGCATCATCAATTCAGCTACCACATGTGTTTTTAGGGCGAAGAAGGAAAGCAGAGTGGCAGGACATGAGAATACTGTACATACTAATTACATACAATTTTTCACAGACAGTGAATGAGGTGGAAATCAAACCCACAACCCCAGTTCCTTTGAGCATCTTGGATCATCAGTATATATTTATTAAGGATTATAATTGTTCAAATGGTTCGTTATAAATGGTAAATGGATCCTAAACTAACCAATAAATAAATTCCATGTAGCACCAAAATGGGTGAAACTATTGTTTTTTTAATCTAAACTTATTTAAAATTTTTTCCCATTTTCTCCTAATTTAGCTAGGCCAATTATTCCACCCATTTAGCTGCTACATAGCTGTATATCCCCATCACTAGTGATGCCACAACACAAGGAGGGGAGTGAAGACTTCAACACATATGTAGTCAGCCACCTCTTCTTTTTGAACTGCTGCTGATGTAGCATTGCAGAGTAGCATCACAGTGCACTCTGAGGAAAGCGCAGCGACTCGGTTCTGATACATCAGCTCACAGACGCAGCCTTGTGCTGATCGACATCACCCTAGGAGTGATGAGGGGAAGAACGCCATCTGCTCTACCCACCCAGAGAGAGCAAGCCCAATGGTGCTCTCTCAGGGCTCTGGTAGCTGATGGCAAGCGACCGGGATTCGAACCTGGGAGTGCAACTACTGTTACAAGCTTAACAACACTTTCTAGTCCATAAACTAGACAATAAAAATTGTGTAAATTAGATTTACTCCAAAATAACCACTGCTGCACAGAGCACATCTCACCTCTTACTGTACCTCTTACCTTATAGTCGCTTTTCCCTTCGGCCCGATTTCACAAAAGGTCCAGAAAAGGAAATCAGTAGTAGAGCATCGCCTGAGACACCAGCGCAAACACGGATGGGGGAGATAAAGTCGGTAAGGCATACAATCCATGTTCAAATAAACAGAAGTGTGTGTGTGGGGGAGGGGCTGCAGGAAGAACAAACAATCATTCATTTGGCCTCCTCTGCTCGAACGATGCACACAGACCAAACCCCCCCCAATAAGACAATTAAACACTGGCGCTGACCCTTGGCGTGCCCAGGTTGGCTGGTTTACACCCGGCCCAGCAGTTGCCCCATCCTTGTTTACCCGTGCACCCCTTTGGCCGTGACTGATGGATTGTATTGTTTGGCCTTCCTTGGCTATAATTGGCCCTGTTGTATAGATTAACGCTAGGGATATACTCAGCAGATCCCAAACATGGCCCCTGGGTCAATAACAATCCTATCAGTCTCCGGGCCCCGAAATGCTAAACAGGGTCAACGCCAGCTCCAACAGCGCTAAGCCGTTCCGAGTCTTCACCTCTAAGGACCAGACGTACAACCTCACCCACTACACACACACACATATACACACACACAAAAACCATCCCACCCACCTCTAGAAGTCTACAAGTCCTTCTCTCTACCGATAAATATTTACTCGGGTTTCAGATGACGTGACACACTGGTAGTCCAAACAATTCGCTAAACAATTATCGAGACATGATCTGTATACCATCCTGCCTATTTGTGGCCAACGCTGAAAATAATATTTGAAACTCGGGGCCTGAGTGCCCTCGCATCGTCAAGCACCTAGCTAGCAGTCCGAGCTACTTGAAATTATAAAGGCCCACAAACTGCATCTGAATTGGCCGGTATCAGCGCTCCCGACTTGACGTGCAGCCTATACAATGTGAGCAAACACATATTTTGCCGTCGTGTGTCTGTGTGTGGTGACAGGCTTCGTTGGTGGGCAGCGGAGAGAGCGTGCCCAGTAGCCTCAGCTTCTATCTGAGAGCATCACCTGGATCTGCTGCATCTTGATGCTGGCGTAAGCAGCCGAGCTTCGGTAAACACACATACGTACTCAGCATCTGAATCTGACCGAATATAGCCACCTTAGACTTTAACACATGAATTAAACATACTGCGTCACACACACAGAGCTAGCACTATTGTCCATAAAGAGAGGCATTGCCAATACAATAAGACTCTCCATCCAATACTTTTGGGCTCCTCTGACTGAGTCTTGGTTCCTTACAAGGTTTCTTCCTCTAAAAGTGAGTTTTTCCTTGCCACTGTTTCACCATATTAATTGGCATCTCTGTGGTGCTGCTCATAAGCTCTGTAAAGCTTTAAAATTGAATTGAATTGAATTGAATTGATGATGGATAAGTTGGTGAGAGTTGTAGAAGGACTGTAGGTACACTGCAAAAAACTAAATCTTAGCAAGTGAAATGATATAATTTTAAGGCATTAAATCTTATATTTTTCTCTGATAAAATGTTCGACTTAATAAGCATTGTTTTGTGTAAGATTGCTTTACTAATTTTAGGAATAATAATCTAATTCAGTCTTATTTAGAATTTTCAAAATAAGCACAAAAGTCTCAAGCCAATTATTCAGATTTTTCTGTATAAATTTAAACCACAAAATAAGGAATTTTGGCTTGATTTAAGTCTTACTTTACTCATTTTGAGACTTTGTGATTGGTTATTTTAAGAAATCTTCCTAAGAAAAATCTGCTCACCCCATTGGCAGATTTTTTGCTTTATTTAGGCATTTGAATCTCAATTTACATATATTTTGTCTAGTTCTGCCAAAAGATTTTTTTGCAATGTAGGTACTGTAGGTTGGTGGTCTACCAGCATTCTGACTCTCTCACTAGAGTTCCTGTTGCTGAATGCAATCAAATCTTCACAGAAATCTGGTTAAAAATAAGAGCCCTTAGTGGACAGTAGAGACAATTATTTTAACAAAAAACAACAAAAAAAAACAGGATAAACACGTTTCAATACTTCTGTTCATAAAAGTGCAGTACATAATAATTCCATAACATTTAGCGGACGCTTTTGTCCAAAGTGACTGTACACAAACAATTATGTATATTTAATAATAAAAGACATAGACATTTAAGGCAAAAAAAAAAATATTTTAGACAGGGCCTAAAGGAGGCTAAAGAGAAATAGTGGGATAGAGGAGGAAAAGAAAGGAAGCAGAAATTGAGGTTGGAAGTAGTTTGTTTGTTAGAGGTGTTAGGAGAGTAAGTGCTCTTTGAAGAGCTCAGTCTTCAGGAGTTTATTAAAGATAGAGAGAGATTCTCCTGATCTGGTAGTAGAAGGTAGCTAGTTAGAGGTGTTAGGAGAGTAAGTGCTCTTTGAAGAGCTCTGTCTTCAGGAGATTATTAAAGATAGTGAGAGATTCTCCTGATCTGGTAGTGGAAGGTAGTTAGTTAGAGGTGTTAGGAGAGTAAGTGCTCTTTGAAGAGCTCAGTCTTCAGGAGATTATTAAAGATAGTGAGAGATTCTCCTGATCTGGTAGTAGAAGGTAGTTAGTTAGAGGTGTTAGGAGAGTAAGTGCTCTTTGAAGAGCTCTGTCTTCAGGAGTTTATTAAAGATAGTGAGGGATTCTCCTGATCTGTGAGTAGTGGGTTCGCATGTGCCCATTTTGGCTGGTTTGTGCCCATCATTATGTTTTGTGGGCAGTGGCACATCTGGTCATTTGAAAGATTCTGTAAAATCACAGATCATATAATCCTCAGTCATGAAAGTGGAATGGAACCATTGGAATGGTACCATTCCTTTGTCCAACTTAATTATCATCGTCAATTTTTATTCTCATAGAATACAGTCACAGTATCTCAAATGTAATTTGTCCAAAGTCTATTGTTCCAAAAGTCCTGTTCTTTTCTATAGGAGGTCTCTCTTTTTTGACAGTAAAGTTTTTCTCCCTGCATATTTCCATACAAAATGAATGTCATGAAATGCTCTTTTTTAAATCTGATAATGGTGATCCACTCACTTCACCAATCAATTGACTTGTCCCCTGTCCATAGGCTATTCCTCCCTTGCGCCCAATGATTGCCAATGAGGTTCTGGATCCACGTGACCCTAACCAGGATAAAGTAGAAAAGAAGATGGATGGATGGATGGACAGATGGATGGATCTTTGGATGGCATGACACTGCATAGGTACAACCAGATTTAGCCCTGCTCTACAATGTCCTTTGTTAAATTAAAGCCCACTGTAAACTTGTAGCAAATCCAGGCTGGTTAAATTGCACAGACGCATTGAGTCCTCCAAGCGTACAGAATGAAACTCGATAGAAATCCCAAAACAAGTGCTCTCTGGCACGTGCTGTAAGAGTTAAATCAGCCGAAAGGCCCAAGGGTGTTTAGATGTGACTCGTGGGGCCGCGACCGCAACAGTACACTGTCCAATTGACCATACAAATATTTGGAGTCGGTAAAGTGCTCATATTTGGCAGTCGACTCCCCCTCAAAGCAGCGCGGAAACCGCAGGTTAAGAGGGACAGGAAAGAAGGAGCCCTCCCAAAGGATAGACAAGTGCTGAAAGACCTCGGAGAGTCCGTCTCTACGTCTCTACGTCTCTAAGCTGAATCAGAGCGGCTTCGCCTCCGCCTGTTCCTCCAGATCTGCACCGAAAGCTCCAGCGTCTCGGTGGGCCGAGCGCATGCGGACGTAACGTCTCGTTTCATTTAGGATCTTAATACAAAACACACAGGCCTTGCAGTCTGGCCTGTGGAATAATATACAGCGCCTCGGTCTGAAAGTAAATATAGCCATCGCTCATAAATGTGATACTCGTTCTGCACACATGGCGGCTGCAAGATGCATTCTGAAAAATACACACAAATAAACAGACCAACGTACACAGCCCTACAACATGATACTCAACGCTGATTGCTGTCAATCTATCTTTGCTGTTGTTGCTGCCAACATTTGTCTAAAAGTGATGTACTGCATCTAAGCTCTCCTCCCTAAGGTACAAACAGTATTAAAGTACCATTGCAGGAGCATGATATGTCCAAATATTTGTCATTTGGAATTTGGAATTTCCAATGCATTCAAGCACTTTAGCTTTTTAATGTAACCTGCACCCATAGCTAAGACACAAATGTGCAAATACACAAACATACTAATACTATTGTCTAATCCCTGTAGAGAATAAAGTATTGCTTATAGAATAGAACTCTTTGCAACAGATAAACAAACATGAACCTATTGGCGCCATACCAAGTGTGGGTTACAGGGGTATAAAGCCCTCAGCATTGAGCTGTGGAGCAGTGGAACTGTGTTCTATGGAATGATGGAGGACTTTTGAGATGAATGTCAATGTGTAGTGAGTCTGTGCATAATGATTCATTTATCAAGCCTTTGAACGGTAATTTAGTATTAAGTAAGTCAATGTCAAGTGAGTATGTGCACAATAAGTCACTGATCAATTAGTGATTACTAAGTTGATTAAGTCAGTACACACTAAGAAAGGTAAGTACAGATTACAGATTACAGATACTTAAAAGAGTACAAAGCTTGTCGCTGGGGCTGTACCTTATATTGAGGTACAAAAAAGTACCTTTCAGTGAAAGTCCTTTTTTGTACCATGTTTTTTGTGCCAGTAAAAATGATAAAGATTATAAACATGATCATCAACTGAATATGGCTCAAAAACTTGATGATCCAAAATTGTCTGGCTTTCAAATAAAAAATGTGCAATTAAAATATATATCGTTTATTAGTACAGTGATACAGAATACTGAATGTACCCTTTGGCTGGTTAAATGGTACAAATTTGTACTTATTGCTGTTAGGAATGACTTTGTAGTTCAGAGGGAACAAATCTGACCAATATTGAAAAGACCAATATTGTACCTTTGAGAGTACAATTATGAAGAGTGTACCTTTGAGTACAAAAAATTACTTATATTGTACCTCTGTTTTTTAGAGTGTATGCAACAAGTCTGTGAGCAAGGAATTATTGATGAGTAATCAGTTGTTCAATGAGTCAGTGCAAAGTGAGTCAATAAGCAGTTTGTCAGTCACTGATTGATGAGTCAGTGTGCAGTGAGTCTTTGCACAATAAGTTACTGGTGCTCATTGAGTCACTGCACAATGAGTCAGTGCTAAGAAAGTCAAAATCAAGTGAGCCTGTGATCAGTAAGTCATTGTGTAATAGGTCAATATGCAGTAAGCCTATGCACAATACATCAGTCATTAGTGAGTCAATGATCAGTGAGTCCATGCAAGGTAATTCAATATGCAGTGAGCCTGTGCACAATGAGTCAGTTATTAGTGAATCACTGATTAATGAATCAGTGAGTAGTGTGACTCAATCTGAGTCTGCACAGCATGAATTAGTCATTAGGGAGTCACTGATCAATGAGTCAGTGTTTTCAGTCAATTTGTAGTGAATCTGTGTGCAGTCGGTCAGTTATTAGTGAATCACTGATTAATGAATCAGTGTGTAGTGTGAGTCAATACTAAGTGATTAAAAATATGCAGTGAGTCTGTGCAGCATAAGTCTGTCATTAGTGAGTCATAAGATCGCTAAGTTGAGTTTAGTAATCATTGATCAGTGAGTCAGGGCAAAGAGATTTAATATACAGTTTGTTTGTTACAGGCCATTGACTCACTTCATGGTGAGTCAGTGCTAAATAAGTCAATATCAAGTGAGCCTGTGATCAATGAGTCAGTGTGAAGTGAGTCAATATCAAGTGAGCCTATGCACAATGAGTCAGTCATTAGTAAGTCACTGCTTAATGAGTCAGTGCTAAGTAATTTAATAGGAAGTGAGCCTGTGCAGAATGAGTCAGGCATTAGTGAGTCACTGACCAATGAGTCAGTGTTAAGTAATTCAATATGCAGTGAGTTTGTGCAGCATGAATCAGTCATTAGGGAGTCACTGATCAATGAGTCAATGTGAGGCAAGTTAATGTGCACAGTGAGTCTGTGCACAATGAGTCAGTCATCAGTGAGTCACTGCTCAATGAATCAATGTTTTCAGTAAAATTGCATTGAATTTGTGTGCAATGAGTCAGTTATTAGTGAATCACTGATTAATGAATCAGTGTGTAGTGTCAGTCAATATAAAATGACTCAATATGCAGTGAGTCTGTGCAGCATGAGTCAGTTATTAAGGTGTCACTGATCGATAAGTCTGATTTGAGTCACTTCATATTGACTCACACTACTCACTGATTAATGAATCAGTGTGAAGTGTAAGTTAATGTGAAGTGACTCAATCTGAGTCTGTGCAGAATGAGTCATTAGTGAGTCACTGATCGATGAGTCAGTTATTAGTGAACCACTAATTAATGAATCAGTGTGAAGTGTAAGTTAATGTGAAGTGACACAATGTGCAGTGAATCTGTGCAGCATGAGTCTGTCATTAAGGTTTCACTGATCAATGAATCAGTGTGAGTTAATGTGCAGTGAGTCTGTGCACAATGAATCAGTCATCACTGAGTCACTGCTCAGTGAATCAGTGTTTTCAGTTACATTGCAGTGAATCTGTGTGCAATTAGTCAGTTATTACTGAGCTACTGCTCAATTGCTCAATGAGTCAGTGCTACGAAATTCAATATGAAGTAAGCCTGTGCACAATGAATCATTTATTAATGAATCACTGATTAATATGACTCAGTATGCAGTGAATCTGTGCAGCAGGAGTCAGTCATCAGTGAGTCACTGCTCAATGAATCAGTGTTTACAGTCAATTTGCAGTAAACCTGTGTGCAATGAGTCAGTTGTTAGTGAATCACTGATTAATGAATCAGTGAGTAGTGTGAGTCAATATGAAGTGACTCAATCTGAGTCTGTGCAGAATGAGTCATTAGTGAGTCACTGATTAATGAGTCAGTTTGTGCACTCAGTCTAAATGTGTCTATTTGTAATCAGTTCTATTCTGTGTCTCAGTGTATGGGGTGCTGGTTGAGGGGGGTCAGTGTGTTTTGAGCTCATATGCAGTAAGTCAGTGTGTGTCTGAGTGTGTATCTCAGTGTGTGTCTGAGTGTGTGTCTCAGTGTGTGTCTGAGTGTGTGTAAGGGAGCTGGAGGCAGTAGCAGCCGCCGTCTCGCTCCGAGCACACAGAGCCAGGCGACTGTCAGGCCTGCAAACGAATGGGCGAGAGAGGGAAGCTCTTTATCAGCCTCTTTATACATCTTAAGTCAATAAAGTGTACTTACAGTCTTTGGTGGTCCTCTCTCCACTATCAGCATCTGGAATGCAAACGCAGAGGGACCGCAGGCAGCACAGTCCGCGTGGCTGTATCGCTGCAATTAGCCGAAGATAAACTTGGGGTTTTGCACTGTCCTGATTTATACTTTGTTCTCCGAAATATTTACAAAATGAGCTTTCCCGCACAAAAGCAGCCGAATGTGGAGTCTGTTTATGGTAATTGGCGCTACTTAATTTGTTGCCTGGCTGAAGCCTGGTCCTGGGGCTTTGGAGGGGGATGATGTTTGTTGGTAGAGAGAGAAAAAGAAACTAGATTCTCTGCCTCTACTGGTTAGTGTAGTGTGGTCACTCCTGTGTTTGTGCATATGCTTATGTATGTTAATCTGTACATATATGTATATAAGGGTATCATACAGTATATGTACAGTATATATTTGATTGTGTGTGTAAATGTCTTAAAGGCTTTGCTAGAAAACAAAACCTACACAAAACTCAGGGTCTTGCGAAAAAAAGCAAGCATTTTAGAACAATAAAAAAAAGCATCCAAAACAAAAATGTAGGTCTTCATGACAAACAATTAGGCTTCCACACAAAAAAGTCAGGGTAAAATCAGGATTTGTTTAAAAAAGTCAGGCTTCAGAACAAAAAAGTAGGTTTCAGAATACAATGTAGGCTTTGGGACAAGATTTAAGCACCATAACAAAAAATTAAGCTTCAGAATTTGAACAATCAGAATTTTTACATTTAGTCTTCAGAACAAAATCCAGGCTACAGAATAAAAGCTCAGGCTTCCATACTAAATTTAAGTTTCAAAGCAAAAAAATCAGGCTTCAGAACAAAACTGAGGCTTCAGAAACCAAACATAAGGCTTCTAGGTAAATACAGATCTGGGAAATATTAAGAGACCATTTCAATTTCTGAATCAGTTTCTCTGATTCTACTATTTATAGGTAAATGTTTGAGTAAAATTAACATTGTTATTTTATTCTATAAACTACGGACAACATTTCTCCCAAATTTCAATTAAAAATAGTAATTTAGAGCATGTATTTGCAGAAAATGAGAAATTACTGAAAAAACAAACAAAAAAATATGCAGAGCTTTGAGACCTCAAATAATGCAAAGAAAACAAGTTCATATTCATAAAGTTTTAAGAGTTTAGAAAACAATATTTGGTGGAATAACCCTGGTTTCAATCACAGTTTTCATGCATTTTCTTGGCATGTTCTCCTCCACCAGTCTTACACACTGCTTTTGGATAACTTTATGTCACTCCTGGTGCAAAAATCCAAGCAGTTCAGTTTGGTTTGATGGCTTGTGATCATCCATCTTCCTCTTGATTATATTCCAGAGGTTTTCAATTTGGTAAAAACAAAAAAAACTGGACGCACAATTCAAGCTTTAGAACAAAATTCAAGCTTCGGAAAAAAGTCAAGCTTCGGAAAAAATTCAAGCTTTGGAAAAAGCAATACAGTATCATGTTTGCTACTTCTTTTAATTTACAGTATGTTATACTCATTCAGAAACCACACAAGACAATATATTAAAGCAAAAAGCCATGAGACACCAGGAATCCCAGATATTTTTGTTCCTTCAAGTCTTTATCATTTATTAATGTTTTAATGTTTGTGTTTTGTATTCAGTATAAGGGTCACTGGTATTTATGCTGGAGTAAATGAAGTAAAGAGGTAAATCCCAGCTTGTCTGTCTATTACAGATCTGTCTTTCTGTCTGTCTGTCCTTCATAATCTTTTAAAGATTGGTCAACCCCTCCCAAACCCCCACCCCATTCCACCGTTTCGGTGCGTGTGTAGAGGAATGAGGGGGATGTATATGATGCTTACAGGGCAGTGACCTTATCCTTGCCAGGGTGAAGGCCCGCTGGGAAAGGTCTGAAGTCCAGGTCTCGCCTGCTCAATCACACTGACTCCAACTGCCACTCTCTCCGGGCTGAAGCGGAGACCCACCCTGACACCCGCGTCACCCGCGGGCTAATGAGAACCTTAAGGCCCCGGAGCTGTAGCTGACTAACTCGCTGGCAGCGCTGCTTCTTTGGAGGCGCGGAGGAATTCGAAGCAGGGGCAGGTTGAGCCAGAGGGCACGAGCGCCGGGGCGCAAGTGTACAAGCACTTGTTCTGCGGCCACCGCCGCTGCAGCCGCCGCTATCTCGGCAGTATCTGTGTGGTATCGGAAAAACAAGCAAATACCTTCCACGAGCTGGATCAGCAAACGCAGCGCCGGCTGCAGTGTGTGTTTCGTTCAGGGTGGCGAGGGAAAATACACAGTTTAGCCACCGTGTCGCGGTTTCCGCTAGACTCCTGTACCTTTCCCCTAAGAGGGGAAAAAAACGGCAACACAAACTTCCTGGCATGGGAAACAGAGCGTATTAGACCTGAGTCATTCCGGTTAATCAGATCCCAGACTAGGTACGGAATTTTTTGATATAAAAGAAGATGAAACAGAGAAAAAAAAAGAAAGAAAGGAAGCGAGAGGAAGGGTAAAAATACTTATTACTCACCGAACGAGACCTCAAACACTTCCCCGGCTCAATAAACCGAAGAGGGTTTGCAAACCCGTGACCCCTCATACGGAGATGAAAGGAGGAGAACGGCAGCTAGAGCACCACACCTACGTACACAGCTTCCTGCCGGACGACCGCTCTCTTCAGCGCTATCAGATACGGGCTACAAACTCCAGCTGAAGAAGAGAAAAAAAAAAAAACCCCGCACTGAATCAACAGCGTATCCATGTCACATTTCCTATTCCCACACACGCTGTACATCAACGTTGTATAGACGTCGGTGAAGCTGCTCCACTGCAAACTGTCTACTTTGGATCGCAAATAACGGTATATTCATGAGCATAACATCTGGGACATATTCATCATAGTTCACATTACCTGATATGAATTTCAAGTTAGGTGTCACGGGCGCAGAGAACGCACACTTTGAAGTCCAACATAATTCAGTGGTCAGTTGAGTTCACGATGTGCCCGCCTGACAGCCAGCGCCACCCCGTGTGCAAAGTACCTGGAAGGACTAACGTAATCAAATGTAATGGAAAAATAAAATATAGCCCACTTCCCGTAATATAAATACATGCATGATTCATCACTTTTGGCCTACTGTACGCCCTAAACCTGCTGCTTTAGAGAACTTCTTTCTAGCCTAAAACACTGGACTGTAGGGACTGCAATGGCTGCATTTGGTCCACGGACTCACTCTGAGATTGTTGTTACCAAAACTCTTACATTTAGATGTACATAAGTGTACATTCAACTAATCAGTTAAGCTTTTTAAATTATAGGGTTATTATTCTACTATTAATCTCAATGAATAATGAATTATCCGGCAACACAGAAAAGTAGAATAGTTTGCACGTGCCGGTGGGTCCTTAGAATCAAATAATATCAATGTTCCCTTTCTTCAGGTTGTAAAGGGGGATTTTCATCCACCAAGTTTTACGAATTTAAACATGTAACAATTGTCACACTAAGACAAGGTGGAGGAAAGAATATGCTAATTAGCCAAATTATGATTAGGAGTGATGGAAAAGGGTTTTTCTAGGAAACTATGACCTTCATTTTATCCAATAATAGTCTACAATGTATTGTTTCATTAGTTTGATTCTTATTTCTTGACAAACAGCATATTTACAATAATGAACAACCATATGCTCACTTCAGATATTATCCCACTACCCTATAGTACTCTATACTACCCTGTACTCATACCCTTTACCCTATACAACCCTACACTAGCATATACTACCCTAAACTCCCCAGTACTACTTTAAATGCCCCTATATTACTCTATACTAGTATTCATTAACATGTTCTACCTTACTCTATCCTATACTTCTTATACTACCATATACTATAATACAGTCCTCTATATTACCCTATACTCCTTATGCTAACCTAAATTACCCCATACTACCCTAAACCTACCATGTACTACTGATACTTCCTATACTACACTATACACCCTGTACTGCCCTATACTATTCTACATTTTTCTATGCTCCCTATACTAATACTACCCTATACTCCCTTTACTACCACACATTACCCTATAATACTCTGTAATACCCTATATTCCCTACACTACTATCTACTCTCTACACTTCCTATAGTACTGTATATTACCATATCGTCGCTGTCCTGTGAAAAACACTTATCTCCATTTTTGTCGATTTTTAGTTTACTACATAATTTGAACAGACAAATTGTCCCTTACACTGTTGCAAAATTTCTTGATGAACGGACCAATAGAAACTCTTCAAAATGACCTGAAACAAACTCTTTTTACATCGACTTCCATTGAAAATTTACAAGGTTTTTTCTCTCTCCTGTAAAGTTGGTGTTTTGGAGATAAGTGTTTTTCATTGGACAGCGACGATATACACCCTACACTACCCTTTACTACCATATAACTACCATATACTCCTTATGCTACCTTTTACTTCCTTACACTAACACATTTTCTATACTAAACTTTTCTCCCCTATTCTACCTATACTATCCTGTACACTCTATACTACCATTTACATTATTTTACTTCCTATATTACCATATGCTACCCTATACTACGCATACTGTCCTAAAATACTCTATAATACCCTATATATACACCCTACACTACAGTGTATTACCTTATACACCCTTACAGTACCCTATATTACCCTACATATACTTTATTCTCCCTACACTTAAATATAACTACCTTGTACTGCCTATACTAATCTATACTACCATATACTCCCAATATCATCGTATAGTCAATTAAAAAAATATTGATATGCTCCCTATAGCTACCCTATAACTGCCATATGCTACCCCAAATTTCCCTATACAACCCTATTCTTCACACAAATGTACAATTTATATACAGCAAGTTTGACTCTCATCAGTTGGAAAGGTTTACAGATGACAGAAAACGACGGGCTGTATCGTCAGGGTAGCATAAAGATTTTAGTCCCTGATTATGTTATCCACTTTCGTGACTGTCCTGCCAAGTGA
This sequence comes from Astyanax mexicanus, assembly GCF_023375975.1. Taxonomy (NCBI): domain Eukaryota; kingdom Metazoa; phylum Chordata; class Actinopteri; order Characiformes; family Acestrorhamphidae; genus Astyanax; species Astyanax mexicanus. Next base: position 49,285,310 of record NC_064414.1, read on the forward strand.
AAGTCTTTAAACAATTGCAAAGATCTGTAAAGATGAATCTGATGAAAGTAAAGGCAGAGTTATGGTATATCATATCAATATTTTTTTTTTGCGCCACTCTATTGGATGGGACAAGAACAAGTACATAATTGTACTTCAGCAGAATATTTGAATGAACTTGAAACACAGTTATACTGTACTGTCGCAGATGGAGGTCCACACCGAGAAATCCACCTCTCACTTGTTGTCTGTACGTTTGCTTTGAACGCTTGGCCAGCGCTGGTAGAACTTCTCGCTTTGTTTGGCCACCGGTAGGCTGTGGAAACCCTCCATGGCGGAAGCCTTGCTGATAGAGAGCCAAGTGGGCCGAGTGGGAACAGATGGGCCGAACGTGGGGCACTGCTAGGATCATGGGGAAAGGACCACCATCAACGCCGCTGCTGCCCACAGCCCTAACGCAGTCTCCCGGTCCATTCTTCTCCTCCCACTCGTTAGCATGATGCACAGGCCTAATGATGCCTCCCTGCAATTTGCACACACATATGGGCTGCACATCTACGGGCCTGCTCTGGGTCATTCTGTTGGCCCCTACTGGCACCATTTACAAATAATTACAGCAAAGAGAAGAAGGGGGGGTGTGGGAGGAGAGGAAGAATAAAAGACATCCATCTGTGCGCTAGCCCTTCGCTAGCCTTTCGGGATGCGAAGCGTCTTGTGATCAGGACGAGGTTCGGGAGGCCAAGCATAAAATAGACGTAAATGATGTGGTTTATTCGACATTAGCCAATCTGCTAGACCTCTTAGCGAGCAGCTGCAGGTTCCCTGTGGTCTATGGAGAAATCAGAGAGAGGGAGAGATCTGGAGATGATGAAAGGGGTGTAGGGGAAAACGCCTCCACGATAAAACGCCAGCGTGGCCCGAGGGTCAGGCAACAGCCCAGAGACACGGCTTGGTGGCGTCTCTGGGGACGCCTGGTTTGGGCACATTGAACAAGGCTGTGCTTCCTGTAAAGATTAGGGCTATACAGTGAGGACCCCCCCATCATACTGCTCTGGGTCCACTACCAGCGCTAGCATCAACACCTCCAAAAATCATCTGTTGAAACCTCTATAACCTTGAAGACTTAAAATGAGGTTTTTTAACTAATTGATGAACTGAAGCTGATGTCCGTAAGTTTTGGGATTTGGTGAATTGCACCGAGCATGCGGAAGAAATCATTTTAAACTGGGCGTGTGTGATGCGGTCTCCTTTCAGAGCGGATGAATCCGATTCCAGGTTATGTTCAGTCAGAGAAAGAGAGAGAGTGGGTTCAAATGTTCAAACCATTCAAACCGTTTAAATGCCAATATTAATTCTGGTTTTACGGCAGACACTATCTATCTTTTTGGCTTCGGAGCTTGCTTCACTCCTTCGTTTCTTTGGTTGTACTATGAGTGAATGAGATACTGAGCTCTGAGTTTCCTCTTTAGAAGTCTCCATTGCTCCACCAGCTGCTCGCGTTCAGTAAAACTGAGCCGGATCCTCTTTTAGAGCTTTTACATGTGGCGTAAGTACATAATTAGGGATAGGTCTGGCAAAGTTGCTGGCCATGGCATAGTATCTGTGTCTTCAAGGCAAGCTCTTGAGATGGCTACCCTATATAGCCCTATACTCTGCCATACTATTCTATACTCCCTATAAAACAATATACTACCCCACATTCTACTTTATACTTCCTATACTTTCCTAAATACTACTCTACATTAACCTATACTATGCTTTACTACTCTATACAACCTCATACTCCCAAATACCAAAAACAACCATAAACTACTCTACACACCCTACATTACCCTATTTTACCCTATACTACATATAGGGTAATACAATTTCAAGTAATTTTCTTCATTTACTCAAGCAAAATGTGTACTTAAACCAAGGATGGGAGCACTGTAACTACCCTATATTGCCCTATACTACACTATACTACCTATAGGGTGATACTGTTTCAACTGAGTTGCTTCACTTACTCAACCAAGTACTTAACCAAGTGTATGATTACTTTAACTGTCAAAAACAGCACAGATGAAAGAAAGAAGGAGGAATAGAAGGTAGAAAGAGGGAAAAGAAGAGCAAGAGACAAAAGAAACAAGAGAAAATCAGCGGGGGATCGAGACGAGTATAAAGAGAATAAAGAAGAAGAAGTCAGAGAAGACAGCAATGAGGAGGTAAAGAGAGATGGAGGAGCGGGCGAAGGGAAACTCGGTGTGGTCCGACGGCTGGAGCCACTGATTTAGAGGTTGTTGATCTTGGGCAGTCGTCCCAGCGGTGAAACTGCCGCCACTGACACACTGACTCCCCTCGACGGAGGCCGACTCTTCGCATAAGTCACCACACTTAAAACGTCCTTATGTGTTTAGAGCTATTGAAGTGGAAATTGGGGCCTGCGCTCGCTGCTGAAAAGGGCTACTGCGTCTCCTCCCTCCCTCCCTCCTTTCTCTCCAGCATTCATAAACAGATGGCAGGACCTCATTAGACATGTCACAACTACTGAGAACACGGCGAACACTTTCCATGCTCTCGGAATCCGAGAGCGTGTGTATGAAACGCCGGGTCATTACTGTTACCATTACTGTCAGATAGCAGAACACGGGGCCATTAACTGCGAGATTAAAGCGTGTGCTTCCTATATCATGTAACCAGAGGTCAACTCGACAGCGTTAGGGTCGCAGGATATTTTTATGACCGCCTCTCAGGCTAAATCTAGGAAATTTACACTGGCATTAAAGCTTAGGGCATTTTTTTACGACACTACCCTGGTTTTTAACCCATTAGGGGGAATGCCTTGAAGTTTACTCTTTAAAAAGTCTTCATAAATTAGTGTTTGAGTTGCAAACAAAGTCATTTAAAGTACAGTGGTTGGACAATGAAACTGAAACTCCTTTCAATTTAAATGTGGTAGGTTTCATCATGGCTAAATTGGAGCAGCCTGGTGGCCAATCTTCATTAATTGCACATTGCACCAGTAAGAGCATGTGTGTGTGAAGGTTCAATTAGCAGGGTAAGAGCACAGATTTGCTCAAAATATTGCAATGCACACTATAACATTATGGGTGACATACCAGAGTTCAAAAGAGGACAAATTGTTGGTGCACGTCTTGCTGGCGCATCTGTGACCAAGACAGCAAGTCTTTGTGATGTATAAAGAGCCACGGTATCCAGGGTAATGTCAGCATACCACCAAGAAGGACCAACCACATCCAACAGGATTAACTGTGGACGCTGTAAGAGGAAGCTTTCTGAAAGGGATGTTCGGGTGTTAACCCGGATTGTATCCAAAAAACATAAAACCACGGCTGATCAAATCACGCAGAATTCAATGTGCACCTCAACTCTCCTGTTCCCACCAGAACTGTCCATCACCACAATAAATTATTGTGGTCTAAAACCAGGTGTTTCAGTTTCATTGTCCAACCCCTGTAGGTATGGTGTGAATGGTTCGAAAAAGTAAATATAGCTATTTAATTTATCATTCAAAACCACCCTTTAACCTACCACCACCATCATCTGTTTTATGTAATGTTAATCAGTGCTTAAAGTAGGCCAGGACCAAAGTAGCAAGTCTTTACACTCATCTTTTTTCACTCGTTTCAATTTGCAGCATTACAGCAGTTATTTCCAATCAGGAAAGAGAAGGCTCTGATCCTTTTAAATGGAAAGACCAAAATATTTACTAAAAAATTACATATTTGAAATCACTAATAAAATATTTGACAAAAAAACTCCCAAATAGATTGAAATTATGCACTAAAACAGCATATTCTGATTATTCTGGCAACTGTGCTTGCATAGATCTCCAAATTCAGCGAAGCCAGCCAGTTAACTACCTCTTATTGATGAACTAAACTCCTAGACTCCATTCAAGCTAACATTTTTTTGTCTTAGTGGAAAAACTCTTTAAACTAAATTCTCATGCTTGTGTATTGTGATTCAAGTATATTAAAATCATTCTAGACTAAAACATCATCCAAATGCTATAAATGCTGCAAATTTTATGCAATAAATATTTGTAAATATAGTGGTTTTATAGTGGTTATAAACACCATAGTGAACAATCCCTAGCAAGCAAGTTTCTGTTATCCATATGGTTTCAAACCAAACCACTTTGATGGGCTTTGATCACATTTTAGGAATGTAATTGTGTGGAAATTTTGGAAAAATGTGTGGAATTTCCCTTTATGCCTCGAGGCTGGATAAAAAAACCTCCCACATATTTAGTTCCTCAAAGGTATGTACAGTATATAAGCTAAATATTACTCTTACAGTAGTTACATAGGGTAACTGAAGGGGTTAATTTTATACAGACGTAACGCGAGGCTCCTCTCGTCCAGATCTACAGTAGTGCGCCTCAATATAAATATGCAGTCAAATATGCATGAATGTACCAGCGCACGTCTGTTCTCCGGATCCCGGCGTTTCTTCCACTACGCCTGCCGCATGTAATTACCATGAGTTAAATTCAGAGTGATCTCTGCTCGCTTCGCCATGAACACTCTCTAACGCTCATAATTACAAGCCTGCAGAGGGACGCTGCTGTGGCATGCCTGCATGCCTGGCCACTCTTCCTTACTGTACTTTTGCTTCTGGATAGACTGAAAGCTGATTCTGAGAGATTTCTCCCCAGCAGGTCCAGCTTCCTGATGACCAGCGATGAGTGTTATAAGCTGCTTAAGACAGCTAAAACTTTCAGGTTATAGTTATAATTAAATTCAGATAAAAGTAGTTTACTGACATTTTCATCATTTTAATCGTACATACCGTACCTATCGTACACCCTGCGCAAGGTGTGTGGGGATGCTCATTGCTATCTTATACCCTGTCAACAGTCTATTTTCACAACTTGTGTCTGTGCCATTAAAATAATGTGGGAGTTTACGAATGTATGTACTGTATGCCGATGGGAGAGGTGGTCTGGAAGTAAGGTGTGTTCAGGTAAATTTCTGCCATGTTTCTATATTTTGGTGTCAGGAAACACAGGTGCGCCACTGACTGATTAAAACTCTGACAACAGTCAGACACCCAATCCTATCTTAGCCATGGAGGAGCATAACAAGCATGTACACACACACATGCACGCAAATCTAACTTTTACATCAACAATAAAGAGAATAAACAATAAAATACCATTGCTTAAAGGGAATAGAAACTGATTGGTTTATTTCATGTTACGCCCAAAACCTACCTATGATTAATAAAGAGAATTTGTACATGCCTTTTGTTTGTGATTTTTGAGGTTTCAGTCACCGGATCTGAACCCCAATCCAGATTTGAGGTTTGGGGTGAGCTGGAGCACAGAGTGAAGAAGGCGAAGAGGCAACAAGTGCTAAACACCTCTGGGAACTCCTTCCTTTAAGACTGTTGGAAAATCATTTCAGGTGACCACCTCTTGAAGCTCATTGAAAGAATGATGCCAAGAGTGTGCAAATCAGTAATCAGAGTAATCAGAGTAAAGGGGGGCTATTTTGAAGAAACTAGATTATGCATTTTATATTTATATTTTTGTTAAGTACATAAAACTACTCATGTGTTCATTCATAGTTTTGATGCCTTCAGTGAGAATCTACAATGTAAATAGTCATGAAAGTAAAGAAAACGCAGTGAAAAAGAGAAGGTGTGTCCAAACTTTAGCCTGTACTGTATATTGAAAGAATTAAATTTGATTAATCATCTGCCTTTGTGTGTAGATAATGAAAAAAATGTAAAATGTAACACATTTGCATGTGAGAAATGCTATACTTTTATATAGTACTGATAAGGAATCAGGACAAAATGATGTTTTATATACATTTCTTTAGCCAAATATGTCAATCAGTCATAAACAGATGCTACATATGCTAGAAACACTGTGACCAACCTCCCAGCTGCAGTGATTACTGACTGTACAGTAGTGTACCCACCTGTAGCAGAGTAATGAACTGTGCGAGTGTGTGGTAGTGTGTGGTAGTGTGCGGTATAGGGGGGGGTGGGTGTAGATGAAGAGAAAAGGGAGTGCTGACAGGCCCTTATTACCTCCTCTAATGCCTCTTTAAATGATCACATGAGTGAGTTTCGCCACTTCTAGTCATTGACTTGAAGAGTGTTGGTGGTCCCCGTGTGGTCAGGGGGTCTCCAGGCTTTGGAACGATATGTGGTTTTCTTTAAAGGCTAAAGGACTACAGTTACACTTCGGCGTTTCGGAGCGAGACGAGCAGTTTAACGCCCAGGGAGTTTCCCAAATGACAAAGCAAGAAATATTCTGGAACAGGCCACCTCGGCTGGTGAACACGCTGGGCTTCCTGACCGCTGATGTGTGTTTTATATGAAAACCAAGAGGAAAAACAAATCGTCGTAAATATGCGCTGTATTATATGGGAATACTTTCCCTTAGGCTGAGCTTGTGGTTTTTCATTTCATCTTAAAAACAGCTTTATTCTCGTGAGTGGTTTCGATTAAGCGTTTTTCTCGAAAAATACACTGGCATGCCAAAAGTCATGGGGCAGAAAATATTATATTATTAGCATGTCCCATGACTTTTGGCATGTCCAATGGAAGCAAAAAAAAAAAGTGTCACACTGATCTGTGAGATATGTATGTTGGGTTTTCTGAACTGATTATGGATGTGGATGTGATTTCTTACAGAATCGCTTGCTTGTCCATGCATGGACAATTCTAGCCAGATGCCCCCGGCCACAATCATTACCACCCACTGTCCACTGTGGGTGATAATGTCTTCTAGGATGTTTTCCTGTGTGATTCCTCAAATAATGTATAATACATAATATATTATAATTCCTGAAATTTAGATTCTTCAAAGTAGCACCTCTTGCTTAGATGACAGCTTTGCACATCTTGGTTGAATCTTTGCACATCTTGGATTATTTGCTCTATTTGAAAAATGTATTAGGAAGAGCAAGAGTTACTCTGTTGTACAGGAGAAGTTCGTCAGCCTCAGAATCCCTAGATAGCTCAAACACTCATAAATTAAAATAATTTTAATATGTCAGTCTTATTCCTGTTCCTTGAGTATCTGAAGGGGGAGAACCTCAGACTCAGTGCTCTGCTGTGGGTCTTTTACTGTACTAAATAAAATATCCTGACAACCACAGCAATTTGTGACTTGAGGTTTCAGGAGGAATTTCCCACAAAACACTAAAATTTAAGCTTGCAAAACAGAAAACTTTAGTACCCCTTCCTCTTCCCCATTTCCTCGAGCCTGGTAAATAATTAGTTCTCCTGAATTACAGTCTGTTGTGAGCTGTAAATGTTTGTTGTAATAAGAAGTACAGCTAGTCTGAACCGTTTCAGGCTGTTTACACCGAGCATCAACATGCGTTTCAGTGATCAGATCACATTCCGCTTTCACTTCCCACAACATCCTGATCGGCGTACAATCCCGTCACTCAAACCGCATTCAGAGGAGGTCAGAGATGCTTCTTGACCACGTTCAACACAACAACAGTGTAAATAAGAAGCGTGTTCTGTATCCGTACAGTTATACAAGAGCTAGAACTTCAACAACTCAGGTTGGATGACTGGCATTTTACAAGAATGAATAACAGGTATTTGTATCTATAAAACCAAGCTAGTGTTCGGGGATGTAGTGGTACTGATCATTACGGAAAGCACAGCAAGGGTAGAGAAGACACTGCAGGTCACATACAGTACAAGTAAAAACTTTGGACACACATCTTCTCATTCAATGTCTTTTTCTTTCTTTTTATGTTTTTTTTTTACATAGTAAATTTAATATTGAAGACTACAGGGCTTGGACAATGAAACTGAAACACCTTTCATTATAGTGTGGGAGGTTTCATGGCTATATTGGAGCAGCCTGGTGGCCAATCTTCATTAATTGCACATTGCACCAGTAAGAGCAGAGTGTGAAGGTTCAATTAGCAGGGTAAGAGCACAGTTCTGCTCAAAATATTGCAATGCACACAACATTATGGGTGACATACCAGAGTTCAAAAGAGGACAAATTGACAGCAAGTCTTTTTGATGTATCAAGAGCCACGGTATCCAGGGTAATGTCAGCATACCACCAAGAAGGACCAATCACATCCAACAGGATTAACTGTGGATGCTGTAAGAGGAAGCTGTCTGAAAGGGATGTTCGGGTGCTAACCCGGATTGTATCCAAAAAACATAAAACCACGGCTGATTAAATCACGACAGAATTCAATGTGCACCTCAACTCTCCTGTTCCCACCAGAACTGTCCGTCACCACAATAAATTATTGTGGTCTAAAACCAGGTGTTTCAGTTTCGTTGTCCAACCCCTGTATATTAAAGCAATGCAGGAACACATGCAGAATTATTTAGTAAACAAAAAGTGTTAGACAAACCAGAATATGTTTTATACTGTCTTACATTCTTCTAAGTACTGTATTTTTTGCACTATAAGGCACACCGGTTTATAAGGCACGCTATCAATGAATGTCTATTTTCTGGTCTATTTTCATTCAAAAAAAGCACCAGATTATAAGGCGCACTATATGACACTAGTAAGGAACAGTGGTGTTGCCATGTTTTTCTTCTAATTCTGTAGGTCTTGCCGCTGGGTGGGAGAAAAGCTAAAAAAGCTCAATTGTAAAGCTAAAAAAACTGCAATTCTTGAGAAGAAAAAAAATTAAAATGAGCGCAGGATGTTAATCTACACAGATTTCTCTCCTGAAAACTGTTTATTTGGGTGAGTAAAGCTATTTAGATTAGGGGCTTGTGGAGGACAAACTCTTTTTTACTGTTTACTATGTCATTCCATATGTGCCCCTTAATTTTCTTCATGTATTTAATATTCATCTACAATGTTGAACATAAATGAAATAAAGAAATAAAAACAGAGCATGGAATGATACAATGTATGGAATATTATGGTAGAAACAGCTGAAAATCAAGGCATTCAATGCTTAAAGCAAAGTTATTTATCCTTATTCTTATGCCAGTTACTTCATCTTGCCTGTTTTTGAGGTTTTGCATGAAATTATATCAATGTTGGCATTTTTGTGTTGTTGCAATACACAAATATGAAATAATAGGTGTAATATGTGTATTGCAAAACATGTGTAATTGTAATAATCTTTTGGGAGAAACACTTAATTTTCTGGAAAAAAAAATAAAATCAGGGGTTCCATGACTGTAAGTAAAACATTTTGTAATTTAAGTGTTAACTAGTATCAATTAATAATTAAAGAGAGAGAGAGCCCGGATTATAAAGCCCACTACCAATGAAGATTTATTTTCACCAGGTTATAAAGCACATTAAGCAACACTAGTAAGGATGCCTATATCGAAGTGAGCAAGCATGTCATTGAAACATTGAATGAAGCACTAAGGCTGGGTGCAGCAGCATTAGCCGCTAACCGGTTCCGGTAACCCAGGGCGCTATCAGTTTCATCCCACGTAGCTTGTTTTAACAGTCCAACATACTTGCTGCGGTTAGTGGCTAATGCTAATACTGCTGCACCCAGGCATAGAATTAATACATACAGTAAAGCGCACTGGATTATAAGGTGCACTGTTGATTTTTGGGAAAATGAAAGGATTTTAAGTGCATCTTATAGTCTGAAAAATACATTAATATATAATTAATATAGCCTTATTGTAAAGTATGACCAAATATAATAATGTAATATGTTTATTACCATGCCTGTTGCATAGTAACGACTATTCTATAGATGAGAAATCCTGCAGTAGTAGATCTTGCAATAGGTGTGTAAACCTGGACAGTGGAAAGCAGACAGTGGATCTTCTTCACTACATCCCTCTATTCTTCTCTCTACCTCTCTCTCACCTCTTTCTTTTCTTCTCCTCTCGTCCACAGCTGCCTCCCACATGTTTCCATCCCAATCAGCATGTCCAGGCTGATCTCAGACCTGGCTGAGAAGCCTCTTACAAAGACCGTTGGGTTTTATATGTGTGTCATTGAGAGACTTTAAGACATTGAGAGACCAACGCTTTTATATCAACTATTAGTATATTGCTGTAATATATACACTGACATGCTAAAAGTCATGGGACAGCAGTTTGTAAGATGATCATGATGATTTTGATAAAGTGTTACGCCTGAATAATTTGTGAGGTGCTCTCTTGTGAGTGAGGTTGAACACTGGCCAAAACTGGAGGTAGAGCGAGGTGGAGTAGTGGGTGCCAGATGGCTGGGACATTCCGAGTTTTCCACATTAGTGTAGGAATTTAATATTCTTTAATCCACAGTGTCATAAATGTATTTGCACACTAAAAAAAAACAGAGATATGCATATTGCACATTTTCTGTTAGTACAATAAACCTCATTTTAATCCTGAAATATTACTGAGTCCATCAGTTATTAGATATATCAAATTGAAATGGCTGTTGCAAACAACCAAATATTTAGAACTAAACATGATTAAGATTATTAGGGGTGCCCAAACTTTTTCATATGACTGTAAATTAGAAAATGTAGAAAAAACATGTAAAAGTATAACAATAAAAATGGAAATAAAAATAAAACGAGAATAAAGCATGAATTATTAAACCATGACTAAAAGAGAATGCAAATTTAAATTTAAAACATATATAAAAATGCCATTATAAAATGCTGCAGTGTTTTAAACTGAGCTGAAGGCCTGATCAAACCTTTAAGCACAAATCTGTACTTATTTTTCTTAGTGTGTGAGTGGTAATGATCGTGACCGGCGGCTTCTGGCTAGAATTGTCTGTGAAAACAAGCAAAAAGTCACTAGGGCAGAAATCACATTCACATTCTGTGCAGTTAATGCATTGTTTAAATTTTCCTTGGGATGTGGCAAAAGTCACGGGAACCAATACTACTGTAGTTACTGTCCTATGACTTTTGGCATGCCAGTGTATTCCTGTAATTCCCATAGTCTATTTCAGGGATTCCTCTGTAGGCTTTTTTACCATGGAAGAGCTATGAGCTCTAAGCTGTTTCCATCATTGCCCAGCAGGCCAATCAGTGTGGATTCCTGTGGCTCCTGATCTCTGGTGATAAGCAGTCAGAGTTCTGGTCAGGGTTAGACCCCCCAAGGAAGAGCAGGTGTGGTAATGGATCTGATCTGAGGTCTGCTCTCTCTCTCTCCCTCTCTCTCTCTTTCTCTCTCTCTTTCGTTTTTATTGCCGAGGACATTCCCCTATGGACCAGCAATCTGGAGATCTCTCTGAAGAGGAGAAGAAAAGAGGACTTGTCCCGCGTTTGGCTCTGTCTTATCAGGAACCTTCTGAAGAACAGAAATACCAGGCATTCTAACATCCCCACTAGCGTAATAGCGTAGCATGTTTTAATCAGCTGCGACTGTCCTGCTGTGGCCTCCTGATTAGCCCTGGAAGAGTTTGTTTGCACTTAATGACCAAAAACGTTAAAGAGCAGATAAAGAATTCCATTATCTCATTCCCCTGGGTATGCTGGACCCAGGCCTACTTCCAGCACCTAAATCAGCAGAAATGTTTCAATGAGCTTGCAATAAGAAAAACTGTCCATGACATTGTGAAAAAAACTTCTCAGTAAACGAATACTGGTGTAAAATGTAAGTTTTGGTATACGGTCCTCTCCTAAAGTATTGGAACAGTGAGGCCATTCCTATTATTTCTACTGTTGACTGAACAAAAATTGGGTTTAGAGACAAAATATATCTGTATCTGATAGACCAGGGGTGTCCAAACTACAGCCATTTGCAGCCCGTTTCCTTTTTTGGAGTGGCCCGCGAGGTATTTTAGAAATAGAAGTAGAATAAAGGTTGGCCCGCTGTTAAGCGGATATATATAATGTGAGATACAAAGTTTGAACGCTAGGTGTCAGAAACGGGCCAAAGAGTCTAAAAACGGCAAGAGTGAAGTTGTAGCGCAGAAAAACGGGCCAAACTGTCTAAAAGCAGAGAGAGTGCGCAGTTGTATAGCAGAAAAAAGGGCCAAAAAATCTAAAAGCAGAGAGAGTGCGCAGTTGTATAGCAGAAAAATGGGCCAAAGAGTCTAAAAGCGAAGAGAGTCCGCAGTTGTATAGCAGAAAAACAGGCCAAAGAGTCTAAAAGCGAAGAGAGTCCGCAGTTGTAGCGCAGAAAAACGGGCCAAAGAGTCTAAAAGCTGAGAGGGTGCACAGTTGTAGCGCTGAAAAACGGGCCAAACGGGCCAAAGAGTCTAAAAATGGCGAGAGTGTTCAGTTGTAGCGCAGAAAATGGGCAAAAGCGTCTAAAAGTTGCCGTAATTAAGGAGTTTAATATTAAGACACATCATGAAATGAAACATTAATTTGAAAAATGTTAGTTTACACAACACTGTCAAAGATAGATAAATATAGTAAGTCAGGTAAAATGGTGTGTAAATGAAAATAATTTAGGAAAATCCAACTTTAAATATAATTAAAGTGAATAAAACTTAATATTTAGATGAATATTTTACTTTGCTTGCAGAAACTGCATCAGTAAACTTTTGCATTCTTCTTTTGTGATGCTTTTCCAGGCTTTCACTGTAGCCTCTTTTAGCTGGTGTTTGTTTCTGGGGGGTTACTCCCTTCAGTCTCCTCTTTAGCAGGTAAAATGCATGCTCTATGCTCAGTCTAAAACCTTTCACTTCTTGCCCCTGATGAACATCTTTGTAGTGTATGATGAGTTTTCATTACAATCTCAATATTTAAAGACATTTTCTCGAAACACAATATTTATCACAATATACTGACACATACTGTAGATAAACATCAAATTCTTAAAAGTACTTTCCCATACTAAATATAGTGGTTTTATTCTAAATTTTATTCTAAACTCATTTTACTGAAATGGTCAGTTGGTCATTGTTTTTAACATACAGTATTGCCCAGCTCTACGTAGCTACCACGGACAATTGCAGCCAGATGCCGCGAATCAAAATCATTACCATCAGCTGTGCTATGCAAAATGCAAAATCTAGCCTTCCCTGGACAGTAGAGACAGTTACTCCAACAAAAGCAGGATAAAGTCTTTATAATACACTTGATTTTGGAAGAATCAATATATACATATAGAGTATTCACTGTTTTTTTATATTGTGTACCTTTATTTAGAATAAATCTGAACTCATGTCCACTAAGGGAAGATGGATTTTCCAGTACACAACACACACACACACACACACACCTGACTCAGCTCAAGCTTAAAAAGCTTGGGTGTATTACATCAGGGAGTTCACCAATCACCAGACTGCTCAAGCGGGGCAGGGCAGGGCAGGGCTACTCTAGGATCAGGATTGGGAAGCCCTAGGCTACCCCAGCTCATGTCCTGCCCTGACAGGTACTTTCTATGTCTTTCTCTCTCTCTCTCTCTCTCTCTCTCTCTCTCTCTGTCTGTCTCTCTTTCTTTAAATTAACAGTAAAAATATAACCCTCTACACTCTGTTCTTCAATGCTCAGGAGCCCACAGTAGAAACCACCACAGAGCAGCTATTATTATTATTTGGGTGGTGGATCATTATTCTCAGCACTGTAGTGATTAGCACTGATTAGCATGGTGGTGGTGTATGAGGTGTTAGTGGGTGTTGTGTTGGTATGAGTGGTTTAGAAACAGCAGTGCTTCTGGAGTTTTTAAACATCTCAGTGTCACTGCTGGACTGAGAATAGTTCAGGCATCCAGACAACTCATTTGTCCAACAACCACCAATTTTCATTTACTTACTTCCATTCATTTTTACAATACCTAGCAACCACTTGCAACACACCTGGAACCACTTACAAAACACCTGATACATCATCACAACCTACCAATTTCCGTAGCAACCACATATCAACCAACAGCTCTATCAAAACAACACCTACTGTAGCAATACCAACCAACACTACAGCAACTAATACATAATCAGAACAAAATCTAGCAACACCTTACTTCACACATGGCAGCACCTTTGCAACCAACGGCTATAACATAGCAACAACTTAGCAACCACTTAGCAGTGCCATAGTAATCACCTTTAATAACACAGCAAAATAAAAGCCACTACCTAACACAAGAGTGGCACATTGATTTCACAACAGTAATCATCTAGGATACCATGGCAACACCTTAGCAACTGCCTAGCAACACCTCAGCAAAACCATAGCAACCACCCTGGAGACCATAGCAACCACCTTGGCAACCACCTTAAAACATCATCAACCACCAATTAGTAACCGCCTACCAACACAACAGCATCCACCTTTGATATCATAGCAACTAGTACTTTTCTATGTTTTAAATATTCCAAAAAGAAAGAATAAAACTAGGTTTGTACCTAGAGAATGATAAGTTTCTTTGTTTGTATCCAATTGAAAACCTCTGGAATAAAATCAAGAGGAAGATGGATGATCACAATCCATCAAAACCAAGCTGAACTGCTTGAATTCATTGCACCAGGAGTAAAGGCATAAAGTTATCCAAAAGCAGTGTGTAAGACTGGTGGAGGAGAACATGCCAAGATGTATGAAAACTGTGATAAAAAAAACAGGGTTGTTCCACCAAATATTGATTTCTGAACTCTTAAAACTTTATGAATATGAACTTGTTTGTTTTCTTTGCATTATTTGAGGTCTGGAAGCTCTGCATTTCTTTTTTTTTTTTTTTTTTTTTTGTAATTTCAGCCATTTCTCATTTTCCTATTCCCGTTTTTAGAATAAAACAACAATGTTCGCTTTACTCAAACATAAACCTGTAAATAGCAAAATCAGAGAAACTTATTCAGAAACTGAAGTGGTCTCTTATTTTTTTCCAGAGAGCTGTATATCAGTCCATTGAAACATATTGAGTGAACAGTCGTAGCTTTCTCTAAACTATAACAAACACAGGTATGCGCTCTCTCTCTCTCTCTCTCTCTCTCTTTCTCTCTCTCTCTTTCTCTCGCACACACACACAAACACACAAGCACGCACACACACAGGGACACTCGCGCACACGAACGCTCGCGCGCCCCTGCGTACGTCATCCCTCTCGCTTCTCGCGCGCTGGTTAAAAAGAAGGTGGAGAAGTGGGAGCAGCATGTGAGCGCACTGAAGGCGCTGCAGGAGGCGACACGCTGCTGCTGCTGCGATCCCACCAAACGACCACCGAGACCACTGAGACCACCAGCCGGGGATCTAACCTATCTATCTGAGGCGCGAGCGCACGGGAGAGCTGCCAGTGTGCTTTGGGTCGACTCTGATTGTTTTGTGTTTTTTTTTACTTTTTGCTTGCTTGTGTTTATCATTATGCAGGGACACGTTTGCGCACGTGCTGTGCCATCCTAACACAACCAGCACTTGATTATTATTATTTTTCTTTTTTTATCTATTCAATCAGTCATTTATTGCGCATTTTAATTGCGCATTTTTGTTTTTATTTTTTTTTGTTTTGTTTTGTTTGGGGGCTCAAAACTGGAATAAAACTATAAAATATAAAAATAAAAGTTTGATCTTCTCGAAAGGACAGTGAAAAAAAAAGAAAGAAGAAAAAAAAAAGGCTATTATTATTTTTTTCTCTATACCTCCATCCACCATGAGGCATCTGAAGTTCGTGCTGGTGCTGGCGGTGGCCGCCAACCTGTGGGAGTGCGGCGAGGCCAGGCTGGGGGAGAAGGGAGAGCTCAGCCCCAGGAGGAGGAGATGCTACGACGGCAGTCTGCCCAGGCGCCTTAAGAAGAAGGAGCGCAAAGTGGCGGTGGAGGACGGCGCCGTCTGCGCCAGGCTCTACCCCAGAGTGTCCTGCTGCCCCGTCCGCAGAGCGCCCTACCAGAGCCTCCACCGGAGAGACACCGCGGTAGGTTGAGCAGCTGCGGGGTCGTGGAGGTGTGGAGGCAGGGACGGAGGCTGGAGGGGTGGCTAGCACTGGTTCACTAGCATGCACGGACCTTGTTTAGCAGTGTTTGTTGGTGCTAAGCACGAAGTTTGCTCGTGTGCATGAGTGTAAACGCATGTTCACCCATGTTCTGCACGGTTGCCAGCTAGTTTTCTGGATTGCACAAGTTATTCCTCAGTTTACACGTATGCATGGACCTTGTTTAGTAGTGTTTGTTGGTGCTCAGCTCAAGTTTACTCGTGTTCACGCAAGTTTACACACATGCAGGGACCTTGTTTTGCTCAACTCAAGTTTACTCGTGTGCATCCTGAGTGTCGCGAGCTAGTTTTCTGGATTGCCCGAGTTATAACGTTACCTAAGTTTACACGCATGCATGGACGGACCTTGTTTAGAAGTGTTTGTTTGTTTTAGGCTCAAGTCTGCTCATGTGCATGGGTGTAAACCTATGTTGACCCACGTCCTGCACGGTAATCAGCTAGTTTGCTGAATTGCACGAGTCACGCTTAAGCACGGACCTTGTTTAGTAGTGTTTGTTGGTGCTCAGCTCAAGTTTGTTCGTGTGCACGCGTGCAAACCCATGTTCACTCATGTTATGCACGGTGTTCAGCTAGTTTGTTGGTTTGCACGAGTTATACCTAAGTTTACACGCATGCACGGACCTTGTTTAGTAGTGTTTGTTTGTGCTCAGCTCAGGTTTGCTCGTGTGCATGACTGTAACGAGCTAGTTTGCTGAATTGCACGAGTTACACACGCTAGTTTACACGCATGCACAGATGTAAACAAGTGTCCCGCTGGAGCTCAGCGTTGCTTAAAAGCACGTGCTGTCATCAATTGCTGTTGGGTTGCATTGGGTATACTGAAGTGGGTTCGTGTTTCTGGCTGTAAACGGACGTAAATATACCTGCAAATGCACGTGCTGTTATGATTTGCTGGATTGCTTGAAGTATACCGAAGTTTACAGACATGCATGTGTGTAAATAATGCACGTGCTCTCATAATTTGCTAAATGTCATGAATGGCATGCATGAATCTAAATAACTTGCATGAGTTTTACTAGCGGTTGCTTATCTGCAGCAAGGTTAGCTAGTTTGATCAGTTGCAAGAGATATAACTGCTTTAATATACACGCATTAATGGTCGTTAATATACTTTGCCCTGGTGCTCAACGTTGATCAAATGCACGTGCTCCCAAAATGTGCTGCATTGCTTGAGCTCGATAACGCTATGAAAGATTACACCGATGGATTAAATGAAACAAGCATCATAGATTATTTATTGGATTGCACGGACTTTGCTGAAGTTTGCTCGTGTTAATGGCAGTACACAATAATGCTACGCTTTCTGGTTGTGCACAAATGCACGTGCTGTCATGATTTGCTGGGTTGCACGGTCTACTATAGCTAGCTAAATATACTTGCAAAAGCACGTGCTGTCATGATTTGCTGGTAAATAAGTGGATTGCATGGAATACGCTGAAGTTTACACCTATTTCTGACTGTAAACACAGGTAAACTTGCTCGCAAATGCACGTTCTGTCATTATTTGCTGGATTTCATGGACTAAAACGTAAGTGTGCATGTATGCATGGCTGAAAAAGCCATAAGATAGTGCTGAAAGTTTCTCAAAAGCACGTGCTGTCATTATTTGCTGGGTTGCTTTGGCTGTTACTGGAGCTGTGTCGTATTTCAGGATGTAAACACAAGTAAACATGCTTCGTGTTGGTGCGCAAAGTTGCTGAAATGCGCGTGCTGTCATGATTTGTTGGATTGCATGAACTATACTTAAGTTTACAGCCATGCATGTACGTAAATGCACGTGCTCTCATTATTTGCTAGGTTGCATTGGCTGTACTGAAGTTGGTTGGTATTGATGGCAGAAAATACAAGTAAGCAAGGGCTCATAGTTGCTCAAATAAATGCACGCGCTGTTAAAAGTTGTTGGGTTATGTAAGCTTGAATTTACTTAATGTTTACACTTGTTTGCATTCTGTTCATGTAGCTTGTGCTGTGTTTTTTCATGTGGGGAGCACCTTTTGCATTGTAAGTGTATAAGTTACAACTATTTAGAGCCTTTAAATGAACATTGAGATTTGTACTGTCAGAAATTCAACACTAACAGATGCCTATGGGAGAATGTAAAGTAAAGGTTGTTTACCCC
Source organism: Astyanax mexicanus (assembly GCF_023375975.1). Lineage (NCBI taxonomy): Eukaryota > Metazoa > Chordata > Actinopteri > Characiformes > Acestrorhamphidae > Astyanax > Astyanax mexicanus. The sequence continues at coordinate 49,303,226 of NC_064414.1, forward strand.
TTTTATATCTGAAGTATGTTCCAGTTATGGAAAATATATAAAGGCTGTTTTCTGTCTGTGATGCACTCAACATTTCTAATATTACTATCCTAATATTAAATGTATATTAAAGTAAATTCAATTAACTATTTTTTTTATTCCTAGCATGATAAAAAGTGTTCCAAATCACAAAAAATGAGTAAAAATCAGCTTGTATTATTTTGCAGTGGGCGTGGCTAAGCTACTGTTTAATTGGCTGGTTTATTCTGGGTCTGTTCTGATGTACAACAGGTCTCAATTAGTGTTCTGTGCAACAAAACATTTATAAAAGAGAAACTACAAGATGTCTATTGTATTTGAAGCAGGAAACAGAAAGAGTTAAAGGTTGTTTTTCCATCGTTAAACCTTAAAAGATGGCATTTAATCAAAATAAATAACATTTATTCAGCATTTTGTCGGCAAGTTTGCATGCATAGTGGATAAACATGTACTGGGCTGTACAGTAGCTTGCTCAAGTTATTAGAAGTGCAGCAGTTGGAGTCTGAGCCGTGGTCAAAGCTTCTCATGTAGCTGCAAATGCATGGAAGTAGTAAACGAGTCAGCGTGAAGTTCAGTCCCAGGCTATACTGAAGTTTGCTCGAGTCTACATGGTGGTCAGCCCTGTCTCAGAGGTGTTTCTATGCTGCTGAGATTCACGGGTGCATGCATGAGCTATACTGGGATGGGTTTACCTTATGTTGCACCGCTGATGTGTTCTCCCAGCAATGATAAAATGACTCCTAACTACGCTACCTTTGAGCAAACAGTCATCCACACAATAAGTTAAAGTGAAGTAATTGTACAGTTGTACAGTTTAATAGTGTCTTCTGCACCAATTCAGTATTGAATTAGATTAGTGCAGTGGTTCTTAATCCTGTTACTGGAGTACAACTGCCCTACTTTTCTTAGGCTTCATGTTCAGACTGCCACACGCATCCAGATTGGCACATCTAGATTGTATCCAGATTGAGTTTTCTTAGTCCGGACATCTGGAAACCACATGAAATGTGATGTTTACTAATTTGGATCGAAACCATATTTGGATGAGGTTTAAAGTGTTTTCAATCTGATTTATACAGATAAATCTAAGCCTGATAGAGATTCTCTGGTTACTCTCATTAGATTGTAATGTGTTTTTTGCGCCACTTAAAATGTGTCAAACTACAACCCCATCCAAAGTGTAGGGGTACAAAAAAAAGAGAGGAAAAGGTTAATTAGTGACGCCAAACTTAACCAGTCACTACCACAGCAACCCATGCAGATACATTGTGATGTCCAGACATGCAAATCCAATCTGATGACTTGCAAATAACAGTGCAGACTATTATTATTATTAACACATTATTAACACATAACCCAGATTGTTTCAGTGCTTTAATAAGTTGGATCAGGTGTGTTAGAACTGGTGAAAAATATCCTGTGAAAAATCTGTGAAGCAATTGTACTCCAGGACCAGGATTAAGAAGCACTGGGTATCTGCTTTGGATCAAGCATCGAAGTTAGGGGTGGGTGATATGGTCCAAAAATAATATCACAATATTTCATGGTATTTTCGCGATAACGATACTCTTGGCGATATGACAAAACACTGAATTAAAAAAAAATAAAATTTGAGAATACACTACTGCAACAAAATTGTGATCCAGAATGCCATGATATTAATCATCTTAATAATACACTCCAAATATCTCCATATATCCAGGATATAAATAGATACAGATATATAATGGGAAATGATAGTGGTGTGATAATTAGGGGTAGGTAATATAGCGACATTTCAGGGTATAATATCGTTCACGAAAAAAAAAAGTTTCTGATATTATTGTGTGCGATTTGATATTATTGTGTGCGATTTGATATTTGATACACACCTACACACTCTAAAAAGTGATTTTGTGTTTTTAAAAATGCATGTTGAGCCAATGAAAAGATGTGATTTCAACCAACTTTTAGTTATACTACACGTGTCAATGCTCTTTCCACAGTATTGGTTCATACGGCTCTCCCATAGGCTCCTGGCACCATATATTTGCATACTGGGTGTGGCCACTCCCTTTCTTACCATATTTGTGCTGTCTGTTGCCCAAAGCTACCTTATCCTTGTCGTGCAGTATTATAATATATGTGTTGATTGCCAGACCTCAGTGTTGTAGGCTGTAAGAGCAAGTCACCTTTACTTTGTGTTCCCAGTTGTTACAGTATGCTGACATGGAACTACAGAGTTCACTCATATACTGCCCCAGTATTATACTATCAGTATTGGCAGATCAATAAAAATATACTAAATATGTTGAGAATACCTATATGTAGACTAAATAAATTAAATTATTTAAGCCCGCAGAACTAACAAAAACTGTTAATTAAGTATTATTGTTGTGTGAACAAAACTCAGTTAAGTTAAATAAACTTAAAATTGTACGTATTTACAACTTAATAAGAGTCAAATCTTAATTATAACTTGACTGAGTTAAGTTGAATGAATATAAAATTCTATATATTTACAACTTAACTGAGTCAAAGCACAGTGATGACTTCACTCAGTTAACCCTTGTGTGGTGTTCGGGTCTGTGGGACCCGTTTTCATTTTTTATCAAATGATACAAAAAAAAATATTTTTTCTAACTCAAACTCATTGGCATTGGCTAATTTTTTGTGAAAAACACATATCAAAACACATTTTCGATAGACACACACTGTACACCCCCCCCCCCCCCCCCCACACACACACACATTTATATTACATACAGTATGTTTGGCCAAGGGCTAATAAACATTGCTTCATTTGTAAATTTGAAACTAAACAAATTTTCTACTCATATCTTGAGTTTACATTTTATTAAAAATCCAATAAAAAAAGAGTAGCACTTTTTAAAAGAAATGTAACATAAGAAAGGTAAAGGGCAAATATTAACCAGGTAAGCTGTTTATATTGCTTGCAATTTAGGTGAAGCAAGCATGTGTAAAGCATTTTAATGTAAAATTGCTTAATTTTGCTGAATTAAATACAAGTAACAAAGTAAACGAGTAACAAAAATATGAACACCACACAAGGGTTAAATTGAGCCATTGAATATTTTTTTACAGTGCATCTGATCATCCAAAAATAGTACATTTATTTCCAGTAAAATTCAAAATGAGCTGGGATTGGGGTGCTTTCTCAGCAACATGTGAACCTCCAAGCGTCCAGCAAATAAAACCAACGCATGGGCTTCTCTAGTGAATGCAGAGGTGCCTCTTTTCTCATGTAAACCGCCTCAGTGAATCAACATATGCGGCTGGGTGGCATTGCACTTCGCTCGGTGACAAAACGGCCATATTGCATCATTTAATTTGCTCAAGTCATGCAAATAGGAGCCGGCCTGAATGGAACAAAAAGCAGTCGACATGGCCTCCTCCCCGCTACACTGCCCACACACAGAGTCTTTTTAGCTTATGGCAAAAGAATAACAACAACACCATTGTGTTTGTTAGTTTCACTAATGGGTGAAGCTGGAGAACATCACTCTCCCAAGTCCTCGGCTCTGTCCAAGTGTTAATGCTGTGGAGAGAGTGTTTGTCCTGCTCCCACCTCCCACCACCCACCACCCCCTCCAGTCCACTCCACTCCACCCCACCCCACCAGCCCCTCGCAAAACTTACACCTATTCCCAGAGGGACACAGAGTGTTTTGCTTAAGCTGTTAAACACTCACCTCCTTTCGGGGTGGTATTGGTACTGGGTGGGGGGGTTGTTTTTGGAGGGGAGGTAAAAGAAAGTCGTCTCCAGGTTAAACTGGGATTCCACTAAACTTCCACTATCTTCCACTATATTCCTGCTAATATACTAATACACTAATACACACTCACCCCTGCTTACACTCACCAATGCATATTATGATGCAATGTGACTCCCACCCTCCTGGTTGCCTCTTATGGCGTGACCTTGGGAGGCTTCGGCAGTCTCCTTTGTCCGCGGTTGAATGACAAGCAATTGTTTTCAAGTGTGTCTTTGTGCGTTTATATGTTTGTTCTGGCAATTTCACTCACAATGGGGATTGTGCAAGTCTTAATAAGTTACCTTACCAGCTGCTAACATGCATCCCAGCGGTCAGTCACCTGGATTCATGATTTTTTAAATGTATTTATTCATGTTTAAGAAAAGAGATATGAGCATCAGTTGGACCATAGAGTAGGGCTGCACGATATTGCAAAAAAAACAAAAAAAAAAAAAACAACAACCTGAAATTGCAATAAGTATACAGCTCTGAAAAAAATTAAGAGACCACTTCAGTTTCTGAATCAGTTTCTCTGATTTTGCTATGTATAGGTATTAGGGGTGTCACGATTCTCTAAATCCTCGATTCGATTTCATTTTCGATTTGAGGGTCACGATTCGATTCGATTCTCGATTTTCTTGTTTTTTTTTCTTGTTATTATTTTATGCCTCATAAAATTTAAATAATATATTTATTATTATTATTATTATCATAAATATTATAAATATTATTATTATTATTTATTAAGATATATATGGTAATGCCATCTAGTGACTTTTTTTGGTAGCAACAGTGTGCACTATTAAAACAAGCAGTTTATCAGAGCTGTGTGTGGATGGCTGGTGAAACTGCTCATTACATGAAGCTGCAGTTCTTCATCCAACCACTAGCAGCAGCAGCACAAGCCCCGCTCTCTTCACTCAGTCACTACTTCAGTACAGCCCAGCCACGGGCTACAGAGCTCAGCCAGTCCGTTTTTACTGTTTCTGTAAACAAATAAAGGTTTTAACCCCACTAACCGGAAAATACAGCTCACTACAGTTCATCTTTCAGCCCAAGCAGCTAACAGCAGCAGGTTAGAACAGCCGACACGGAGTCACTGCTCGGATTACATTATAAACAGGTCAGTTAGCGCGCTGCTAACCTCAGGATGTTTATAACTACGGAGTTTAGTGGACACACCACGGCCGCCAGGTAAGTCTTTTAAAGGCTACTGAAGACTATTAAAGGCTATTAGAGTGTAACCCCTGGCTCCCAGGGGTTACAAGAGGTTATTGAAAGCATTATTGGGGGGCAGAAATCAGTACAGGCTGGTTAGATAAGTGATGTGGGTATTGTCTTATAAATATTTACACATAACTTATATCTCTCCTGAAAAGCTTTTATTTTAGTCAGAAACACGCTTGTGTTTACTTTATCTGAGAGAAAGATGTTTTTTTTTAATTCAATGGAAAGCAACAGGTGTAGTCAATTATAAGTTTAAGATTTTTAATCCACCTCACTGTGATCTATAGTCAGTGTTCTCAAGTCACACTGACACACGCATTTCAGAGAGTTCACACGCTCTCACCTGCGCGCACCCACCCCTCCGTTAGATACAGATACAAAACCTGCGCGCCCAACCCCCGCCCCCCCTCCCCCGTTGGACAGATAAAAACAGTGATCACACTCCCGCCGACTGCGCTCATGCAGTGGCTATCTCTATTTAAATGAATAGGATGCGCTGTGTTGGTGCCGCGCCATTTGCGTAGCGCGCTGCGCTATTTGCGTAGCGCGCGCGGCAGGGATCGTCGATCCTCTTTTTGACTTCGATACTCGAGATCGTGACCTCATTTCGATTCGATTTCGATAAAATATCGAGATCGTGACACCCCTAATAGGTATATGTTTGAGTAAAATGGACATTGTGGTTTTATTCTATAAACTACAGACAACATTTCTCCCAAATTCCTATTAAAATATTCCCATTTATAGCATTAATATGCAGAAAATGAGTAAAAACAAGTTCATATTCGTAAAGTTTTAAGAGGTCAGAAATAAAAAACAATGTTTTTAATCACAGTTTTCAGGCATTTTCTTGGCATGTTCTCCTCCACCAGTCTTACACACTGCTTTTGGATAACTTTATGCTGCTTTACTCCTGGTGCAAAAATTCAAGCAGTTCAGTTTGGTTTGATGGCTTGTGATCATCCATCTTCCTCTTGATTATATTCCAGAGGTTTTCAATTTGGTAAAATTCAAGAAATGTAATGAGATAACATGTATTTGATGTATTTTTGGACATCCTGATATCAATGTGAAATGTGCTAAACTTTCCCAAGGCTAAGAACTACCTCACTCTACCTCGCTCTGCCTCCAGCCTAGTCACGTGACATGTGACTTGAGCACATGTAACGCAGTGTAAAGAGCTACCTCTGTTGCTACACTTAAGTAATGAAATTTGAGTAATTCAAGTTTTCCATTGTTCGCCGTAGAAATTCCATTACGGTATGAATATGATTTATCATACAGCCATAATTGTGCCATTTTTACCCAGATTTTACTTAACATTAGTGACTCAACATGTCGTGCTATATGAATAATGCGTATCCAAGATTGGAAATTTTGTTTAAACTTGCACAAGACATTGCACATCTTGCGAAATGACTTTTGTGCAATACTGCATTATGATAATGATGCTCAAACGATATAGATCGCAGCAATTCAATTCGTGGAATTTGACCAAAACCCTACCCTACATCTGCCATTAATCCATGTAAGATCTTTTCTATATTTTCTTCTTAAAACTGTCATTTATAGCATTCACATTAACACGAATCTACAGTACAAGTACACATAAGGTCCTCATTGACTAATGGAGCGAATAGGCCTCCTCAGCTCTGCATACTCCCATCAGCCCCTGGAGCAATTTGTCAGAAGTTACGTATGCCTTCATAACGCTCTGCATGACCTGTACTCATGGTTTTGTTGGAGCTGCTGAAATGTTCAGAGCTCATATACAGTTCAGAGGGGGTTTTCCCCTCTAATGCAACAAACAAAAGTCCTCTTGTTTGTGGTGTGGGTGATGGCATCACTGGAGCCCATCCCAGCAGCATATGGGCACAGGGCATGGTTCAGAGCACACGAATGCTCCTCTCCGTGGACTGTGTGCCAGTCCATGGCTCGCTAAATCAATGGGCAATTTAGAGCAGGAGGAGAGCAGGCACTTGGAAAAACTGGGGAACTGACCAAGAGCACCAGCCCTGAGAAGGGAGGAGAGCCTGAGATGATGAGCTTCTGCAGAGCATGTCGTATGCAGTCATTTTTGTGTTTCTTCTCTTGAATGAGAAGCTGTAGTGTCTAGGGGTGGGACAAAATATCGATATTGCGATAAATTGTATTGTATCGTATCGTATTGTATCAAATATCAATATTTTTATTGAAACTTAAAATTACCCAGAACTCTTCCTTGAATTTGATTAGCTAAATTACGGCTTCAATCATTCACATTCGCATTCTGTGAAACTGAAACAAATAATTCACCATAATTCTTGGGATTGGCTTATTTAGGAGTATTTTATCCTCTTCAGTAAAACAGGTGCTGTGTAAAGAATTGTCTTGCGATATCATGATACTTTGATTCTGCAATATATCGATATATCATCGTTATTGTGGGCAACTTCTTGTGATAAATATCATCATGAGAAGACCTGTGATTCCCACCACTTGTAGTAGTATGGTTTAGCCTATTTACTGTACGTTCACACCGAACGCGATAAAATCGCTCTGTGTCGCCTGTGCAACAGGCGATGAGTCGCTTGTGGGCGTGTCTCACTCAGAACGAGCTGTCGCTGGTGGGCGTTTTCCTAATACGGCACGTACAGAAACAAGGGTTCAGCCTATCTACACAATTCCTAAACCATAAACAGTCGTACAGACGTTTCACAAACAATAAATCTTTATATATTTTATAACTATTATTAAGTACAATTATTTAACATAATTATTTCATATTACAATAAATGGGTTTACTTAAATATAATACATTATTTTCCTTAATGTAGTAAATCATTCTCTTACAATATATTATATAATATAAATATATTTGTCCATAATTTAAAATAGTGTTGTTAGTAGTATTGTTGTATAGTATTGTTAACTTAATGTAATAAATTATTCCTTGGATGTAATTAATATGTTTACTTAAATATATTAAATAATCCTCTTGATTTAATAAACAGTCTTTCTCTTAATTTAATAAATAATTCCCTCAGTTTTAATAAATCTTTCTGTAAAATGTAATAAATAATTCTCTCAGATTTAACTAAATCGTTCCAAATTCCATACCTCAGTTTGAATAAATCGTTACGTTAAATGTATTAAATACTTTCTTCAGTTGTAATAAATCGTTATGTTAACTTTAATAAATAATTCCCTTTGTTTCAATAAAAGGTTCTGTTAATTTAAAAAAATATTCTTTAGTTGTCATAAATCTGTTAATTTAATTAATAATTTCCTCAGTTTTAATATATAGTTTTCTATTAAATAAGGTAATTCTGTAAGGATAGTACTATAGTGGGGTAGCTGCTGGTGTAGTGGAGTATTTTACCTCAGATCAGCTCAGTTCAGTTCAGTTCTGTTCTCTCCGTTTTGCTGGCGGAATAAATCTTCAGTAGGAACCGAAAATCAGAGCAGCGATTTCAGGCCGAACATATGAGAATCTGTTTCTGATTGGTAGTCGCCGCCGCGCGTCGCTGCTCATTTGCATAAAGTTAAGTTCTGGTCAACTCTCTCGCGTCGCTCAAACCGCCCGCTTCGCATCGCGTCGCGCCGCGTCGCTGCCTGTCGCCCAGTGTCGCTGGCTCTCATTGAAAATGAATGACTTCCGGCTGCTTTGTCGCTCGCGTCGCGTTCGGTGTGGACGCACGGTTAGAGGGATTGAGCGATCAGTGTATTTTGGGGCTGATAACGAATGCTATATATTCATTTTCTGGTAAATTTGATAATGCATGATGCTACATAGCTTCTGTAATGTTGTGCATCATTTCTTAGAAGTGTACTTTACTTTTGTGAATCAACCACATTTAATTATTGAAAAGAAAACGTTGTTTAACTTAAGCAAGCAATAGCTGAGAGAGTCTGTGAATTGTACTTTTAAGAGGGGTTTCTGGTTAGTGTTCTGATACTGACTGAATTGGGCTGAGGGGTGGATTTTTGAGAGGGGTATTTAATTAGAGTTCTAATACTCACTGTACTGTGCTAAATGGTTTACTCTCTTGAGGGGTATCTGGTTAGTGTGCTGCGCTAAAATGAACATTTTCATCAGAATCCGACAAAAACATTTGAAACAATTGCAAATTCCTGAAGTTTTCTTCTCTCGATTAGTACTGGAGTTACTGTAGCTAAGGCCAATGTAGCTAAGGGAATGGAAGCTTATATCCCACCAATTAGCCTTGTGGGAATAAGTAGTGTTTCTGATGCCTAAGACAGCATTACATTGTTTACTGTTTATCTCAAATAGACCTAGATATGTGGTTTCTGATGACGTTTAATGACTGTTTTTATTATTTATAAAAATGTGTAAAAGTATTTTTACATTTCAGGCTTCAAAAAGCTTTCTTAGATACTTCTAATGATCTGAGGTATACAGTGTATTTTAAAATGTTCTGTCTTTTTTAAGTAAAATAGGAATGTTTAAGTAATGTTTTTGCATTAAGGGGCTTGGGCCTGGTGTAGAGGTGGGGGGGTGTAGTCGGCGGGGTCTGCTGCAGACTCCGCTGCTCTAATTGACTTGGACAGACTGCTAATTTGTTGATACCAGCGGTGGAATGATGTGCCTGTCTATCTCTAAATTGGTGTTTACACATGGACCTCACACAGAGCTCGCGAGTGTGTGTGTACCAGGCGGCTGCTGGTGGGGCACAGGCGCATGCCTGCTGAGGGGAGGCCCATTACACCCTTGTTTTATTACAGCTAATTTGTTACGTAAATAAGCCTGCTAATTTTCTCAGCCCAGCTCTGTTTGCTTACGTTTGTTTGGTAACGTTTCGATTGCGCTCGTTTTGCTCTATTTCACTTTGCCGCGTAAATTTTTTGGCACGGAACGCTGGCGGCATGTGAGGTGTAATTGCGGATTAACTGTTTGCACGCCCGTGCTAATGAATCCTGAAGAAACTCTTAGCTTAATTGGCGCATAGAATGTTTTAAATGCTGTTTACTGTTTTTGAGTTAATGTTAATGGAAATGTGAAATGGTGCGTGGTGCAGTTTGTCCACGTCTTTGCTGTTAAACAAAAAGAACAAGTATTTCTGTAAGGGCAGCTTTCTAGAAGGGAAGGGAAAAATATGGTATGTAAAAAGATTTTAGTCATTTTGAAGCATTTCTATGGGTCGATTCATCATTAACCCTTGTGTGGTTTCAGGTCTGCGGGACCCAATTTCATTTTTCATCAAATGATACAAAAAATATATTTTTTCTAACTCAAACTCATTGCCATTGGCTCATTTTTTGTGAAAAACATATATCAAAACACATTTTCAATAAACACACACTGTACACCCCCCCCCCCCCCCCCCCCCCACACACATTCATATTACATACAGTATGTTTGGCCAAGGGCTAATAAACATTGCTTCATTTGTAAATTTGAAACTAAGCTAATTTTCTACTCATATCTTGAGTTTAATTCATTTTCTTTTACATTTTATTTAAAAAAAACTAATAAAAAAAGAGTAGCACTTTTTAAAAGAAATGTAACATAAGAAAGGTAAAGAGCAAATATTAACCATGTAAGCTGTTTATATTGCTTGCAATTTAGGTGAAGCAAGCATGTGTAAAGCATTTTAATGTAAAATTGCTTAATTTTGCTGAATTAAATACAAGTAACAAAGTAAACGAGTAACAAAAATATGAACAACACACAAGGGTTAAATTTGGATGCATTGTATAGAACATTGTCAAAAAGTGATAAATGGAGATAGAGGGTTGTTGCATGCTTGCAACTTGCTGGATGATTGGCTGACAAATATGTTGTTTAGTCATACAGAGCGCATTTCTACCAAAATAACTCTTGAATTCTAGCAGGAAGACTCTAGAGACAAATGTGCAATAAGAAAAGTTTTAATTTCAGGTATGAGGGAGGTCTTATAAGGACAGGTGGAAGCTGGTGATTGGCTGAGGTATGAGTGACGTGCTTGAGTTATTGACCAAAAAAGTAACTACAAGTTTTTGAACCAGTTTCTTTTGGGCTTATAAGAGCTGTGGAGCTTTTCAGCGAATCAGCCCTCGTTTCAATGAGTTATTGGAACTGTAAAACAAACAGACATGCCCACAGATATTGTCATGTGTTGTTCACACTGAAGATCCTAGTATCCTTTGGTTCCTGTTGCGAAAGAACGTTCCTAGTTCCGGAACTTACCTAAAATGCGGCAAACAGTTCAAAATTAGGTTTGTGAACCAGAACAGTGTAACACTATAAGTGTAAAACAGTGTATTTTCTTTGTTTTGTCCAGTCTTATGTGTTTTACTTGAACTGCTGGTTCAACTGTCCCCACAATGTCCAGTGGAACTGCACCTTTTCATTCATATCAGTACGTTTTAATAGACTGTTCACAAATAAGGACGAGAAGACTGCCAAATACTGATAAAAAAAAAGACTAGGTCTGTCTCTGTATTTATTTTTAACTCTAAGTGCATATAAGCCTCAGTGATTAGCTCCTTCATACTTGATGGCAATGGGCAAAGCCAGATCAAGACCAAGACCTCTTTGAGCTTCCAGTATGGCTTGAACCAACATTCCTCAAGTCCCACATAAAATAGACACCCTGAATCTTCTCTGTCCTGCACCAAGGTGGTGGAACGAACTTCCACTGGGTGTCAGAAGAGCAGAGTGGCTTGTTGTCTTCAAACTGTGACTGAATAAACTCATTCTAACACCAATTCGAAGATCTTCACTGTGCACTTTCTACCCATCTCCGAACATGGTTCCTTTTGGAAATAAAGGTGGTTCTTCGAGCAGTACCATAGTTAAACCATATATCACACAGTTGTAGAGATCTTCTTAAACATCTAATAAAAAATTCAGTTAATGTACATGAACCTATTTAAATGTTCTTGATGCGCCACACTCTACACGTCTCCAAACGTGGCTCTATTTTGGAACTAGAAGTTGTTAAAACATAATGACATAAATGAATGCTGTGATGTAATACGCTGTGACGATTTTAACCGTACCTTCTCTGATCTCCTCAGATCTTTGCCTCCAACAATACGGAGTGTTCCAGACTGCTGCAGGAGATAAAGTGTGCCCGCTGTTCTCCTAACGCCCAGATGCTCTTCCACTCGCCTGAGGAAGAAGCTGCCCGACACAGAGAGCCCGACCTGCCCCGCCTCTGTACCGACTACTGCCGAGAGTTCTACTACACCTGCAGGGGGCATGTACCAGGTAACAAACCCAACACACAGTACAGGACCTCATATTTAATACTTCATGAGACAAGATCCATTGCAATGTACATTGCTTATCAAGTAGTAGTACTTCAGGGGATGGCTTGGGATTAGGGGTGGGCGATATGGCCCTACAATAATATCACAATATTTCGTGGTATTTCATGATATGACAAGACTCTGAATTAAAAAAAAAATATTTAAAAAAATTCACTGTACACTGCAAAAAAAAATAAATAATATATATATATATATATATATATATATATATATATATATATATATATATATATATTTTTTTTTTTTTTTTTTTTAATTACATACAATATAATACTGCACACCCCTGTGTGTGAGATATTATTAGTGAGATATTAAAAAAATACAAGATTTTTATCACATTTGCAACAGAAGTCAATGATCCAGTATGTCATGATGCAAATACTGCACTCCAAATATCTCCATATATCCAGGATAAATAAATAAAATGGTAAAATGGTAAATGGTACTGGACAGATATAATCTGTCTCTAGTAGATATATAATGGGAAATGGGATGAGTGATATGGCACAATATTTTAGGGTATATAATCGTTCACGATATTTCAAAATGTTGACGATATTATCGTGTTTGATACGATATGGCACACCCCTACTTGGAATAGTTCACATCTGTATAAATTGTGAGGTGTTATCTTGTGTGTGAGGTTAAACATAGTTAGGCAGTGCATAACGAGTTTAATTAAGACATGACAGAGGTTACCGGATGGATGGGACATTCTGTTTAATCAGAAGCAGTGAGTGATAATGATCGTGACCGACAGCATCTGGCTAGAGTTGCAATTGCAAAAAGACACCAAACATATATCAGTGCAGTGTTCTTAAGCTTCCATGGGATGTGGCAAAAGTCATGGGACACACATGGAAAAGGGACAAGGGACTACGTTTAGCCAAGAAACATACATTACGTTTTCCAAAAGTCTAATCCCATCCCTAACCTAATCCCACGGGGAAGTAGTATAAAGCCTCCCATCATTAACTGGGGGGAATACTACTGGGATGAGTTGGGATGAAGTTGGTGGAAATGGTGAGTTGGGGTGGTGATCATCATCCAGCATTCTGACATCCAGAAACCACAAATCAAACTTTTACGTATGAAGGTTTTATGTACGTATCTTTTTGCGTAAGTTAGAATCCTCATTATTTGCTGTTTAATGAACAGTTAAGACCGTTCAAAGTTCAATACCGATCACAAGTGAGTACACATGCATTTCTAGAATGGTTACTTCGTCAAAAGCCTGCGGGAAAAGACGTCAGACCCGAGCCCTCTGCAAATGTTTGACTAGAACCGTAGTGAAGGTTATAACACAAGGATTACCATTCCAGAGATGCTACGCAAAGACACTGCGCTGTGGTATTGCCTTACGCCGCTGTACCGGCCAGCGCTGTTTATGGGTCATGACTCACTCTACACACACACACACACACAAACTCGCACACTCACAAATATGGTGCTGGAGGCTCCTGGCAAACCCTAACAAAGCTTAGTGATTAATTAGTCAACAGTTAAGCTCTGGCGTTCAGGGCCTACCGCTACAATGCCATCCCACACAATGCTGAATCTGGAAAGGCTCTGTAAGCTCCTCCAGCACCAGGCAGCCACACTGCAGTTCGGTGCCTCCGCTGGAAGGATTATGTGAATTTCTGAATATTTCTGGCTTTTGGTGCAATTTCAAATGTGGTGAAATCCTCTTACCATGAACAGTGAATTTCACCAGATAAATCTGTTGAATATGCATGAGTTTATATGGTGCAGAACACTAATCCCACGCTTTGCTCACCATAAACCTCAGAAGAAACCAGAGAAAAACAGAAAAACAGAGATTTAAATGTAAATCAGAGAATAGTCGAGTTTTCACCATTTAATTATTGGATTTAATATATGCATTAATATGAGGATATGAATATAAATCGAAATCCTGTGCAGAAATTCTTTAAAAAAAATTAGATGCTACAAAGTGGAGTTATGTATCATAACTAAGTTTTGGGAGATTGATCCACGCCCTCACTCCTCCCACTTCCTTCCCTATTTAAACCGTCACTTCCTCTCTACCTGCTCATTGAACAACCTCACACCCACCTCCTCCCCATCTTCCTCCTTTTTTTAATTGTATTCTTTTCCCATGTTTCTCTTCGTGAGAGAGGGGGCTTCGGCTTCACGCTTTACAGCGAAGCTGCCCCGAACTCCATCCCAAATACTCTGAGTTCGCTCCCCCTCTTTTCTTCTTCTCTGCCCAGTCAAGGGCGTGGGTCAATACTAGCAAAATGTACCTTAAACAGTGCAACAGAACCATCACATTTGGCGTGATTCGAAAAGATCTGAAGGACTGAAGGACATCTCTTGATGTGTCATGGTGAGGCAGATCTCCAGCCAAAACGGGCACATGTCACCCCGCTGCTCATTGAGCTCCATTGGCTACCAGTTGATGCTCGCATCAAATTAAAAACTCTTACAATCGCCTACAAGGTGATGTCAGAACAGGCTCCTTCCTACCTGCACTCGCTCCTGAAGGCTTACGCTACCTCCCGGCCGCTGCGCTCCTCCAGTGAACGTCGCCTCGCTTTGCCAAACATTCACACAAATCAATCCAGACTGTTCTCATACAGAGTTCCCCAATGGTGGAACAAACTACCTTCCACTACCAGATCAGGAGAATCTCTCGCTATCTTTAAGAAACTCCTGAAGACAGAGCTCTTCAAAGAGCACTTACTCTCTTAACACCTCTAACACAATAACTACTTTTAACCCCATTTCCTTCTTCCCCTCCTTCACTCCTCTATCCTATTATTCCCCTTTGACCTCCTTTTATCCCTATCCAAAGATGTTTTACCTTTAAACTTATTTTACATTGTACTTGACTATTGTAAGTCGCTTTGGACAAAAGCGTCTGCCAAATGTAATGTAATGTAATGTAATGTAATGTAATGTAATGTAATCTCAGATACATGCAGATGCAAAAAAGAGATTTTATTAAAAAAAAAGGATTATTACAAAGAGTAATCAAGATATGCAGGGTTAATACTGGTGAACAGGAGCCAACAGGAAATAGCATTCCAGGGTTCAAACACAGGTAATCAATAATGAAGGGCAGGCGGATAACAGTATACGGATAAATGAAACCTTTAGTCAAGGTTCTTTACACATCTCCAAACACAGTACTTTATGGAATGTACACCAAAACCATGTACAGCACCTTTATTTTCAGGGGGTGGTTTTACAACAGTACTATTTGGTTTGGTTAAAACAGACTCTGGTTCATTTGTACCCGTAATGCGGTTCGATTGAGCAGGTGTGAAAACAGCTCAAGTACGGCTCAAAACACCCGGACCAAGACCTGCTAGTGGAGATAGTCTCGGTACAGTTTCAAACGAACTCTGGAGTGGTTCACTTGTGGTAACGCTGTCATCTCAGCTGCTCCATGCTGTGTGCACGCTCAGTATGTGCAGCGTTCACTGTACCATGTGTTGATCTGTTGATATTCCTATTTAAAAGCACAACGTTTTTTTGTGTTTTGTGTTAAAGCAGCTTCACACTGCACTGATATACGCGCTGGAACACAGAATTTTTTTTTTCTCTATATGTACTTTCTTTCTTGCTCCTGTTCCAGACAACTCTGACCAATCAGAGAGGACAATGTGCTTGCATTGTCTATTGGTGCTCGTTTTGCTGCGTTTAGGTTTATGCCTGTGTGAAAACAAACCAAACACAGATAGAAAACACTCCAATTTCTTTACATAGCTCATAATGCTGCATTCACGTCTTTTTCTTCTCACACTGAGCAGCCCTCCTAAACCAAGTGGAGCTCTCGCTCTCTTTCTCTCTCTCTCTCTCTCTCTCTCTCACACACACACACACACACACACACACACACACACACACACATATGCTCTCATGTCCCAGCTGTCAGACACACACCTCAACACCCATTAGTGGACCCACCCCAAACAAAGTCCCACAATCTGGAGCTGTGAATGAATGGTTTTATGACCAGTTTCTTCCCCAAGCTTCTTTGGCAAGCCTCTGGGTTTACGTCAGTGGAGCTCACCATGATGTGTTTGGTGTGTGTTTGTGTGTGTGTGTGTGTGTGTGTGTGTGAGTGTGAGAGAGAGAGACTATGGTCTAGACATGACTGCCCCTGACACCTTGCCCCATCAGGAGAACACACACACACACACACACAATCCCCCTGCATGCTGCAGCGGAAAATACCAGCTGTTTAAGGCCGCTCACATCATCAGTTTGTTTTTCTTGGTGGTACATTCAAAAGAGCACAAACAGTGCAGGCCTGCTGGTGGGCTTCCCAAACGCGCCAAAAACAGGGGGAAAAACAAAGTCACGGAGGATGGGCTAGGGGCCCTATCGAGTGTTTATGTTTTCTCCATAGCATGAATGACATCAGGAACAAACTTCCTCTGTTTGCCTGGGCGGGTCAGCGCACAGGGCCGCAACTGTCACTGTTTGGCGCATTCCATCAGATGCGGCGGAATGCGCGAGGCCGGCCACCGGCCCGAAACCTCTTCCTATCTGTGTAGGCATAACAGATTAGATGGGAGAGATATGCAAACAGGCAGCGGTCTGTAGAACACAGGCCACACACACACTCATACACAAGCTAATCACACAGCCTAAACACACTACGGCTGTGTCCCAAACGAAGTAAGAAATGCAGCCTACTCAGAGTTTAGTAATCTAGCCTCTTGTTTTATTGGGCTAAAATGCTAAAAAAGAAAAGGCCAAATAACATATAGTGAGAAAGGAACTAGTACTCAAAGCTACCCTCTTCATAATTGTTCCCTTAAAGGTATAATATTGGTCTTTTACAGGGTCAGATATGTTCCCTCTGAAGTACAAAGTAATTCCTAACAGCAATAAGTACAGATTTGTATCATTTAACCAGCCAAAAGGTACTGTATTCAGTATTCTGTATCACTGTACTAATAAACAATATATATTTTAATTATACATTTTTTATTTGAATGAATGTTTATAATCTTTATCATCTTTGTACATGGTACAAAAAACATGGCTGAGTTTTTTACTGAAAGGTACTTTTTTTGTACCTCAGTATAAGGTACAGCCCCATCGAAAAGTTTTATACTCTTTTAAGTACAAATCTGTACTTACTATTCTTAGTGTGTCCCATGACTTTTGCCATGTGTCATGGAAGCTAAAAAAAATCCCCGCTCTGGTGCACTGTGGGATACGCTGATGTGTAGTTGTGCACTGGTCACGATCATTAAAACCATCCTACACCACTACCCACTGTGGATGGTAATATGAGCATTCTGTGATGTGTATCGTATTTTTCGGATTATTAGTATTAGTGGTAATACTTAACTCTGGTTTGGTCTGGATGCTTTTTTTTCAGCCATGTTTTCATGGTGCTGTTTATCATTTCTTTTCCATTGCATTGTAGAAAGAGCATTGAATTGTGGGTTACCGGGTTGGATCAGGAAGGATACATCAGTTGCGTCCTCCAAATTGCTTTGAACCTTTAATTATTTAAATGTTGTGACTATATTCGTTGAACGCCCTTCCATGACTTTAGGTGTCTTCCTCTTGTCCTGAGGCTCAGAGGCTCTAATTCTATATGTAAAGCTGTTTTGTGGCAACATGTGTTGTGAAAAGTGCTAAATAAATACACTTGAATTGAATTAAATTCAATAGAAATATATATAATCTACAAGACTGTGTTCTAAAATCTCCCTCTGAAACTGATTGCTGCTTAAACAAACTGAAAATTTATCAATTTGTACTGTAAGTTGTGAGCTGTTATCTTGTGAGTGAGGTTGAACACTGGCCAGTGTGGTCATGGCAAGTATTAGGAATTATCACAAGTTTGAGTGAAGCAAGGTCTGATAGTGGATGGCAGATGGAGAGAAATTTAATTTGCATCTGTCTTCAAAGTACTTAAGTACTAAAATGCAGTTTTGTATTAAAGTCACATGTCATTGGATGGGAACTAGTGTCATGTCCCACAAATTTTGCCATGACCCATGAAAGCTTTGTTTCTTTGCATTGTAAAAAGAGCAATGAATATTGGGTTACTGAGTAGGATCAGGAAGGATACATCAGCTGCGTCCTCCAAGTTGCTCTGAACCTTTTATTGTTTGAATTTTGTGGCTATATTTGTTAAACACCCTTCTATAACTTTAGGTTTCTTCATCTTGTCCTGAGGCTCAGAGGCTCTAGTTTTCTATGTAAAGCTGTTTTGTGCCAACATTTGTTGTGAAAAATGCTATATGAATAGATTTGAATTGAATTGGCCAAGAAATCTTCCTCTGGAATCGATTGCTGATTTTTACTTCTTCTAGTTCTGAGGCTTAGAGACTTTAATTCTCTATGTAAAGCTGTTTTGTGGCAACATTCGTTGTGAAAAGGGCTATATAAATATATTATAAATGTAGTATAAGTATAGTATTTTCAGACAGATAATCTACCACTAGGGCTGCAACTGATGAATATTTTGGTAGTCAACTAATCTGATGATTATTTTTTCAATTAGTTGATTAGTCAACGATTATTTCTGCCATGGCCCCCACCTCTAAAAAAAATCAGCTGAACATGAGATTTAAAAGACATTTTAAATGTCTAAATGTTGTTTAAATCTGGAAAGTACTAATAGTTTTATAGCCATTTACACATCTCTCACTGTGCTTTTGTCCCTAGCTGTTTGTGCATTGCAAGACTGTTATAAGTTAATGATTAATCAACAATGACATTTGTAGTCGGCAAATTTAATTAATTGACATTGTCGATTATATCAACTAATCACTGCAGCCCTATCTGATACACTGTGTTGTGAAATCTCCCTCTGCAACTGATTGCTGCTTAAACCAACTGAAAGATGATCAATTCAGGCTATTTGTGATCCTTGTAAGGAATAGAGTAGGAGAGGAAAAGAGAGAAACGTTGAGTGTGTGTGAGAGAGAGAGAAAGAGAAAGAGAAAGAAAGAGAGAGAGAGAGAAGCTAAATTCAGTAAAGGCAATAGAACAGGAGCGCAGGCCAAAAAGACTCACCCTCCCCACCCCTCTCCTCCCTCCTCGCCCTCCAAAATCAGCATATGTGGTGACGAATGACACATTTATTTTTCTACAAAGGTTGTGTATATGTAAAACTGCTGAAGTGCATCAAGATGTCAAGTACTTTGGGTGGCCACCCAGGTTGCTTTGGAAGATAACCAGATGGAAGTATAACCATAGTGCTGGAGCTGTGGACACAGTCAGTCAGTCTCTCTCTCTCTCTCTCTCTCTCTCTCTCTCTCTCTCAGGGCAGTACAACACATCCAGGCCACCAGGCCGTATTGTAGAGGCCGTGTGTGGCCGTACACTAATTTTGGCCTGTGTTTACTTAAGTTGTTTACCATAAATTATCCAAATTGCAGTTCTTCATGTCTATAGAAGTTATTTCTGCTCATTCTAAACTCACCCTCTCTCTGAAATAGGCCTGTATCTATATCCAGCGACCGACACTCCTAAAAAAAAATGTGGCTTTGAGAAGTTTTTATAAGAACTAGGAAATTTTACATTTTTCACAGTAACTTTTACAGTTATAAAGAATAAAAATCATAAAAAAAAAAAGTTTAAACACATTGTATGGACTGACACTTCAAAAGTCATGGGACTGCAGTATGTATTAAAGTGATCATGAAGTGTTATCTCACTGGATGGCTTGAGAACATCCAAACACCTGTGTACTGTACTAAGTTGTGAGGTGTTATCTTGTGAGTGAGGCCACAGAACACTGGCCAGTGTGCACAAAAGCACGTGATTCTGAATCATCACATCTGACAGTGGATGCCAGATGAATAGAACATTTCATTTCCAACATACTGTCTCCAAAGTACTAAATTATTAAAATGCATTTTTGTTTTAAAGATCACATGTCATAGGATAGAAACTAGTACCATGTGCCACAAATTTTGCCATGACCCATGGAAGCTAAGAAATTATGTTTTTTTCCTTTGCATTGTAAAAAAAAAACAATGAATTGTGGGTTACAGAGCAGGATTGGGAAGGATACATCAGTTGCGTCCTCCAAATTGCTCTGGACCTTTTATTATTTGAATTCTGTAGCAATATCTCTTGAATGCCCTTCTACGACTTTAGGTTTCTTCCTCTAGTCCTGAGTAACTTTAAGTTAGTTTATTTCATTAATTCAATTCAAATTGAAATGCGGATTTCATTTTTCAGCAGGACTTGACACACTGCCCACACTGTCAAAAGTACCAATTGGTCTTATATAATATTTAAATTTTCTGACACACTGATTTTGGGTTTTCATTAGCTGTAATCCATGATCATCAACAATAAAATATATTACATATATATATATATATATATATATATATATATATATATATATATATATATATATATATTTTTTTTTTTTTTTTTTTGAGATGCACTAGTATAAGATTGCACTTCGACTCCCATAATTCACGTCGCCTTGCCATGAGCACCCTGTCAAGTGTTTAGCCTTTTGTCCATATAGTGTACCTTTACTTAAAGTGAACCATTTAAACCTGATCGGCTTGTTTTAAGATTAACGTAACAGTTTGAAAATGAGCCCAGTTTATCTTTAAGTGAAGAACTGGTTTGCTTAATCCATTATAATCCATTATAATTGTCTTTTTTGCTTTTCTTATCTTGATAAGGCAGTTCATTAGTGTCTCCTAATAGGGGAAAGTATTTGCCTGTGGGGATTAGAGTGAGTCAGTGGGGTTTAAATGAATATTAGTGAATTAAGTTGAGCTGCTTGTTGACTGACGCTCCACAGAGGTGCATTAAACTCCCAACGGGGGCGTTTACAGGATACTGAGCCATCCTTCAGCACCACAGACACTTATGACTGTCTCAGCCTGGGCTGTGTTTGTATATAGCCTGTAAAGTAAAGCTGTAGAAACTAGGTAAATAATACCACAATATTTCATAATATTTTCATGATAACGATACTCTTGGTGATGTGACAAAACACTGAATTAAAAAAAAAAATAATAATACACTACTGCAACAAAAGGAAAAATATTTTTTTATTACTGCATACAATATGATTTGTAACACCCCTAACTTATAAATAAAAATATACAAGAATTGTATCAGATTTGTAACAGAAGTCAATGATCTATATAACCTGTCTCTCTAGTAAATACAAAATGTGTAAGAACAATTTTTCTTTTACCTAAAGGGAATGAAAGTAGTACCCTGATGTGATAATTAGGGGTGGTTGATATGGCACAATATATGGTATAATATTGTTTACTATATTTAAAAATATGTCAGATCATAGAGTATGATACGATGTAGCACACCCTAGTAGAAACCTTTTATTTTCTTTTTAAAGGTAACTTTTTACATAAATAAGAAAAGTGCAGATTTTTTTATTTAATAAATTTAATAAATAAAAAATAAATAAATTTAAAATAAAAGCATTTTTTGGCATAGGATAGCCATTTGCTAGTTCTTTGGGGAGGTTTTATATTAAAAAAAAGCATTTATTTCCTTACATTATGTTGTTTTTCTTTCATTGTTTTTTTTTTTGTTTGTTTTTGTTTTTTGCTATTTTTAGTCCCACTCCCCCTATCACTTTCACAATTTTTATCCATGATTTAACATGATTTGAATCTTTATCTTTTACAATTAGTAGACCAACAAAAAGTTTTTAAAATGAATTAAACTC
This sequence comes from Astyanax mexicanus, assembly GCF_023375975.1. Taxonomy (NCBI): domain Eukaryota; kingdom Metazoa; phylum Chordata; class Actinopteri; order Characiformes; family Acestrorhamphidae; genus Astyanax; species Astyanax mexicanus. Next base: position 49,325,158 of record NC_064414.1, read on the forward strand.
AATAAAAATATTTTACATTGACTTTCGATGTAAAGATCAGTTTTTTTTTCTTTTTTAGTAAAGTCCTTTTTTATTATTAAAAGTTTGATGATAATTGATAAATGATAATTGCACAGTTCAAACTTTTTGTTAAAACTCTCTAAAATACTTTATGGAGTGGCTTTCTTGACAGGTATTAGGCCTAGTCTTACATTGTGTCTTTCTTTTAATGGAAAATCTTCATTAAAAATGCTTGGATTAATCCATGTCTGGAAAACTGGCCCAATGAGTGTTAATATTAATTTATCTCAATTCAAATATTTTATTTAAGTGATTAAAATACCCAAACTTTTGACCAGCAGGCCCGCTGCTTCCCTCCCGCTCGCCGCTCTGACGCAGGCAGATAACCGCTCGGGCCAGTGCGTGGGTGGCACGGCTGCGTAGGGGTGTGTGTGTGTGTTTGATCTCTCTGTTGTGTTTAGATGTTTGGGGATATCCTATCACCTCTGTTGTTGGTGTGGTCACCCCCCACCACCACCACCAACACCACCACCACCACACACACTGAGTCCTCCTGTGGAGGGGCTGGGAGGAGATGAAAGCGTGGAGAGGAGTGTGTTTGTGTTTCTGGAGTTGGTGTTTGCTGTCCCCCCGTGAGGGTTTAGCTTTTAGAGGAAGCCGTATCAGCCTGGTTGTTTTTAGGCCGCTGTGGGGCTGCTAACAATACTCCAGCAGCGCAGGATAGCCCCTGAGGTCTGACTGACGCCTCACGGGATCGCTAATGCTAATGGTAATGCTACAGCCCTGATGCTGGTAGTAGAAGAATTAAAGTTAAGAGTCACAGTTTAGATACATTAAGTTTAAATGAAGTAAAAATGAAATATTACTGTCCTGAAAAAACGTGTCCACATTTTGCCTTTTTACACTGATATAATATTAATCTGTGAGCTGTTCAGTCAAGTCAAGTCAAGAGGCTTTTATTGTCATTACATCTGAGTACAGGTACACAGTGTGATGAAATTACGTTCCTCCGGAATCATGGTGCAACATAGAACAAGCAGCAATAGACAACATAAAGTGCAGGAGTGACGACAGTGCAACATAAAATTATAAAATGATAACACTAAATAACAATAAATACAATAAATACAAAAGACGAGACAATTTAAAGACAGGACAGTGCAGTACCGATACGGTATAATAAAGTGTATAGTGGGGATAAGGTGCAGAGATGTGTGACATACTGTAACATATAGAACATATATAATCACAGCAGTTACTGAGGTAGAGTTTATAGTTTTTAAGAGTGCAGCAAATAAAGTCATGTCAGCCTCTGTGTGCTGATGGGGTGTGTGTGTGGGTGAAGTTCAGTTCTTTGTGAGTGTAAAGGGGGGGGGGGGTGTACAGTTTAGTTTCTTTACATTGTTTCCAAATTTCATGATAAGTGGACCAATGTAATTGCTCCAAGTCACTTTGAATGAAATCACATTACATTGACTTTCATTGAAAGTTGAAAGTTGATATTTTGCAAGAAGTAGGGGTGGGTATTGTCACTGATTTCTCAGTTTGATTTAAATCTGATTCACAAGGTCCCGATTCGATTCATTTAGGTAAATTTCAGTTGTAATTTTAAAATGAAATGTTGTAAACATACAAGGAACGTTTAGACTTCCGTTATTACAATTTTAGCAACAGTTCGTCTTTTAATATCATTTAATGCATCTTATATAATTGCGACACTGTGCTGTCTCTATACAGGTTTGGGATGGCCACTTTAGTCAAATGTTTACGTGTGGTTTAAAACATAACTTGCTTCCAGAACATTAATGAGGCTTCGAAAGTCATCGTTTGCAGCAACATAAATTGCTTCATAAATTTCTAATTCATTTGCAAATAAAAGTGTGAAATTTACCCAGACCCACTAGTTCAGATGTGATACTATAATAAACACAGTGATAATAAAAACACAACAAGCTAAATGAATAAGGGAAAGAGAGAAAACTTTATTAAATTCATAGGAAAAAAACAGCCGGTCTGACCCGAGTTCAGCTCCCCCGTTATAAGAGCCTCTTCCTCAGCCGGTAATCACGTTCATCTCTGGGTATAAAATCACTGAATTAGTAACATTAAGAACATGAGCATAATTCCACTATTTACACATTAAATCACTGAGTTACAGGTTCATCTACAGTTATTCTGTCTAACAGTTAAACCTGTTACACTGTACGACCGCCTGACGCTGCTACATTTAAATGAAGATGGATTTAAATCGAAGAATCAATTTTTTTAAACACACCCCTAACAAGAAGCATTTTTTTTAGCAACAACCAGTGTTAAATGTTAAGTTTCCTGTATTTTTCAGACTATATAGGCGCACTAAGCACTAAGGCTGGGTGCAGCAGCATTAGCATTAGCCGCTAACCACAGTGCAAGCTTTTTCGCCATTCAGATGGTTTAAACATTCAGACCAACTACGGCAACTTAAGGCAGTCTACTATTAGCCATTAAACAACAGAAGAAGAAAAAGATGCAGAAAACTAGCATTAAATGTAAGTTCTTCACTTGAAGTTGCTGGTAGTAATACTGTGATATTAGCATCAAGATTATACTCAGATGTCCCTCTATAAACCATAAATCTATGTCAAGGACTAAGCCCACATAGGTGATGAAAATGAGACATTCATTGGGCTCAATATGGTACAATATGTACCAAAACTTTAACCCCTTTTACATCATTATAAAAATATAATGTAATGTAGTGTAATGTAAGGAATTACCTCCTGAAGTGGTTTGAGTAATGTAATTTAGATAATAATAATAATAGATGTCTTGTTTGTCTTTACACTTTTTGCATTTGTATGTGGTTTGGTATAATCCAGCTACAATACAATCATGATACTCAAGGTAAATGAAGTGACCTGGTGCAAATGGATCAAAATACAAATATAGATGAAATGAATACAATAAACCCTGGTTTAGTTGCGTAATCATAGACGCGATTAAAAACGAAGAAAAATCTCTTTCAATTGCGATTACGAAAGTTCAATCCACAATACATCCAGACTGAGCGAGAGTCTTTCACAACGCTGAGAGATTTATGTTGGCCATTAACGGAGAAATAAATAAGGGTGTTTTCCCTAAAAGCAAATCTAATCTGTGACGCACAATCGATCAAACCTGGGCGTGAGTTCATAATCATCATTTATTTGGACTTGACCTGCATGTTCCAGCTGAAGAATGTGCTGGACGGCGAGCGTTTGGTATGCGGACTCACGTTTGAAGAAATGCACCTTGATAGAGGGTCTGATATTTCCACATTCAGACCACACATCACTGAGAGCGGCTCGTACGCCTAACTGAGGTTAAACTCGGCTCATTTCTATATTCAGTGGAGTTCACTTCTGGTGTTTTACGATTAGCTGGTGTGCTGCCTAAGAAAAAAAAGAAAACAATAAAAAAGTTGAACCCTCCTGTTATGTTCTGTTCTGGGTCAATTTGACCTGTTTTAAAGTGTGAAGATCTAGGAAAAATAGTTCAAAGTATTTTTCAGTATGAAACTTCGGTAACACTTTCTAAGAATGTCATCTCTATAAGACTCTATAAACATACTCATAACACATTATAATGCATTCATAAGACATTATAAACATGGCTATACATATTTATAAAAAATATATATAATTCATCATAGCCATGTTTATTATGCCTCATGAAGTGTGATTATAATGCATTAATAGATGTGTTTATAATATGTTATACATCAATACCAAGAAACAATCCCAAGTCCCAGCTTGCAGACTTGTATCATGACTAAAAAAACTTCCAACTTATAAACACACCCTCAATAATCATATAAATATATTTTTAACCACTCATGAATTATACTTGTCTTGAATATAATATTAGTTAAAGTCAGTCCTAATGTATTATAACAGGTCTTTGTGCGCTCTAAGTAAAGTGACAGACTTTCAGTGTAGGACTAGATTATTAATAGTAGAGATATACTATTTTAACATATATATCATAAACACAGCTTATAATGTATTATGATCACAAGTCATAATGCTTAATAAACATGGCTATAATGGGTTATGCATTTTTATAAATATTAAAAGCCATGTTTATAATGCCTTATGAATGCATTATAATATGTTATGAATGTAGTTATAGAGTTTCATAAAGATGACATTCATTCTGCTTGCCTTAATTAGTGTAATCAATATATAATATAAAAAAACGGTTCATCTCACATATTTGCAACCACCTCCTGCAAAAACTTAAACTAAAACAAAAATGGCAATGTTATGTTTCAATGTTACATAAACTATTGTGTTTTATATGTTGGTCTTTAAAAAGTTATAAAGTAATGAAACATTAAAAACGCTTGAACATGTATTTTTGTTTTATCAAAAACGAGTGAATTATCCTAACTGAAGCACTTCCTGTTAGAGGTAAGGAACACCATTGTGCTATATGCAAATATTGATAGAATAATTAGTAATGGAGTTAGTAATAAAATATTCACACTGCTTGTAAGGACTTTTTTGGGTTTCAGACGTTCTTTTGGGTAATTAAACATGCACCAGCTCAAACTGACCCTGGAACACCATTGCTTTTTCCTGACAAATAAACATAATAGGAGGGTTAAGATTGCCAGATGTATGTCACTGACATAGTGAGCATTTGATTTTTAATCATTAAGAGTGTTCAGAAATTAGAAGTGAAACACAAGTAAGTAATGTTTAACATAAATTAAACATAATTCAAATAAAAACTCATTAAATCAATTAATGAATATTGAGTTCCACAAACGCAATTGAGGTGAAATCTGTGTGTTGTAAGATTTGGACAGTCTTAAAGTGCATCATAGAGGCATGTTTAGCAGTCAACGATCCCTCACCAGGAGGTACACTACCCAAAGGCACCCTCTTGTCCAAAAAAATGGACTGTGTGTCTCTCCACTCTTCCTCCAGATTCAGGTCTTTTGATTTCCTAAATGAAATGCAATTTTTACTGATGATCAGTGATGGTTTGGAGAGACATGTCTCACCATCTGCTGGTGTTGATCCACTGTGTTTTATTATCAAGTCTAAAGTCAGTGCAGTTTTGTTTTCCCGGAAAATCTTACAGCACTTCATGCTTCCCTCTGCTACTGACAACTTTTATGGAGATGCGGATTTCATTTTCCAGCAGGATTTGGCACCCTGCTAAAAGTACCGATTGGTCTTATAATATATTATTCATATTTTTTGAGATAATGAAGGTGCTTTTGAGATGCACTAGTAGATGCCTGGCCTAGTTTACTACAGTCTACTACAGGGGTGAGCACTAACCCCCAGGTCAAGGGTCAGGGGTTCAGGCTGGGCAGCAGTTTGGTGAACATTTGTGACCAGAGCAACAATAGCTTCAGCAGAATCTGTTAAAGCTGACATTTCATAGCGTCCCTCTGCTGCTCCATGGCCACAGATGGGCTTCAGCTCGAGCCTGTGGTGAAGTGTCTGGAGTTGCGCGAGCTTGCCTGGGGAACAGCTTTAACTACGGGGGATTCAGCCGGGTTCGGAGGCGATTACATCATCCTGTAAAGACCGTGTGGCATGTGTATTAGTGTGTATTAGTGTGTACGAGTGTGTGTGTGTGTGTGTATCAGGCTGAGCGCAGTTGTCTGTCTGTGTTTGGTAGAGCTGTTCCAAGCCGACGTGGATGAGTTCTGCCAGTACTATGGGAGGAGGGACGGGGGCATGTGCTTTCCCGATTTCCACCAAAAGCTCCCGCGGGGACAGGACTCCAACTACCTGGGAGATGAGAGGATAGAAGCCATCAACAGGTATGAGTACGTGATCACAGTTTTCTCTTTATTTGATGTTTTGTTAATATATGGCCTAAACAAATAATATATTATAATTAATAATAATACAGTTTGTAGTATTGTATATGTAAAATATTTTTTACAATTCAGATCATCCAAGAAATGTAAGAAAAACACACAATTCAGCTTTTAAAAACCAAACATCAGAGGTGGACTTGCTTGAATGCTTTGGATCATTGTCCTGCAGTGTAACCCAACTTCACTTGAGCTCTAGGTCGTGTTTAACTTAGACTGCAATTATACTTTTTCACATGGGTGATATAGGGTTTAAATTAATAATTATCTTTAATAAATGTAATGATAATTTTAAAGCTACAGTGTGTGTTTATTGGTCTGCTGATTATAACCTCTACTGACAACGTTAATGGAGATGCGGATTTCATTTTCCAGCAGGACTTGGCACACTGCCCACACTGCCAAAAGTACCAATTGAACAATGTAATATTCAAATTTTCTGAGACACAATTTCAAGTTTCTGAATCAGTTTCCCTGATTTTGCTATTTATAGGTATACTGTATGTTTGAATTAAAATGAACATTGTTGTTTTATTCTATAAACTACGAAAAATACTGTCATTTAGGGCATTTACTTGCAGAAAATGAGAAATGGCTGAAATAACAAAAATGATTTTCAGAATTCACATAATGCAAAAAAAAAAAAGTTTATACTTATAAAGTTTTAAGAATTCAGAAATCAATATTTGGTGGAATAGCCCTGGTTTTTAATCACAGCTTTCATGCTTCTCGGCATCATGTTCTCCTCCACCAGTCTTACACACTGCTTTTGGATAACTTTATGCTGCTTTACTCCTGGTGCAAAAATTCAAGCAGTTCAGTTTGGTTTGATGGCTTGTGATCATCCATCTTTCTCTTGATTATATTCCAGAGGTTTTCAATTTGGCAAAATCAAAGAAACTCATCATTTTTAAGTTTTCTCTTTTATTATTATTTTTCAGAGCTGTATATGCGTTTCACATTTTGAACATTTTTGAATGATATTCTAATCTTTTTGAGATGCACTAGAAAAATGCACATCGAAATGACCTGATGACCTGAAGCATTCAAATTTAAATGAAGATAAAATGTAATAAATCTGCAAAAAAATGAAAATAAATTTGGAAGGGGATAAATACCGTTTCACATCACTTTACATCATGTAGGAAAACTGTAGTGATGATTTAGTGAAGAATCCAAGTCTGCTAGTTTTCATTTACGACTGATGACTGAACGAACCCTTTATACTATTCATAAAGCCGTTAATTCCACGCTGGCGTTTTTAACTGCGTCTCTGTTGAGAAGGACATCGATTGCTGCTTCTGGACGAAAGCAGAGGTCACTAGAGACACGACATGCATGAATGACCTTATGCGTCAAAATATTCCAGCGTGGGGTTGCGGCCTGGCCCAGTGCCCCCTCTTCCCATGGCCGAGCTCCACGTGTTTGTGCAGCGTCAGTTCAGCCAGGTTCGAGGGCACAAAGAGCGTGTTTATACTGCTGCTGCTCTGATCTGGACCAGTGGACTTTAATCTGGTGTGAAAGGACGGGATCAGAGAGCAGCAGAACCGCCACCTCAGCTGATAAAACCCGAGGAGCACCATGGACAGAGCTTGTGTTCAGAACAGCTTTAATTCGGCTCAGATCTGAAGACCGGCTCGCTCTGTTTGGACATCTGTGCGCTAATCTGGAGCACCTCGATCATTTATTTTAAAGTTTAAAAAGTTTAATACCTTCCTGCTTCCTTTCTCTCAGCTCATTGATAAAAGTAATGGACCATTTAAAAATCACTAATGATCAGGACTAATTCTTGGCATCGAAATAAACAGCATAGTAAGTGGATGGACGTGTGTAAATATCTGTTTTACGCATCATCACACTGTTCCAAGGCCTGTCATCATCATTTAACTGCAGTAATTTGACCTGGCTGCAGATATTTTTGTATTACAGAGCCTCACTGCTCATGATTTTATAATTATCAGGTTTTATTGTGTTATTTTTATCCTCATTAGCTGCTATCACAATAGTAGCTATTGTTCCTGAGGTCCAACTGACATCTCATACATAACAAATAGGGGTGGGCAATATTATATCGTATACAATATATCGTGACACAGAAATATCATGATATTAAAAATCCATATCGTGATAATAGGGCTGTTCTGTCTTAAAAGTAGTCTATTATTTACTGTGAAGCTTTAGGTGTATTTATTGTATAATTGTTTTAGTTTGCAGTTTATATGCATGCACTAAATATTCTGCAATATTTTTTGCTGCATTATAATATTTTATGCTATATTATTTATTTTGCCACATTATGATTATACTGTTATACTATTATACTATATTCCTGAAATTAATTAATTATTTTAGTTTTCCTATATCGCCAAGTGAATCGTTATCGCAAAAATACCCTGAAATATCATGATATTATTTTAGAGTCATATCGCCCAAATCACATGTCATAGATAAATGCACATGACAAAAAAAAAATCTATACAAATAAAAAAAAAAAATAATAATAAATAAGCGGTAACACTTTATAATAACTTTCATTAATATACCATTAATTAATAATTAATAACTCTTATTTTTCACATTTTAAGAAACTAAAAAGTTTCTATTACATTTGAAAAATCCTAATGAACGCATAGGCAACATGAACTGTGATTGATAAACATTTGTCTGGTTAAAAATTCATATTTACTAGCGATTTATTAATGTTCAAATTCTGATAATACAATAAAAAACACAAATAAATAAATGAACTAAAAAAATAAAAACAACAATAATAAACAAAATAATAGTAATAAAAATAAATGAAAATAAGGAAATAAATACAAAGGAAGTAAACACCTAATAGAAGAACTAAAATAAAAAATAAATAAAAAATAAGAATAAATATGATTACTTAAAACAGGTACAGGCTGTCTGAAAATATTTAGATATTAAAAGCTTAAAATAACAAAAGCTTAAAATAACTGAGCTAAGTTTTAGAGTGTCCTGTAGTGAAGTCCAGCTCGCTGGTGCACTGTTGCTAAAAGTGATTTATTTTTTCCAGTTCAGTAAAAACTCTTGGTGTCAGATAATTACTTACATTATTATTTACATTAATCAAGTAAGTGCTGCATTCTGACAAATAAAAGAAGAGTGTCTTATAAATAAAAACACACTTATAAACATACTGTAATAATGATATAAAAAACTTGATGATTAAATCAAGCATTGCAATTATTCATACAACTAAATATGTCATATAGTTGGCCCTCAAAGGATCCTGTTATGCATCTGAATCAGATCCAGAGCCGTCAGAACCTCATCAGAGCTATTATAGCCTAGCATCATAACTTATAACCCACACCCCCCTGCCTTCAAACCCTATATATCATTAGCAAGTCGGCACATCTGCTGGGTGCCACAGTTAGCAGCTGAATTGATATCATGCTGAGCCAAACTGGAAGTTCCTGACACACAGTCTATTCCAGTACCCATCTGTTCTCCATAAAAAATACCTCCCAGCATGCCAACACCTTTAAAATAAGTGTACCTGTGCTGCTGATGCCCATATGTCTTACATAACATATAGAATGTGGTTTTCGCCTTTTTCTTTACGTCGTCTAATGTGACCTGCGGTTAATGAACACTTGTTTCGCGACTGGAGAGCTCCCCAATGTTCTCCTTAAACAAACACCTACAGCCATCCATTATTCACTGTTCTCGCTATGTAAATAAATACTGTAAAAGTACTTTTAAATAGTACTTTTACTAGGATTATATGGTTGCTAATCTTTAAGCAGCCATTTGGTTTATTTGATTGCTTAATGTTTCAAAAATAATGCATATAAATTGTATAGATTAGAGTAATTTAACACATTGCTACTTGTTAGCCGCAAGCTAATTGGCTAATCTGGTCGTTCTCCTCACCAGGAAGCACAAGCACAACTGTTACTGCGCTCAGGAGATCCTGGGTGGGCTCCGGCAGCCCACGGCCGTGTTGCATTGTGGGGACGGATCTCAGCGTCTTTTCATCCTGGAAAAGGAAGGTTTCGTCCGCATCCTCACCCACGACATGGAACTCCTGAAGGAGCCTTTCCTGGACATCCATAAACAGGTCCAGACGGGGATCAAGGTAAGACTTATGAAGAACTAAAAACGTCTTAAATACACTCAAATGCTAAAATCAATGGAGCAGGAACTAGTTAGCATTAAGGGTGAGCGATATGGCCCTAAAATAGTATCACGATATTTCCTGATATTTTCCCAGTAACGATACTCTTGGCGATATCACAAAACACTGTAATGTGCAATTAAAAAAAAAAAATTAAGATATGACGTGGCACACCCCTAACTGAGATATACAAAAATACAGGAATTTTATCAGGTTTGTAACAGAAGTCAATAAATCAGAATGTCATAATACTAATAATGCATTTATATCCATATATTCAGGATTAAAGTAAAATAAATGATACCAGACAGATATAATCTGACTCTAGTAGATAATGTGGGTGATATGGCACGATATTTCAGGGTATAATATTGTTCACGATATTTAAATATGTTGGTGATATTTTGTTATTGTGTTATTTTTGTCATGGCGACATTATTCACATTCCCGTGCCATGAGCATGCTCACAAGTGTTCAACCTCATTACACAAGATAACACCTCACAACTTATACATGTGTGCATTCTCAAGCCATTCCCCTTTTGACCTACGGCTTAAAATGTCATTGCTTATCTAGACAATCTAGATATTTGAACCTGAAAAACGACATATTGGTACCATTTATTTTTTCTCACTTTCTTTTCAATTCTATGGAGACAATTTGTTGGTTGGACTTTGAGTTTTATGTTTGGCCAGATATCTTCATTTTATTTTCATTTCATTTTCATCAAGCTGGACAAAGAAAAAACTGGGCAGCCATTTATTCAGTTCTATATCTTCCAATATAACAGGCGATAAAAGGACTGTTGATTCTTCTAACTCAGCATAATCCAACAGTTCACACTGTACAACAAAACTTCAGCTGCACCAATCCAGAAGATATCACCTCCCTAGAAATACTGTTGGCTATATTATTACTCCAAAGAGTTGTGATGACTTACACATATTAGTGCAGATCAGTGTGTGCGGACATGCTTCTTAATGTTGGGTGGCATCACCAGCAGGGCCTGTGTGGTAAAAGTAAACCCAGAATTCAGTTTCAGGCATGGTCATAATGAAGGGTTGGAGGAAAGTGGAGTGGAGAGGAGTGCTCTCTCTCTCTCTCTTTCTCTCTCTCTTCTCTCTCTCTCTTTCTTTTTCTCTCTCTCTCTGAGACACACACACATAACACACACGCAAGTGTGTGCACCCACACTGCTCTGTGGTTTCGCTCCAGACAGGAAGCTGTGGATATGTCTGTACTTCTGAGGGGGAATTAGCACCTATCTGACATCCATCCAGCCTGGCCTCCCACCATCAGGGAAGTCCGACTTCCAGAAAACAGGAGGCCACCACTTGCCCTGAAAGATATCCTGCTTTTTCAGTTTGCTTTGGCACCTTCACAGACGAGACCTGAGGAGAGCGGCACAGGAGCTCTCCCACAGAAACAAGGCTTAAAGAAACTTAATCATCACATGCAGTTCCATGGATCTCCTGCGTTCACCCTGTCCCTGCTGCCTCGGGGCAAGGCTTGAACTGAGGAGGATATTGTAGCCTGGATGGGTAATGATACAATGATACAACAATGCACGGTTGTGCTCTCGACCCGTGACGTGTCGTCTCATGCCGTCACGTCCCGTACCAGTGGAGGAACTTTATATGTTTGTTTGTGAAGGATAGCAGCAGAGTCTGAAATGCAGCCACCTGATTATGGGATATCCTTCTGGACATGTCCAGCTGTCGGAGTAGCCTGTGCATGTCTGTCAGCAGCAGCGATGGCGTGTGCCATTGCGGATGTTTGTTTATCCGCCCCCCCTCAGCAAATGCAGGGTTTGTAAATGTGCCTTTGCAAGAGTTTATTTGACAAAGTGTCTAGAGATGGAAGAAGTGGCCGTTCATTTTGACAGGAAGTTTACGTACTTTGCACGATTTCAAGTTGCACGAGTTCCTTGAATCTGACATTCTAAAGCTCCGCCAGGAAGGCCTCCTGCGTCTTATCGTAATGAAACATAATTGGCTGCGGATAAAACAATCATTATGACAATTAAGGGAGTCTCGATCCCAGGAGTGCTATTCTATGAAGTTCTGCTTGTTATCAGAGGGAGCTGCGCCAAGCTTGCCTGTTTACTCGAATCGTCAACAGGACATTACTGCCTTTGTGTACGCAGTTGGGCCCCAGGCCCTCCGGGACCCAGCTTAGGCACTGGGAGGGCGATAGTGTTTTATCGCGACTTTGATTCTAATGTTCTATGTCTCCTCGGACCCCAAATTCCCTTGCTGCGTATTAAGCCGACCTGCTCGGAAACAATGCGTCGTCTGCCGGAGGGAGGTTCCCCGAGCACCGTGGGTGTTCTCTGATGAAACCCTATCTCCCGTCTCTCCACACACATGCACACTTCCCCCTGTCATCATCTCTCGGGCTGCGTGTTATGTTTTTCAGATTGCTGGCATAGTTCGCATAGTCCAGTGCTCCCAAACTTCTGTCGTGGAGCACCCATGCTCTGCATATTTGTGGTTTGTGTTTTCCTGGCTTCGATGCACCTGATCCAACTAATCAGCTCATTAACAATGGCTTCCTGAGTGGAAGTGGGTGTGAGAGCAGAGAGAATGCAAAAGTATGCAGGGCAGCTGTACTGAAGTACCTTGTAGACCAGGAGAGACAAGAAACTACTGACCTAGTCACAAAATTTCCTGTCTATTTTTCTTTTTCCAGTGAACCAAGAGTTGCCTTGTTCCCCTCTTTTCCTAGGACAGGAACCAGGGAAGCTGCCACAATGGTCCTTCTCAAATGAAACCCATTCCTCGGACAACTCAACCAATCGACCGACACTCTGCTTTTCAGGAATGTTTGCGCTTCCTTGATTTCCCATTTGAGGACAGGCTCTCTTTCTTGGCTCATGCATCTTCATGTGCCCGGTTCAGCTGTGCATTACGCTCACTGCTCTGGCATGGTTACGAGCGGGACAACAGGATAATGATCTCGCTTTCTTCAAGGATGCACGCTATCGCAGCTGTGCGGGGTGTTTACCAGGTTCGCCAGCCACAGGCTCTAGATTGAGCAGAGCAGCACAAGCGCCGTTAACCGCCAGGGCTTCACCAATTAACTCCTTTTGGACCCGTGTCAAGTCAGCCTCTTCCAGATGCCGAAATGAACTCCAGTCCTCGAAGTATCGTGGAAAAACCCAAAGCATGTGTTGATCTTTTAAAATATTTGCGCAAGGGGGGTGGTGATTAGCCGTGATTCGTTGCACGTTGAAGCGTTCGCAACAAAGGCATGGAACTGCTGCTCTGTTGTGTCTGCTAGACCTGCTAGGCGATGAAGACATCTGCAGGCAATGTGAGCGTTGCTCTATTGTAGTATATTAGCCAGCGTGAGGGCAGCCAGCTGCAATAAAGTACGTCTTGCTGAAACAAATAGTTCACGGCATGTCATGCTCTCTGTCACACTACACACACAGCTGTTGAGCTCTTTCAGTCAGATGTGCAGGAGGGCTCTCAGCCCTGTCTCAGATAAGTACCCCGGCTTTGACAAATGGCCTCCTTCCTCCCCTTCTCCCCCCTCTGTTTTTTAACAGATCACTTCAGGAAACGACCACTGCCTTTGCTGTCATCTCACTTCACCTCTCCCACATTGTATTAAGCTCCAGAGGAAGGCTTACAACAGTGTGAGGAGTGACTTGAAAAATTAGAAAGTATGCACGGCCGAAGTCATTAGGAAAATTCGTGCTTCACTCTAGGGGGGTTATCTCTGGCCCATTTTTCTCCATTTGAAAATGAGGAGTCATTTGCTACCACTTTAATATTCAATATTACGCAGTTTATGGGAATGGGCTTGTTTTAGAGAATCGGTTGAAGGGCTCAATAAGTGTGCTGTTGTCTCTTCTCTGAGGTTCATCTAGAGAGTTCATGAGGATCAAAAGGTGCTCTGCAACAATGTGCAAGCTAAGCCATGCATCATGCCCTGAAAGCCAGGCAGCTGCCAGTGGGGAGAGGTTGGGGGGGTGGGGGGCAGTAGCACATTTTGTTCTTAGTTCCTGGCTCGCTCTATTTCCACTACTGGTGGTATTTTTCTACCACCCTTAGCAAGAGAGGCTGTTACAGGCTCAACTGACTACTCTACTAAAGGTTGTAAAAGAGTTGCAACAAACTGGGACATGTTGCAATGTAATGCACTGTCAAATCACCAAAACTTCGTAAAACACAAATTCTTTCACTGTTCAGCGTTCATTAAAACCCAGTCTGAGCTGAACTGAATAGGCAGAAAACTTGCATCTTATTCTGCCTGTTTCCCGCCAAGCAAAGTCCCCCGTTTTAGTCAGAAAGAACTCTCACAGGATTGCCAAACTGGAAATTCCTGAGGGGGTTGCAAATATGCGGTTAAACCGTCTTGGCTTTAGATGAGGGCAACAGCTTCTGCCAGCGTTTCAATTAAACAGACTTGCTCTCTGGACACAAGGTTGCCAGCAACCCACCGCCTCTGATATTGCCACATTACGGCACGCTAATTATGAATGAAGTAAAGATAGTTTGGGTGTAGAGGAACGGCCCTGAAGCTTGTGTTTGTTTCTGATGGCTCGGTATCGTGTTGGTACACGCTCTGGTGTGCCTACTTGCTAATGGAATCGCAAGCGAAAGCTAATATTTCAGTTAATTTACCGCCATTCCTCGGTGGTCCGTGGCTGGAGATCATACGCCTCTGCCGAATTCCTTTCCTGACCTCCTGCCTGTTTGTTTTGGCATTCAGGTCAGTGCATCGAGAATATGGGTCAGGTGTTACAAGGCAGCTCTAGGAAACAGAGGCTTGAAGCCATTCTCATATGTGCACACCTACCGTCAACTGCACCACACTCAAGAACAAGCCAAAGTCAGGAGCAGGCATTTAATAAAAACCACAGAAGTCTGCTTGAGCAAATCCAGCCAATAAGTCATTATTTATCTGTCAACTTTCACAACTCTCTCCCGCTTTTGTGGTGGGATTGAAAGGGCTCCCGGGTGTGATTATTCAAATCTCTGAAGGTCTTTTACGCTCTCCTCCAGAGCATTCCAGGGATGGCGTGGACCTTGCGCTCGCATTTGTGCCACTGGCCCGTCCAACTTGGATTAGTCCGACACAGCCTAACAGAGCCTCTCTGACCAGTTTATGATCTGTGTGTTTTGGCTCGCTCTGGGTGCTGAACCACACTGTTAAATCAAGCAGTCCACAGAAGACCTCTCTTTACTTAATTCCTGTGAGATATTGGGAAGGAATGCCGCAGGATTGACAGAAACGGCCTAATTCTGTGCACAGCGTTTGTGTTTACTGGGCTGAGAGGGCTCGGTTCATTGTGGTGTCCCCATCGTGTTTCCAAAAAGGCAGAAGTACGGTCCTCATCCTCATGATCATTGGAGGGTTCACTCAGAACACTTTCAGAAAACATTAACAATCAGATCAACAGAAGATGTATGGCAGCATTGGCCGAGACTTGGCATTGGCTGTGTGGAATTGATGCAGCTGTGGTTTATACTCAGCATTCGGGGCGTTGGCACATGCAGCTTGGGCCGATCCCCATATTATACTCAATAACAAGGGTTTTGGCACAAGCTGCTTAGGGCGATTCTTGTACTGTATTTGCCAACAGGGGTGTGTATTATACTCGACAACTGAAATATTGTGATTCTGCCAGATTTTGTGTATTATAGCCAACTCTGCCTGCACTTTTTAAGCCAAGTATTGGACAAGGACAAGAATTGGGCCTAGATTTTAATCGAAGTTGGGTCGATACAACTCAAGCCACTAAAGATTGATTTTCTAGTTATCTGGTCCTACATTGTACTCACAATGTGCTGAAAAAGTTATAAATAATCCTAGCATTCTGCTTATTGCTTTTATTATTTTAATTTTCGTTACAAAGACAAATTCAGAGAAAGAGAGAGCGAGAAAGTGAGAATGAGAGGAAAGAGAGGAAAGATAGGAAAGCCCAAACCTGATTGCTTTGCTTTGCCCAGGGTCTGAAATGATACAGCCCCTTATTACAGCTGACTATGATGAGATGAGTGGACCACCAGAGTTGCGACAAGTGATGTAGCTGCCTCCGGGGTGAGACAAAGGTTTACCTATTACACAAGCAATTTCAGTGTTTTCTAAACATGTTGCCAAGACAGTGGGAGTTGGCAGTTCGCTCCTTGTTTAGTTTTTTTTTTTTTTTTCCCTCGTTTCTGTTCCTCCACCCCCTCTTCAACCTTCCTCTCCTTCGCAGATTTTGCACGGATTAAAAAACAGAGAAAGAGCTAGGGAGGGAGGTGGGTCCGGGCCCTGGGTGGGTGGGTTTGGTAGAGAGAAAGAGAGCGAACGAGAGAGAGAGAGGGAGGTGGAGGCTGACGGCTCGGAGTTGATTGACTCCTGGACTTTTGTGCTCTCTATGAACTGCCAGCGAGCTAATAAATTCTTTCAGCCATTCGGCGTTGCGTTCACGGATATCCCCCAAAGATTACACCCACAAATCACTTGTGCAGAGGAGGCTGCGGGAAGGGCCCGAAAGACAGGCCGCACATAACCGGGACCGGGGGGGTGGTCGCAGGGGGTGGGGGTTGCCGGGAGTCAAATGTTTTATAATCGTTTGTAATGCAGTAGTCAAGGAGAGGTGGGGGGTGGAGGGATAAAAAAGGGAAAAAAGCGAGAGGGCATGGGGTAACCGGCTCCCATATGGAGCGAGCGAGATAGAAAAGAGGAGAATAAGAAAGAAGCGACAGAAAGGGACACAGGGGGCCTGGCTTTAGGCCTGGCCCTACGCTGCCTAAAAAAAAGGGACATAATTAACTTCTGGATTCTTTGTGCTCCCCATCTGACTTGCAGGGAGGAGATGAAAGGGGCTTGCTAAGCCTGGCATTCCACCCCAATTATAAGAAAAACGGAAAGCTCTACATCTCCTATACCACTAACCAGGAGCGCTGGGCCATCGGACCTCACGACCACATTCTCCGCGTGGTGGAGTACACGGTGTCCAGGTAACGCCGAACCACACACAGCGCACCACTGTCTCACCGTCTCCTCTCTCTGTTCTTCTGAAGAGTTTTAGAAAAACGCTGTAACACTGTGTTTATGGATTTATGTAAGACACTGCAGTAGTTGACATATAAGATAACAATTACTATTTTTTTATTTTAATTTTTTTACAATTTTACTTGTCAATATTGTCACAAAAAACTTGAATATCGAGTGAATCTCCAATGAATCTTGCAAGAATTTGAAGTAATTTTAGAGCATTTATATTCGCATTTTCATGATATTATCTTTGTATTTCTATTGAAAGATTCAAATTATGTCAAAAAGTGAAAAACAGCAGACATATTTATATATATATATCCCACTCCTGTTCACAATGTAGACACATACTTCCTCAACCCACTTTAATTAAATCATTTTATTGACTCATTTTATTCATAAATAAAAACAAGAAATAAAATATTGTTAAAATTCATATAAAAATGTTTATATATTGATTGCTAAATGAAAATGATTATAGAATCTTTCATTGAGAAAGTCCCTGTTTTTAATCTATCTATCCTATATCTGTGACAGCTAAAACTCAATAAAATAACATTAAAACACTGCGACTCTTATTTAATTCTTAGTTAATATTGACATTATTAGCTTTCACCAGTATAATGTTTAATTGTAAATTTTCAAATATAATTTAGCATTTTTAATTTAATTTGCGTAATAATTGTCACACATTAAATTTGCAAAAATGGCTAACGTACCCCTAGCAGTACCAATGCAACCTCCTGGGATATTTCTACATGCAAATATTCTCCTGCTTCTGAACTCAATTAAAGTTAAAATTTCTGCTCCGTTAAAAGACGCTAAAACATTGTATTTTTTGTATTTTTTGACTTTGTAAAGGAACCCGTGAGTCCTGCGGTGTCCTATAGGATCATGCAGACCTGCTCTTAAATATCCTTGAATATCCTATTTTATAACGATGATAATTATAGCTGTACATTCATTTTAGAGACCCAATTTTTCAACTGGCGATTTAAAACTTGGCAGTTTTATGTGGGTGGGGATATTAAAGTGTAGTAATTTAAACCTGGGTGTAATTCAAAACTAAAAAACTGAACTAAAGCAGTAAGAATCATTTATAATGATGTATTTCAACTGTTCTATTCTTCCTTAAGCAAACAGAAATTTCCTCACACTGAAAGACGAGACTTTGGCAGGATTAGGATTTATGCCCCGTAAGCCACAAACACCGACATTTCAGTCCCCGAAATCAAATTTATGCAAAAGATTCCCCAGAGAAAACAAACTAAACCTCGCTAACATTTTTCTTCCTGAGTTCTCTTTTTTTTTTTTTATCTGCCTGAAATTGAGTTTACTTGAGCTGCTATCAGCAGATCTTTTGGCACTTTCATGCCACTCTGTGCAGACTTGAGTCTTAATTTGATATTTTTTGTGTCTTTCAAGGAAAAACCCCAACCAGGTGGACACTAGGACCATCCGGGTCCTAATGGAGGTGGCTGAGCTCCACAGGAAGCATCTGGGAGGGCAGCTGCTGTTTGGGCCTGATGGCCTTCTGCACATCTTCCTGGGTGATGGGATGATCACGCTGGATGATATGGAGGAGATGGACGGTTTGAGGTGATTCATTTCAACTCAAGATTAAGTGCTTTAGTCCCAATTTAATGCACTTTAGGTTTAAACTGGCTAGCAAACTAGCAAAGCCATTGTATCACTGGCCAAAAGTATTGGAACACCTGTTCACTCGTTATTTCTTGCGAAATCAAGGGAATTAAAAAAAATAATTCCCTTAAGGGAGCCTTTTACAAAGCCTTTTCCTAGATTTTGGAGCATTAGTGGACCTGTAGTAAGGTTGTAGTGGAGGCTGTAGTAAGGAAAGATCCCCATCCCCAACTCACCAAAGTTCCACCTTCTCATTCAATGGTTTTATTTTATTTTTTCTACAATGTAAATGAATAATAAAGTCATCCAGACTATGAAGAAACACATAAGGAATCATGTAACTTAAAAGTGTTAAACAAACCAAAATACTCTTATTTAGTGTGCTGTTAACTTGTGGTTTCTGAGGCTGGTAACTCTGATGAACTTATCCTTTGCTGCGGTGGTCCCGATGAGAGCCAGTTTCATCTCAATATGGCCATAATATGGATTAGAACATTACTCACATAGAGCTATTCGCTGTATACCTGTAACTCTACCTCTTCACTACTTTACAACTGATGCTCTCAAACACTTTATGAAGAGACAAGAAATTCAATTAATTAAGTCTTGAGGAGTTCAGCACAGCTGTTAACTGAAAGCCTGAATTCCAGGTGACTCTACCTCATGAAGCTGACTGAGAAAATAATTACATTTTTTTCTACACAGTTTGAGTGAAAGCTAGCAGTAGCTATAATTGAACACTGTGCATAGTTCATTTTCTCTATAACTCTCTATATGCAGTGATTTTACCGGATCGGCTCTGAGGGTGGACGTAGACACAGACTGCTGCTCCACTCCATACGCCATACCCAAGAACAACCCGTACTTCAACAGCACCAATCAGCCGCCTGAAATCTTTGCCCACGGGCTGCATGATCCAGGCAGGTGAGTGATACCCAGTGTGATATTCATCTGAGTGAATAGGAGTTTCAGGATGCAGTTTTATCATTTTCCACACTAATAACTATTAGATCTGAATAAATCACATATATCATAAACATAAGGTTTATCACAAAGGACAATCACAAGTGCATTTCATTCAAAGTTTTATAAGTTGTATTCCAGGGGTCTGCAATTTATTTTGGCCATATATTTTCTAAGCCATTTTGTGGCTGTATTTTTGAAAATGAATTGTAATGGGATGGAGTGCTACAGACTAGTAGCTCTCCAGCCCAGAGGGTTGTTGAACCCAATTGCGGAACAGCTGAATTCAAAGCAGGGAAACCCAAGAAGAAATCTTTTTTTCATAATCATTCATTAAAGTTCAAACAACCTTACCGGCCAGATGTTTCATGCTTGTGGGCCACATCTGGCCCGCGGACCGCCTTTTTCCAACCCCTGTCATATACCCTCATGTTCCAATTACAGCTTATGGTGACCGTAATCTACCTCCTGTTCTAGGTGTGCGGTGGATAAGCTTCACATGGACACCAACGGGAGCCTCCTGATCCTGTGCACTGACTCCACAGGACGAAACACAACCACAGGGAGGATCCTGCAGATTAGTAAAGGGAGAGACTATGGTAGGTTTATACAATTTGATTTGTCTAAAGAATGCATTGTTGGATATTTAAGTTAGACACTAAGAAAGCCTATAATGAAGTGAACAAGGGTGTCGCCATTTTTCCCTTCTAATGGGGAAGTTAATCGAGCGCTGAATGTTAATCTACAGAGATTTCTCTCTTTAAAACAATTTATTTGGGTGAGTGAAGCACTTTCCTTTATTTACAGTAAGCTTAGATTTCCAATATTTTGTCTAAAGGTGAGTTTTCAGTAAAGGTTCTCCATCTCTAAGGCTGGGTGCAGCAGCAAAGCATGAGCATTAGCATTAGCTGCTAACCGCAATGCTAGTGGGACGTAAATGCTGCTCAATAGCCCTCAATAGAGTCTTTCGGCGACCTAGGGCACTATCAGCTAGCGGTTCATCCTACGTAGCTTGTTTTAACACGGTGAACAGGCAGACTACAGTCCGATATACTCGCCTCGAAAGAGCGAAAAAGCTAGCGCTGCAGTTAGCGGCTAATGCTAATGCTAGTGCTGCTGCTCCCAGCCTTAGTGCTGGAGAAACTTCACTGAAAACTCACCCTTATAATGCTGTACTTAAGCACAGTGGTTTTACTGCTCCTTAATACCTGACTGGTAGAATTCCTACATAAGGCGCAACAGATTATAAGGCGCACTGTCGATTTTTGGGAAAATTAAAGAATTTTAAGTAGTGGCTAAATGTTTACGGTTGCCAAATATTTTCCTGGGTTCTGATGTAATTATTGTACTATCATAGGGAGGCTCAATTCTTGCTTGGGTTCTTACGTAATTGAGAAAGTGCTTTCGTGCTGAGAGCACACAGTATCTCCAGCAGAATGATGGAGTGCTTTCCACCGACGTACTGTAGTATTGTTTGCTTTCCCTGAGAACCAAACGTCCGCAGCGTTCAGGGATACGATGGTGAATTCTTTCAGAATGTGAGAACATGTTCTTTGGGACATCTCCAACTGTGTCTGCAGAACATAGTGAAGCAGGAGAACGGCTTTATATAAATACTTGCTGATTCCTTCTTGCACAACATTGCCAGGGGAATGCAAACTTGTGTCCATGAATGTGATTTATGGCTGTCAGATACAGTGAGCATGTAGACGCTGCTGCTGCTGCTTCAGTGCAGTTAAGGCACATCGACCGGTACGGTGGTGCTTGATCTCTCAATAGTGGAGAGTCTAATCCACAGCAGAAGGCCTCTGAAATGCTGCTTCCTGTCAAACTGGGAATTATTTGGTTTGGACTGCTGTGTTTGTACTGTCCCCACCCGTACATGACCCCACCCTCTCATCCACCCTACCAGCACATTAATACACAAAGCCTGCTGAGTGAGTCAAAATACTGGCCCATTTACACCATTAGAGCATCACCCTGCTGGATGAGTTACTTCATTAAACTGCACTGAACACATTTACAGGGGACTGACTGTACCGTTACAATACAGGGCCAGTCTCCATTCCCAGAGCTGCCATATCCAAAAAATGTCACAGTGCACACACACACACACATATAAATAAACACAGAGGAGGCTAATGCTCATTAGAAACAGGTTCCTCTTTAAGCCTGAATGGCCCCATTCCGAGATTCTCCTTAAATTAAGTTTACTATATATTTCACACTGTAAGGCACACTTTAAAATCATTTAATTTTTCCAATAATCATCAAGCCACCTTATAATCTGGTGCGTCTTATGTATTCATTTTTTCCAGTCAGGTATTAAGGAGCAGTAAAGCCACCCCGCTGAAGTACAGCGTATTAGCATTATTAGCAGTATTAGCATTAGCCCCTAACCGCGCTAACCCTGGCTAGTACTGCTGAAGTAGCATTAGCATTACCAGATGACTGCGCTAAACGCTAGCTCTTTGGCTGTTGAGCAGAGAGTCAGTATTATCGGCCTGTAGCCTGCTGTTATCCTCCGCTAGTACTGCTGGAGCAACATTAGCCTTACTGTTAGCTGTTAGCAGCTAATGCTCCAGCTTTAGTGGAAATCTGGAAATAACTTACAGGTTGCTATAAATAAACGCAAGTGCATTACTCACCCAAATACACATAAAAGGTTTTCTGGAGAGAAATCTGCGCTTGATTATTATTATTATTTTAAGAGGTACAGTTTTGTTTACTTAATTTAGTTTTACAGGACAGCGCTAACCTAGTTCACCTAGCGTTGAATTTTTTTTCAAATATCGTGCAGCCATTACTGAGATTAGTACTGTTGTGGGACAGTAGTACGTACATATTTAGTGCTGAAGATCCCACAAATGTATCCTGCAGGTCAGTGCAGCGTCCTTTAGCTTCTATGCGGCGTGACAAAAATTTCCTCGGTTACAATGTTCAGTTTTCAGAAATGTACTGATCTCATGCAATAATTGAGGTTAAAAGCATTGATAACTTTGCTTGAAGTGTTTTAAATTTTGGCATCAGTGCTTCTCTACACGACCAGGACCTGTTGCCAGCAGTACTTGCCCTGTGTCAAAACTGTGCAGCTTATTTAAACAGATTTGCTGTGCCATTTCTCATCTGTATGACCTGCTGTTTCTGCCTGTTTTGTTTCCATAGAAAATGAACCATCAATATTTGACTTGGGATCTGGTGGCGCGGTACCAGTGGGTGGTTTCATCTACAGGGGCTGTCAATCAAGGCGGCTTTACGGAAATTATGTTTTCGGTGACAAAAACGGGTACGTTCCTGGCATTAAGTGACCTTAAGCGTGTTTAGCTTACTTTTATATATAGATATATACTTATAAGATGCCCTCAGATTCATAATTAGACAGAGAATATTCTAAAATAAAGTAAAGATTAAAGCAAACAGAGTAAATCCTTACAGATCTTCCTCATCCCTTCAGTCTGATGCGATTGTAACCCAGCTTTATGGAGTTAGTGCTAAGCTTTACAATTACAGATGCCAGCTGACATCTTTCCGGTGGTTTTGTCTGTGCCAATGTACACATGTTCACCCTGCTCTACTGAGGAAAATATATATATATATATATTTTTTTTTTTTTTTTTGAGTGAAAATTGAGATTAAATTTCCTGCCACGTCAATTTTCTTTTTCATAATCTGATATGTTGTTCACACTTCACAGTGGTTTGTAACTCATCTTCCTCTATTGATATCAATTTACTGCCTCTGTATAACAGTAGAGACACATGGTGGTAAACAGTCTACTGCAAAACTATTACATGTGTCATCTAAATTAACAGATTAAACAGATTGTGTTAAAAACAAGTTTTTTTTAGATGCCAAAAGTGGAATAGTTGTTGAACATTTTCTTAATATTCATCTTCTCAAAAATATATAGAAAAGTATAATTTCAGATGCACTGTCCAAAAGTTTGTGGACACTAGGGGTGGGCAATATTATATCGTATACAATATATCGTGACACAGAAGTATCATGATATTAAAAATCCATATCGTGATAATAGGGCTGTTCTGTCTTAAAAATAGTCTATTATTTACTGTGAAGCTTTAGGTTTATTTATTGTGTAATTATTGTTTTAGTTTGCAGTTTATATGCATGCACTAAATATTCTGCAATATTATTTGCTGCATTGTATTATTTTATGCTTTATTATTTATTTTGCCACATTATATATATTATCAATATTATCTATATTCCTGAAATGAATGATTTATTTTAGTTTTCCTATATCGCCAAGTATATCGTTATCGCAAAAATACCCTGAAATATCGTGATATTATTTTAGGGCCATATCGCCCACCCCTAGTGGACACCCCTTCTGCATTAAGCTGCATCTATTGCCATTGTCTAGTCCCTGTAGAAAAGGACTAACTAATATATATCTTAAGCAGCTAAGCATAAACCTATCGGCACTAGAGGTGGGACAAAATATCGATATATCGCAAAATATTGTACAGTTTTTGTTTGCTATACATTATTAAAACACTGCGTTACAAATTATTATGAAAATTTAATTTAAGTGTCATAAAGATTAAGTGTCTCAGGGCTCTGTGGATCACTGAAATCAATCTCAGACACCTGTGATAATTAGGTTGCCAGGTGCCACTTTTATTATACTGACTGTCATTTGCATCGACCATTTAGAAAAATCAGGGAAAAACATAATTTGCATAATAATTTGGAACGCTGTGTATATGGATTAAAATATTGATATTTTTATTGAAACATAGAATTAGATTTTTAAGCGATTTCACAGTCGCAGACAAATTTCCAGTGTCTGGATAAAATCATTACTCTTGCTAGAGTCGATTTGCCTTTAGGACTTTTAAAAGTCCTATTAAAAGTCTTTTTGGAGTCTTTTTTTGAGTCTTTTCAGAGTTTTATAGAAGTTTTCTAGTGTATGCTTAGCATAAGTCTCCCCCCACCCCCAAATTTGACTAATCAAAATTACTGTTTCATTACTCGACATGGTGGCGCTATAATCTAATGATGAGGTGGTACCACTTTAAAATAAGACTACCTTTATAAAGGATTTATAAATGGTTTACAATTAGTTTATTAATGGTTACTAATTAGGTTGTAAATGCCTTAAAAATCATTAACAATCTGTTATAACACATAAAAATACATAAAAAGGCCAACAAGGACCTGTTGTTTGCCAAATAGTGAACCCACAGCAATCTATAATGTTGCCCTTTCTACGTATGTGTTATAACTGATTGTTAATGATTTTTAAGGCCTTTCCAACCTAATCAGTAACCATTAATAAACGAATTGTAAACCATTTATAAACTCTTTATAAAGGTAGTCTTATTTTAAAGTGGTACCGATAAGGCTAGACCTGTGGTGAAGAATAATGGTTGTTAAATTCTGTGAAACTGACACCAATAAATCCATAATTCCTAGCATTTTCTTATTTAGGAGTGTTTTATCCTCTTCAGTAAAATGTTGTCAGATTATGTAAAGTATTGTAGAGAATTTTATATATATATCAAGCATAGAAGTACTGTGTTAAAATCCGAGTGACCCGAGTGTGAAACCCCCTCTGTGCTGGTGTTTCAGGAACCTGCGGATCCTGCAGAGGCCTGCTGAGGGCCGGGCATGGCAGGAGAAGCCACTCTGTCTTGGAAGTAGCAGCTCCTGCGGTTCCTCGTTGGTTGGCCACATCCTGGGGTTTGGTGAGGATGAACTAGGTCAGTGGGATCTTCATTCATTCTCTGTTAACAAAGACACTTTTCTTATAGAACATAGACTGACATATACAGAACTACAGTCAATCAATATTTAATTGATTGTTAATTTATTTCTTATTTATTTAACTATAATAAATAGTTAATTAATGTAAAGATATAAATAGAGGGGTTGGACAATGAAACTGAAACACCTGTCATTTTTGTGTGGGAGATTTCATGGCTAAATTAAACCAGCCTGGTGGCCAATCTTCATTAATTGCACATTGCACCAGTAAGAGCAGAGTGTGAAGGTTCAGTTAGCAGGGTAAGAGCACAGTTCTGCTCAAAATATTGCAATGCACACAACATTATGGGACCTTACCAGAGTTCAAAAGAGGACAAATTGTTGCTGCACGTCTTGCTGGAGCATCTGTGACCAAGACAGCAAGTCTTTGTGATGCATCAAGCCACGGTATCCAGGGTAATGTCAGCATACCACCAAGAAGGACCAACCACATCCAACAGGATTAACTGTGGACGCTGTAAGAGGAAGCTGTCTGAAAGGGATGTTCGGTACTAACCCGGATTGTATCCAAAAAACATAAAACCACGGCTGATCAAATCACAGCAGAATTCAATGTGCACCTCAACTCTCCAGTTTCCTATTTAACTAGCTGGATAGCTATGGGGATGTGCTACCAGTGACTTTTTATGCTTGATCTAAAGAAAAGGACCATAATAATGTAGATAGTACAGCACTGTACAACTACATTAAACTAAGCTAATGTAAAAGTTAATATATATATTTTTTTTTAACAAAGAAAAAAAGAAAATATTTTATAGGTGCACTTTAAAAAAATCCTTTAATTTTCTCAAAAATCGTCAATGCGCCTTAAAATCAGGTGCCTTATGGTACCTTATGCATGAATTCTCAGTTCAGCAACGAGACTGCAGCAGTATTAGCATTAGTCGCTGACTGCGCTAAATGCTAGCCTTTTCTCCGTCCAGAGGTGAGTATTATCGGCCTGTAACCCCGACTATCACTGCTGGAGCAGCGTTAGCATTAGCCGCTAACCACACTAAACGCTAGCTCTTTCACCATTAATAGGTGACTATATTGCAGAGTGGCATTTACCAGTTTTAACTGTGACTAGTGCTAGAGGTTAGCCGCTAATGCTAATGCTGCTGCACCCAGCCTTAGTGGAAATCTGGAAATCTAACCTTACTGTAAATAAACAGAAGTGTTTTACTCACCCAAATAAACAGTTTTCAGGAGAGAAATCTGTGTAGATTAACATTCAGCACTTGTTTAACTTTAATAGATTTCTTATTTTTTTTAAGAATTACAGTTTGTTTGCTTAGCTTAGCTTTACTTAACTTAGTTGCCCCACCCCCCATCACCACCACCCAGCGGCGAGACCTGGCAACACCCTGTTCCTTACTAGTTTTGCATGATTATCCTTATAATCTGATGCGCCTTATGTATGAAAATAGACCAAAAAATAGACGTTTACTGATAGTGCGCCTTTATAGTGTTAAAAATATGATACATTTCTGTTTTCTACATAAAAAAAAAAACGTATTTGGTGTGAAAAAATCGAAGAGCAGTGAAAGAGGGGTGAATTTTTTGGGAGTTTTGCTTCAGGGCCTTGCAGTCGGGGGAGTTATCGCTTGACAAGAGGATACAGAAGACGACTTCCAGGAAAAGAGTCGAATTCGAGAAGACATCCGAATGATACAGACCAGAGACTGCCAAAGCGGGGGTCACCGTGGAAAACCGATCCATTATCCAACTCCCACTACTAGATACCTTTCCTCCATGGCACATTCCACCATGACACACAACGTCTTTCGCTTCCTGACAGATTACTTCCTCTCTCTCGGGCTGCTGACAGATGATATGACCAGGATTCAAAGGTCAGAATGATTTGTCAGCGGGTGGTGTTTTCCATTCGCCGGCGCTTCCCTGGGCTGAACTGCACGTCGGTAACGGCCTCCCTCGCTCTGTCTGCTCTGCGAGCGGTCATTTATCTGGACTGTACGCCAGACTCGGAGATGAAGTTGCTAGCTGTCAGAACGCGGGGGTCAGGTTGCAGGCCTTGCCGGAGATTTTGGACCTTGGAGATATTCCGTTTTTTTTCGCCTGTGTTCCGTCACGTACGGTGCGCCACACCATCCCTAGACCCAGAATCACATGGAACGCAAACTCCTCGTTCCGAGCGCCCAAACCCCAAAACAAGCGTAGCAGCGCTCTATCCCTGCGCCTGCCAGCGATGGGGGCTCTGCGAGGGCGAGATAGCATTTGGTGCTGATTTGTGAGAGGTATTCATGTAAGGGCTGGGCTGCAGGCCCAAATGGCAGTCCTTTTGACACATGTTTACAATCTCCACTCGCAAGATGCTGCTCTGCTGCGAGCTTGCTGCTCATTAGATTACTCACATAGTCCTAGTCATCAGGATCCACTCGCACTCCCCCCCCCCCCCCTTCTCTGAATCATCTACACGTATGGGGTATCGAGTGAATGGAGGACGTTGGGGGAAGAACGTGGAGGGAGGAGGGAGGATGCTTTATGCAGCAGAGTTTTACAGTTTTTTTTACAGTCGCTAACATGCTTTTCTCCAATCTGTAGTTACATTTTAAAAATTCTAAATACGCTTAACACAACATCACTCAGGTGGAAGTAGAAATACTAGGTTTTAAAATATTCAAATATTCAATATATTCAAAACTACTAAGCATAAAAGTAAAAGTAATGGAAGGCAAAAGCTTAGGCTGCACCACAGAGTCCTATAGTTAGGCCTGTTACAATTTATTGTCCCAGAAATTATTGCGATAAACAATATTGTTTTTATTTTAAGACTTTTATTAAATGCCACTGACATATTAATAACAGATTAGAATAAAAAAGCCATTATACACTTTTTAAAGACAGCAAAAATTGTATTAATCATTTATTATAATTAATTTGGGAATTATATACCTATTTCTTCACCTACTTTAGTCCACACTGTGTGTATGCAGTCACAGTTATTGAAGCATGACTGGAGCTAAATACTGTTAACTGTTATATATGTGAACAAACTAAAAATAAAAATATACACAATAGACGATAGCTTAATTATCAAAAACTAATAAGGTCATGGTCATTTATTGTACAATAAATCGATAATGCAATTATTATATACTATAGTTTATAATAACATATTTGTAGTTTGAGTTTGACGACAGTGTCATGTCCCTACTGTTGTTTTGCTAAATGACTTTAGAAAAGGTGTCTAAAGTACTGGTAAATGCTTTTTAGCAGTTGTAAAAAACTGTAATGTAGATAGGGATTCACACACTAATCTCAACTCTCCTCAATCTTTCATTTTTTTTCTTTCTTTTCACCAGGGGAGGTCTACATATTAGCATCCAGCAAAAGCCTGGCCACACAGTCACACAGTGGAAAGCTCTACAAGCTGGTGGACCCTAAAAGGTATTGTCTGAGATTTTTATGAAGCTTGTTTCTAGACAAGGCAAGACAACCAGATAAGAACCAGGGTTGTTCTTAGTATTTTGGGCCCAATCTAAGCTCTGGTGCTCGGTGAGCAGTGAGGATTACGCTGTTTGGTATCAAACACACAACCCTGTCATCAATAACCTTTTTTAATAGGTAAAAAAAGGCTACTTTAATTTCCTTTAAAGTCTAAAACAAGTCTAAACCATTCAAAGAATGTGGTTTCTTACTGCTAAAGGACTGAACCATGGTCTGGTATTTTAATTGAACCCTATTTTTGATCTTCTAGTCTGGAATGTAGTCTGAGGGCATTTTCACATCTGAAAGTCCGGACGAAAGTCTACACTAAGGTTTGTGTTTGATCCGGTTGATGACTGATTTCGGCACAAAACCTTTTATCCTCTGGTTTAAAGATTCAGCTTTCTGTAATTGGTCTGATGGTTCAAGAAAAGTGTTTTTAACTGCAGATGAACCAAACCCTGGTTCAGTAGATCCAGACCAAGATCACCTCTTTTGATTGGATCAAACTTTGGTCCTTTATTCTGGACTTTGGTTCACGCCCCCTTTCACATCTCGTACTTTGGTTTGAATCCAAGCAAGGTAGGAGTGAAAGCAAAGTCACAGCGTTAAGAGGCAAAAACACTAGGCTAGAGCACTAGCATAATGAAGTAAAAGACTACAGTGCTGATTCACAACTGACGGTGCGTTTACACTGCTCCGTTGCATCAACGCACAGCGACGGATCCCATTCATTTTCGATGGGAAGCTTCGCCTCTGCCAGTCGCAGTCGTGCGGTACATCATGGCTCCGATGCGTCAAGAGCGGGGGATGCGATGCGATGAAAATTTGAGCCGAGCTGAACTTTATGCAAATGAATCCGTCCAACGCGATGCGTCTATCCAATCAGAGAGCAGGTGTTTGCCTGATACGTGTCTGCAGCGTTGTGACTGAAAACATTTAGTTCCGCTTTCAAGCGTCCAGAGAAGCCTGGAATAGGAGTTTCATATATAATAGGAGACTCATATTTTAAAACCCTGCTGATTTGGGACTCTGATCACAGTATAATACAGCGAGGAGAAAGGCTGCAGAGATTGTTGGGGTCTCTAGTGGGTTTTTAAAATATTAATATATAATTTAATTGGATAGGTTTTCTTTTGTTAGTCTATATTCTGAGATTTATTTCACTAGACAGTGTAATAAACTCAATCGAACATTTATATTTATTAATACACGTTTATATATTTTTTTAATCTATAAAAAATAATAATAGCTTGTATAAACGCATTTAAATTTATTAGAACGATTTAATTGGACGACGCAGGGAACGCCTTTGTCACGCCGACATGCGACCAGTTGGAGGGGGCCAGTGCGACCATGTGCGTTGACGCGAGGGAGCAGTGTAAATGCACCGTAAGACCAGAAGTCTAGTCCATATGATAAAGTTCACAGCAGTGAGTCCTGAAAACCGTCCCTGAGAATATATGGAACTTAATTCTGCTGGATAGCTGCACCAGGCATGCTTATTATAAAGCACTACATGAAGATTAACCCTCTAGGACTGTCAGATATCGTCAGATGTCTATTGATATCGTTGTGATAATGTTCCTGTTAATGTCTTTGTGAAACCAACCAACCAATGAGCTTCACTCGTTCTGTCTTGTGAAACAAAACGCTCTCCCATCCCTCTGCCAGTTCGCTGTGGTCCGATGGGCTGGGTGGTGAGCTTACAGCAAAAGTGGCGCTTGGAATTAGATTAGACTTTTCTAAATTCTTTCTTTCTAAATACATCACTCTCTCTCTCTCTCTCTCTCTCTCTCTCTCTCTCTCTCTCTCACACACACACACACACACACACACACACGCACGCACAGGCAGGGACGTACCCCTTTAAACAAATCATCACACAACTGCCGGACTCAGCCAACACAAACCTCAGCCATAATTGGAGAGTAAGCATACCATTTCCAAATGTTAGTGTAACGTGTTTCTAACACCAACACTGTCAGGCCAGTTCAGGCGTCACTGGTTAACTGGGATGCCTGTGTGGTCCGCTGGGATATTTTCCGAGCTTTGACGAGCCCTGCACACCTGTCGTCAACAGCGCCAATGTTTTCCTTACAGCGGCCGAGTGCGTTAGTGTGCTCTGAACGTCCTGAGCTGAATCCGCCCCAAAATCCACCCGCCCAGACTGTCTCAGTCCTCAGTGTTCCCAATCTTTCTTCTGTGTCCCTTCGTGTTCCATTTCTCTTATATTCCTTTTCTGTTCCTTTATGTTCATTTATGTTCATTTATGTCCCTTATGTTGTATGTATCTCTTTATGTTTCTTCATGTTCTTCTTTGTTTATTTTACATTCCTTATTGTTTTCTTATGTTCCTTTATTTTCCTGTTTCTTCATGTCCTGTGATGTCTCCTAATGTCCCTTTATGTTTCTTTATGCTTCTACATGTTCTTTTATGTTCTTGTGTGTTTTTCATGTTTCTCTGTTCCTTCACCTCTATTATTTTCCTTTCCTGTTCCTTTATGTTACTTTATGTTTCTTCATGTTAATTTATGTTCATTTATGTCTCATATTTTCATGTTGCCTTTGGTGTCTTCATGTTCTTCTTTGTTTATTTTACATTCCTTAGTGTTTACTTATGTTCCTTTATGTTTCTTCATGTATGTTCGTTCATGTTCCATTACATTCCATTACATTCCTTCATGTCCCGTGATGTCTCCTCATGTCCCTTCATGTTTCTTTCTGTTTCTTCATGTTCTTGTGTGTTTCTTCATGTTTTTTCAGGTTCTTTTATTTTTCTTCATGTTCCTTTGTGTTTCTGTGTGTTCCTCCATGTTCCTTCACGTCTCTTCCTTTTCTGTTCCTTTATGTTAATTTATGTTAATTTATGTCCCTTATGTTGTATGTATCTCTTTATGTTTCTTCATGTTCTTCTTTGTTTATTTTACATTCCTTATTGTTTACTTATGTTCCTTTATGTTTCTTCATGTTTCTTTATGTTTCTTCATGTTCTCTTATGTTCCTTTATTTTCTTGTGTTTCTTCATGTCCTGTGATGTCTCCTAATGTCCCTTTATGTTTCTTTATGCTTCTACATGTTCTTTTATGTTCTTTTATGTTCTTGTGTGTTTCTTCATGTTTCTCTATGTTCCTTCACCTCTCTTATTTTCCTTAATGTTCCTTGATGTTTCTTCATGTTACTTTATGTTACTTTATGTTCCTTTATGTTCATTTATGTCTCATATTTTCATGTTGCCTTTGGTGTCTTCATGTTCTTATTTGTTTATTTTACTTTCCTTAGTGTTTACTTATGTTTCTTTATGTTTCTTCATGTTTCTTTCTGTTTCTTCATGTTCTTGTGTGTTCCTTTGTGTTTCTTCAGGTTCTTTTATTTTTCTTCATGTTCCTGTGTGTTCCTTCGTGTCTCTGTGTGTTCCTTCATGTTCCTTCACAGTTCTTCATGTTTCGTCGTGTTTCTTTATTTTCCTTCATGTTCCTTCATGTTTCTTGATGTTCCAAGATTCAAGAGTGTTATTATCCTTTATGTTCCTTTATGTTCTTTTGTGTTTCTTCATATTCCTTTTATTTTCCTTAATGTTTCTGTGTGTTTCTTCATGTTCCTTCAAAATTCTTCATGTTAATTCATGTTCCTTCATGTTCTTTGATGTTCCTTCTTGTTCCTTTACGCTCCTTCACAGTTCTTCATGTTCCTTCATGTTCAGAGTTCATGGTGGCAAGTTCAGCAGATGTGAACGGGTTTTTTTTTTTTGCATGTATGTGTTCCTAATCAATCCCACGTGTTGTACCCCATTAAAACCTTCTTTTTTGGTTAATAATGACAGATTTTAAAAATACGCCGTTCATGTCAAGCCAAGCCAGCGACATATGAAACACATTTCATCTATCAGGAACACGCCAAGCGTACAAATTCCCACAAAACCACGGCCAAGCTGTGAGATGTATGCACTTGTAACACAGCTGATGTATCGTTTCAGCTAAAAGACATTACAGCGGGCGGAGCCAGATCAGTCAGATCTCTAATTCAAACCAATCGCACTCAGAGCACACTGAGCACACTCACTTTTTTTCCTTCTGTAATTTTTTCTTTATTTTCCCCAATGGGGAATTGTGTGTGTGTGGCTTCTACTTAGCAGGTGAAATGGCTCAGAGGGTAAACTCTGTAGATGAGTCTCAATATGACCTTTTAACTTCTGCTCAACTATTTGTTTTTTTACAATTGTTAATTGATTATTTAACACATTATTAATTATTACAGATGTTTTAACTAAATGGGCACAATATCAATATAATTTTTTGTATGCCACTTTGGATGAAAGCATCTGTGTCAGGGCCAGACAAGGAGGAGACTTGTGCAGATACGATAAAAATCTTTTATTAAAAGATTCAGCAGGGGTAGTCAAAACAAGCCAGGTCAATACCAGAGAAACATTGAGCAGGAAAACCATACCATAAACGGGAGACAGTCCAGAGTTCATACACGAGCAGGGAGTATCACAGAGAAGGCAGAAATCCAAATGAGTAACAGTCCAAGTCATACACAAAATATCCAATACACGGGTAAGGCAAAAATCAAAGTCGGAAAAACACGGAAAAGGATCATACACGGAAAATAACAATAGGGCAATGGAAACGCTTTGTAATGCAGGGTAGAACCAATACAATTACTCGGCGAGGAGTGAGCGTGGTCTATTTATACTGATAGTAATCAATACTCAGGACTTCCTGGAGGTGTCATGCGATGTACCACTTGATTGGGAGTGTGTGTGATGTCAGGGTGAGGTGCGTTCTGGGTATTGTAGTTGGAAGCTTGGAAATCGCAGGTAGAGCTGAGTGAGGGGTACACAGGTGTGCTTTCAGCACCAGACATGACAATCTGCCAAATGTAATGTCATGTACTGTAATATTTTCAATCTCAATTCATTATTATTTAATGCTTTAATTAGTGTAATTTAATAATAAAATTACTTATAACCATTTAACAATGTTATTACTGTCGAAATTAATACCCTAATTGTAAAGTGTTACCTAATTTAAAATATTCTACTTCTACTTGTTATTGAGGGCATTAAAGGGTCTCAATTTGACCTTTTAACTCCTGCTCAACCATTTGGTAAAACACATTTTACATTTTTACAATTGTTAATTAATTATATAAGACATTATTAATCATTACAGATGTTTGAACTATGTTTTAACTAAATGGGCACATGTCACCCCACTGCTCGTGCTCGAGCCTCACTGGCTACAGGTTAAAGGGTCTCCGTTTGACCTTTTAACTTCTGCCCAGCCATTTGGTAGAGCACATTTTATATATTTCTACAATTGTTACTTGATTATTTTACACATTAATAATCATTACAGATATTTTCAATCTCAAACCATTATTATTTACAATAGCCAGTGAAGCTCAACCTAATTGAAAATATTCTACTTCTACTTGTGAATGAGGGCATTAAGGGGTTAAAAACACGAGCTTGTGAATTCTCGGACCGTTGTGTGTTTTCCTTTTTGTGGGAAACACAATCAGAATCTATGCCTTTCTAATTATTCCTAGGCGATGACAGTGCCACCCAAGTCTAACTCAATTAATTATGCAACAGATGTTTCCACGGGCCTCCCTGCCCAGGCCCCTCGGACTCGCTTTTTATTTATGTTTTCTGGCATCGCCGCATTTTTCCGAGGAACAATTCTTTCCACCATCGATTGGGCTTGTTTAGTCTGCAGGACCTGCGGTGTTGGGTGTGCAGTTTTACACACCCTGTCAGTTTGTGGGATCTCATTACCCACCGGAGACGGGGATAACACCCCTGACCTCACTTGCACTGGTATCGTGAGGGGTGGTCTCTGAGCGCTGGGGTACCTGAGACCCTCTCTGCGGGTGTCGTGGCACTTGTGGCGTGGTGTGGCGCAGGGTGGCGGCTGTGTGTTTTAGCCTCGTGTGCTGGCAGAACTGAAGGCCGTCAAAACACCCACATCCCACATCATGTTTTCATTTTGCTTTCATTTCATCCGCCATGTTGCTTTATTGAGCAAAAGCCCCTGGAAGCTTCAGGCCTATGGGAAGTGTGTAGGGGGGAAGTTGTGGATGTATCACATCAAGTCAAACGTCTACGATGTTTCGATAAACACTCATCCGCGTTTGTTTGTCAGTGCGCTAACGTTGAATAATAAATAGGCCGCCGCACGCTGAAACCTATACGTGTTCACGTCCCCTGTGTACAGTGCGGGATTGTGGGATTGTTTATTGGCCGGTGGCAATGATGGACACGATGGAACTGTCGAAATATAGTTACAGAATACAAAATACTCACACGGATCGCTTTCAGGGAAGCTTGCGTATGCATTCGTGTTAAAGCACCATTTCCACCAAACTCCAAATAATGTTACGAAAATTCTACTGATAATTAATCAAGGGTCAGCACTGTTGGGTCTAGGGTCTAGTATTTATCTGCATTTATCTTTCAAACTGGTTGGTTTTCTACATTACTTTTATCTGTATCAACGTTAAACATTAGTTTTTTTGTGTTTTAAGATTGATCATTTTAGAACAGCTCAGATTTTTCCAGTTTTATTGAATAGAGTCAGCAGTTTAGGTTCAGGGAATAACCTGAAATGCTACAAAGATAATCAACAAACTATGTATTCTTAATTTAAAAACATCATTATAATTCTTAAGTGTTGTTTATCGATGTAAATAAAGCAAATAAAGCCAGAATGCCATTAGTTAAGTTTCCTGAACCATCAGAAATTTTAGGAGCTAAACTCCTTGATTTTTGCTGACTCCACCTTCAGCTCGAATTTGAAAAAAGGGCTAAGAAATGGGAGGGTAGTTTGGGGTAGAGGGGCACTGGGTGATGTATGGGTTTAGAGGCAGGACAGGAGGGAGAGCTGATTGGCTGAGTTGCAGCAGCAGCAGTACGTCTTTGATATCAGTGAGACACAGAGGCAGAAATTACCACAATAGAAGTGTTTTTTAATGGTTAGCAAATGTTTAGAAAACTTTTAGGCATGACTGGCATGTTTCTTTTGTTCAAAATAACACATTTCAGCTATTAATGGAAAAAATATGATTTAGAGTTTAGTGGCTCTTTAAGAAACTGGCAGCTGTTATGAAACAACAAAGTTAGTTTTGGCAGGAGGAGCATTCCTAAAGACCCTCCTCCCAATCTAAAATCTTAATAAATATGATCTACCTTGCTTATGCCTTTGCAACCGCCCACCACCTCATCTCATCCCTTTAACTCTGTTATTTCTCTTTCCTGACTTGGAGCTGCAGGCTGGTTTACAGGTGGAATGGGAGTAAGAAAGCCATTTGAAAGATGTCAAAACAAGACAATAACACAATAAAACTTTTGACCCGTGTTGTAAATCATTTAAGCTTATTTTAGAGTGCAAAACAACACTTCAACACTTCAAACTCTCCAGTTTAGTTGTGTCTACAGACAAAGAGATGATAACAAGCTGGAACTATCGTCACTGAGCCAGTGAGCTGCCTGCTTTACGAGAAGGTCCACTTGTAGTTCGACGTCAGCCACTTGTACGCTGTTGTGAAAGAAGGTTAAGACCCAGATGGAGCACACCATGCTATCATTGCACAGCAGTGTACCAAAATGTAATCTTTACATTTACCTCATGCAGTGTAGTGAGAACACACATCCAGAACAGTGGTTCAGGGTTTGGGGTGCCTTACTCAAGAGTACCTTAACTTGAGGGGGGGATAGAACTAGTGACCTTCTGACCTTCTAGAAAGTCTGTCTCTAACAGGGCCTTTTCCGCCAAAAGAACTCTTGAAGGTTCTTGAATCAGTTCCATTCAGGCTTAAAAGAACCATGTAGCTTTTCCACCAGTTTTAATGGAACCGCCAAAAGATCACATCATAAGTCATCAATGTCGCAAAGTATTAGCGAAACAGCCACGCCCACAGATTTGGTCTGCGAACCAGAGTGGTGCCGGTTCCACAATGGTGGAAAAGCACTCTTACTGTATTCTGGCCAGTGCTGGTGGGACTGTGTATGGTGAAAATACTGATTTTGTGTGAAGGATCCCTGAAGAAATGCAGTCAGCAACCTGAGGTCTGGGTCTCCAACCTTCTAAACAGTGCTTGAAGCATGTGTTCACCCTCAGCCTCCAACTGGAAGAGTTCCATGGCCTAAGCAAGCCTTCTTTTCTTGTTTTGCCATCTTTGCAATGGCTTTCTAAATACTTTTCCATCTGTAAACCAACCTACAGCATCTAGTCTTCTCCTAATGAGGCCTAGCTAGTGGGTGTGAAAATGGCAATGACAGGGGAAAAAGATGCAATGTAGAAATTCAACAGAAGTAAGATCTTTACATTCGTCAAATCGTATCAAGCAGCTGTAGATGCTGTTCCTGGGGATCAACCCAGCAAGCTTCCCATTCCAGTTCCTAATGGTTCCTCCAGATGGTCTGACCAAAGTTTATCATCCTCGTTTAAGAGTCTCTTCCCAGGCCCGGTAATCGTGTTCATCCCTGGGGACAAAAGAATCTGAATTAGTAACAGCGCTTCATGGAGAACATGATCATAATTCCATATTAACACATTAACATATTTACACATTAAATTACTTATAGTTACAGGTTACTATACAGTTTATTCTGGCTAACAGTTAACGCTTTTACACTGTATGACAACCTGATGCTGCTAGCGCACCCGCAGGTTTAGCTTAGCATCCTAGTGATGGTTAGCTTAGCGCCTCAGTCGCGTTTAGTACTCTAAAACCTGGCTAGCATTTTTAGCTTCCCCTGTAAATCTGCTAATGCATCAAGCTAACGATAGCTTCACCCAGTCAGGTCTTACTTTTAAATTAAGTAAAACGACTGTAAAACAGAGTAAAATATATTAGTTTGATAAACACATGCACAAACACATGATAAACACATTGAATCCAGGGCATATTGTGAGGTGTTGACAAAGGTGTCTTAAAAATGTGGATTAACCCTTGTGTGGTGTTTGGGTCTGTGGGACCCGTTTTCATTTTTCCTCAAATGATACTAAAAAAATATTTTTTCTAACTCAAACTCATTGGCATTGGCTCATTTTTTGTGAAAAACATATATCAAAACACCCCCCCCCCCCCACACACACACACACACATTCATATTACATACAGTATGTTTGGCCAAGGGCTAATAAACATTGCTTCTTTTGTAAATTTGAAACTAAACAAATTTTCTACTCATATCTTGAGTTTAATTCGTTTTATTTGACATTTTATAAAAATTATAAAAAAGAGTAGCACTTTTTGAAAGAAATGTAACATAAGAATGGTAAAGGGAAAATATTAACCATGTAAGCTGTTTATATTGCTTGCAATTTAGGTGAAGCAAGCATGTGTAAAGCATTTTAACGTAAAATTGCTTAATTTTGCTGAATTAAATACAAGTAACAAAGTAAACGAGTAACAAAAATATGAACACCACACAAGGGTTAAACAAGCAAGTCCCATTTCATCTTCTCAGACTTTTTAGGCCACTGTTCAACCAAAAAAAAAGTACATTATATTTTACTCTTTGCAACTTATTTTTCAAAGTAGTTGTGTGAAAAATGGCAACGACGAAATTGAGTAAAAATAAACAATTCTAAACTTACACTCATTTAGCAGAAATAGGACTTTTCAATTCTTCAGATAGTACAGTACTCTTTATTCTACATAATGCTTAATGTGTAAGGTATGGTAGATATATAGAGTATTCAGTGCTGATTTTCAGCACCCGAACTTTCGCATTGTGAATGGGTTCTTTTAGAAGACTTTTAATGAAGTGCTTTAGTTATAGAAGCCACAAATCACTCCAAGCCTTTCTTTACAAGCTCTGAGGTTTGCACGTGTGCACAAGCGAATGAGAAAGGGAGGTTAAGGGAGTGTGCATGTGGGAAATAAGAGGAGGCTACAAATGCCTCCAAAAGTGGCCACATTCTCCCATCCTATAGCCCCCATTTCTTAGCCAAAGACCCTTCCTTTTATTTGACTTTCTGCTCTAAATCTCGCTCGCTCTTAACCCGCGTTCCTCCCCTCGACAAAGCCCCCTCGCAGCATCACTGAATAGCCGACAGCTACAATACACAGTAAATTTTTCAGACACAATGTAACCGCTGAGTGCCTGACAATGGAGAGAGATGACAAAAAAGATGGAGGAGTCGTGGTGAGCAGCGGGATAAAGCACTTTCTGGTATGGCTGATGAACAAAACTCCTGCAGCCCACCCTGCTGAATATATAACTCAACTGTTTATTACCCAATCCAAGAGCTCCAACAAGTTAAGCCTTGGGAAATAAAACTGTACCTCAAAAAAAAAAGGTTCAGACCTGTAGAATAGATGGATTACTGCATGAATTCTACACTGGATACCAGCATAATTCGGCTACACTGCAAGTAAAGTCAACGAAATCTTCTTTTTTTTTATCTTACTATCCGTTCCCTTTACTATAACTGAAACGCTCCCTTACTCTTGTTGTCCATTATCCCTCAGTCTCCTCAGGGAGTCCAATTGCACCAGATTTCAATACCCTGTAATAAAAGTGGCCCAGATCAGATCTGAAATCTGAAAAATCATATTTGATGTGTTTTTTATCTGGTGACGCTGCCACATAGATAACACGTATGTGTCACTTTTGATGACAGTAGCTGTGGTGAGATCTACCTGTAGGTCCTGTGAGGGTTTTTAGGATAGTCAGAGACGTCTTTGGGCAGAATTAGACATTTCTGATCTGTCCATTTTAGTTAGCAGTTTGTAGGGAAATGTAGCTCTGTAATGCCAAACATGGATGGAATTGCACATTCAAAGCTTAAAGTTCCACTAGGTAGGATTGAGATTTTGTGCTCGTGGGCTCCCCCTACAGTTGTAGAGTGTAATAAATGTTTCTCTTTCTCGTTTTCTAGCTTTCACAGACATATTCGGTCTCTTTCCAGCTTCTGCCAGAATGTCTGTATGTTAGTTTGTAAAGAAGGAACCAGTAGTCCTTGTAGAACTGTTAGAACTAAAGGTCGGAAAGCAGGTCGCAGTTCTCGCAAGCGTTGGTCGCGGCCACCTCGGAAAACTTACAGAGTCTGGTTTGAGCTCAGAGGAGCTCCGGCACAGACACGAGAGCACCGCTATTCCTCCTATTACACCTCAATGCAGCGCTGCAGTGAGTTTCAAGCTGTAATTTTACTTCTTTAAAAAGATTAAAAATCAAGGAATCAATTAGATCAATTTCTAATCTAAAGATAGAATCATAGAAAAGTAGAGTAAAAAATGATCTATCCATCCATCCATCCATCATACTGAGATCTGTTTAAATTGCCCGACCAACCCATGATTTGAGATTTGGGAACTTTAAGGTGCCGTCACTGTCTATGTAGCTGTAGTTAGTTTGCATAACAGAACAAACTGTACAAAAAAAATCTGTAAATAAAATGAACAAGAAAAATTTGTATGAAAAATTGAGAAAAATGAAAGAAAATAAAATTGAATACATATTTAAAGCTCTGTATTTTAGTTATGTTACCCCCATGTCCAATATCTACATGTTCTTTGTATGTATAATATATTTATTATACTTAATTATTTATATTTTTAGGTCTATACTTTTAGGTCTATATTTTTAGGTCTATACTTTATACTTTTTTGTTTACTTCCTTCTTCCTTTCTGGATTTTTTTCACTGAGGGACACTATCTTATCTTAAATAAAGATAAATAAAGTGTCACATGACTGCCCATTAGCCTCATAGCTACAGTAATATGGTAGAGTAGACACTGAAAGAGACTGAAGATCTCGGAGCAGGCTCCGGCACAGTCTTAAACTAATAAGCCCAGGCCCTCCTTTAATTTATCAGTCTGTGTTTTATGCAAGTGGCCTCCCGGAGTTGATACATTCCCACAGTGCCTGTTGACCCAGCTGCCTTTGTCGAGGGCCGCAGCAGCAGGTGTTGTTTTCACGGCCACCCTGCCAGTAATGCAAACTGTTTAGTAGCTGTGCTGACCCCCGCGTCATTAACAGTGTTGGCCCAATCCTCCAGGGAGCACCTCCCTCCTTCTCTCTCTTTCTCTCTCGGTCTCTTTCTTTCTCTCTCTCTCTCTCTTCCACCCTCCATCCCTGTTTCTTTCTCCCTCTCTCTCTTTCTCTCGTTTTTTTTGTTTTAACAACATACAGCCTGTCACAACAGCACAAAAAAGAGGCGAGTGTGTATGAGAGAATGGGGAGAGTTGATGCGGGTGGTGAAAACAGCAATGGGAAGCATGGGAACTGCCCACCCCTCCCATCACTCCCCACCACCAGAGCTCCCCGGCCCCGACGCCCCAGTACAGCCTGCCAGAAAGCCCCTTGTTACCACCCTACTCTACTCCTGCCATCAGTCACTGAGCTTGTCAGGGCAGCTCAGAGCTCCTCCAGTCTCACTCTCTCTCTCTCTCTCTCAGTCTCTTACCCTTATACCTATATACCTACTATATACCTACTATATACACACCTGAACATTTAGCTTAATTGACAGCTTTGCACATTTTGTAGATAGTATAATTTAGTATAATCAGTCAGTTTTATGAGGTAGAGTCACCTGGAATTTCAAGCTTTCAGTTAACAGCTGTGCTGAACTCCTCAAGAGTTAATTACTTGAATTTCTTGCCTCTTAATAAAGTGTTTTAGAGCATCAGTTGTAAAGTAGTGAAGTTACAGATATACAGTAAACAGCTTTATTTGAGTCCATATTATGGAAAGAACTACTCAACTAAGTAAAGAAGAAAAAATTTTGAAAGTACCTTAAGTGTATTCATAAAGACCATCAAAATCGTAATGATGAAACTGGCTCTCATCAGGACCACCCCAGAAAAGAAAGAGCACGAGTTTCCTCTGTTGTACAGGATAAGCTAATCAGAGTTACCAGCCTCAGAAACTGCAAGTTAACAAATTTATATAGTATTTTGGTTTGTTGAACACTTTTAAGTAACTACAGGATTCCTTATGTGTTCCTACATAGTCTGGAGGACTTCGGTTTTCATTTACAATGTAGGAAAAAGTTAAAGAAAAGCATTAAATGAGGTGTGTCTGATGCTGTATATTGTCACTGTCAATCTTCTATCCTTGGAATCTCAACTGTCAATGGACATTAATGGTAATTCCAAGTCATTTTGGAGTCTTCCTATTGGTCCATTTGTAGTGCATTTTTGACACAATGTAATGAACAGCTGCCATTCTTCATTATATTATGAACTACATTAGGTCATTAGATCAGAGAACTGTTGGTTTAAATCCTGGGTCAAGCTGTTTGCCCTCAGCAGCCGGAGTCTGAGAGAGAGCACAATTGGCTGCAAAAAGTGTGCAGAACATGCTAAAATTCACCAAATATTTTTCAACCAAAATCATTCAGCTAAAATTAAAAGAAAAAGTGTTGTTTTAGTGAAAGTCTTATGAAAAGCTGTTTGGGGGTCCCCAAACTTTTGATGGCCACTGTATATGGCTGTGTATGCAGCATTTCGTCATGTAGGAACTCACAGTGAATCATTAAATGATGAATAAAGGCCTATACAGTGGCACTGCAGTACGGCAGTTTTCCTCTACACACACACACCCATCTCCACACACACACACCCACTCGCTTTCCACACATACACACTCCACACACACACACGCTTTCCCACCACTCCCAGCCCAACACACAGGATGTGAACTAACCAAGTGCTCTCCAGCCCAGTCCCCATACAGTTACTACTTCAGCGGAGTCCAATTACAGTCTGTGTGTGTGTGTGTGTATCAGCAGTACACAGCCTTGAGGAGATTGGCCTGGCTCATTAAGCAGTGTGCTTATCCGTTTTGAAGAGCTGAAGCTCTCAGTTTCATCGGCAGCCACTCGATACGATGGTGAACGTTCACGTTTGAGCCCCATTACACAAAAAATGCTATTGTGTCAGCTTCCAGATGTTGCCATGCCAAAGTAGCATAAGAAATATGGCATCATCCATCATACGAAGGCTCATTAGCTACTAATTATAATAATTTGCTTTGCATGTCCGTGTTTTCTCTGCCTTGTATTAAAGAAAAAGAGAGAGATGAATCCCTGGAAAGTATCAAACTCAGCAGGCCACGGATGTCAGTTTGACGTCAGCTAGATGTTGACGTTTTTAGTAAATGTAAAAAAAAAAAAAACAATATTGATTTTTTGTACCTAACTCTGATGTCTGTACAAAGTCACCCTTCCATCCAAATCTAACAGTAGGTTGATAGTTTAGTAGATGTTGACATTAAATGTGTTGTCTAAAAGATGTTTGACTCTAGCAACGGACAGACATAGGTCTTAGGTCTTAGGTTAGTTCATTTATACCCAAAGGTAAATTTAGTTTACAGTATGTGAAGCAGCATCTCGTTACAAAAAGAAAATTTACCAAAAACAGCCACAACATATAATAAGCAAAACAAAAAACAAAACATACAATAAGCAAAACAGGCAAAACATACAATAAGCTAAACAAACACAGACTTACACATAGCACAAATATCTTTACAGTTTCTTAAAATCTCTGTGCCTTATTTGTTCTATTTGCTTGTGTTATTGCTGCAGGGATAAAACTGTCTTTGTATCGTTTTGTTCTACATCTTGGTACTCTAAACCTCTGACCAGATGGGAGTGACCTAAATTCACTATGCAGGGGATGAGCAGTATCCCCCAAAATTGCACCAGTTACCCGCTTTAACTGTCTGCCATACAAGGATTCCACGCTGAGTAACGGCTTACCAATCAGCTTACTTGCCCATTTTACGATCTGATTCAAGCCCTTCCTGTTTTTAAATGGCAAATTACCAAACCATGCAA
The DNA here is from genome assembly GCF_023375975.1 of Astyanax mexicanus. Lineage (NCBI taxonomy): Eukaryota > Metazoa > Chordata > Actinopteri > Characiformes > Acestrorhamphidae > Astyanax > Astyanax mexicanus. The sequence continues at coordinate 49,368,792 of NC_064414.1, forward strand.
CCATGGAAAAAGCTAAAACTGGTTCGATAAAAGCCTGATAAAATAAAGTCATCATCGTCTTATCAACGTGGAAGTAGTTCAGTTTTCTCAGACAATGCAACCGCTGCTGCCCCTTTTTACACACCGCCTCTGTGTTTGCTTCAAAATTCAATTTAGAATCAATTACTGTACCAAGATATTTATAGTGTTGTACACATTCTACTATCTGACCATTAATAACTGTAGCCTCCTGTGTGTGGTCATGTCGTCTAAAATCAATTACCATATCTTTGGTCTTCGATACATTTAATTGGAGATAGGACTTTTCACACCACTCTACAAAATCATTAATAACTGGACCGTGGTTGTGCTCCTCACCCTGTAGCTGGCTAACAATTACTTGAATTTTATTTGAAAACGAAGACTCATACATTACTCAAAATTCAACACTGAGATGGTATGTGTGTTTTTTTTCACAGGCCTCAGGTCCCTAAAGAATGCAGAAGACCAGTGGAGCCTCCTGAGATGCTCAGCAGCTCCTGTTCTAGGGAGTGCAGGAACGGCCACTGCACCCCGACCGGCAAGTGCTGCTGCAGCAGCGGCTGGGAGGGTCCCTTCTGCATACGAGGTGAGAGACCCATATAAATACTGTATTATCTTTCATTATTTTATTCAGAGTATAATAGGAAGTAGGGCCTTGTATCAATTATACTGTACTTTTAAATATTAAGTGTAAAATTCCACTAACAGTCTCTAATATAACTATATTTTATTGGCTATGGAACACCATTCATGTGGGAACATTTGCCTGCGTCTACACTTACAAGATAGATATGAACATCTAATATTTGGCGTGTGTCTAGGTTGAAAGATTAGTCAGTGTAATTGAAAATGTTGACTATAAAAAATTGTTGACTCAGAATTTTTCTGTCTACACAATGTTAATGTGTGATAGGGGGGAGAGACATACGTACAGTGTAATAATAGCACTGTGTCCATTAAACACAAATAAACACATTAAATTCCACAATACTCTACAGTCTGTCTTTACTAGTTCTGTACAGTTTGAACACAGACTTCTCTATTACCTGTGATTAAAGTTAAATTACTGCTGATGTGAGTTTAAACAGGCTTCACCCCTTCATTATCATCACTAACATTAGTTTAACTAATGTAAGCTGGATAAGAGTTAGGGAGATACTGTACTCTGTCCACTCCATTAAATTGAGTTATATGTTATAGTAACTACGGGCTTTAATTCAAAAAACTTTATTTTCTTAGACAGTCATTTCAGGGAGGTATCTCCTTGGAAAAAGTAAGAACTATCAACTTGTGTGAATGTTTTCTATAAAATACTTTGTCTTTTTTTATTTAATATAGGTTTATCAAACTAAAATGTACTGCAAAAAAAAAAAACTTGGGGCCTTAATGTTTTGCTCTCCTCACCAGTAGAAATATGACAAAAAAATGATTGCAACTAATCAAATAATTAAACAAATAATCGTAAGATTAGTTGACTACTAAAATAGTAATTAGTTGCAGCCCTAGTATTCAGTCAGTAGTGCAACTGTGTTTTCCATTGCCAAGATATACTAGAAATTCTTCTGAACTTCATTACAAAACCATCAAACCCATTGGTTTAGATATATTCAAAAGCACTGTTGCTATTCAAATGACGCAAGTGCAAAGTGTAAAAATTGACTGTAGGTGGGCTGTAAGATAGCAATGAGCATCGTCCACACCTTTCAGAGTGTGTAAGAAAGAGGCCCCAAGAAGTTGTCAGAACAAGTCTACAACAAACAACAAAATTACTGAAAGAAATGCAAACAATTTTTTGTTTGTTTTCCAGCCAAGTGCGAACCTGCTTGCCGCAACGGCGGTGTCTGCATCGAACCCAACAAGTGCTTCTGTAAGGAAGGCTTTTCCGGAGCCCAGTGTGAGAAAGGAGAGCGCGGCGTACAAGAGGACCGAGACAAAGACGGCATCATCGATCACATCATCGACGTCACATCTTATCTGCTGGACCTCACCAGTTACATCGTATAAAAAACAGGCAGGGAGCAGAAGCCATCTACTCCGGCCCAAAGACTGAACTTTACGGACACAATCAAGGGTTCGCCTTCAGAACAGCCCACCCCCGAATCACCAACTGCATCCCAGCATCTGAAGCACCAGCATCTGAGATTCATTTGAGCTGAGTTGGTAATTGCTCTGTATTTGGGTAATAGGTTAGAAACTGGTTGTTCCAGTGAGTATCAACCTAGTTTAATGCATTTTTGCAGTTTTAAGACAGGTTTTTAAGAACAATCCCAACTGAAATTCATGTATAAGTCACATTTGCTTATAGATTTATGCATGGAGACTCAATACCAGCAATACCATGTTTACACCTTCACCTCCACTCAATGGGCGACCATGTATTTTCCATGATATGCCACAAAGTTTTAAGCCTACAGCTTTAAAACTACAGCTGATGGTCCTTCGTCTTGCTTCCATAATGGACCATAAGTCAGTAAGTCAAGTCTCCCAGTGGAAAGGACCCTTCAAATGACTCAATCACTGGACTCGGATCACCATTTGGGCTCAGTTTGGACGTTCTGCTCTGGTACAGGATGCTCGTTTGGACACAAAAACAGAAATCCAAGGAAATAAGAGACTTATTCCAACAAATACCACAAGGCTTACTTTACTTCAGGAAATCCAATGGACAGTCTATATACGACTGAAGTCTATGTACCACAGGAAGCTCAACTGCCCTGGATCCACTACCCCTAACCCAACCAAAGGGTTAGCCTTATATAACCAGCCTGGCCATAAATCTGATGAACTCTGAATGGACTTCACTGTATCCAGTCCTTTGGTCAGTCAGACTAATATTCACAGCTATATTCTACACTATTAATACAGCGAAAAAACAGCAAGGAAAGGTCCAAAAAAGGTCCAAATAACTGACGAACGACGCTGACGCTCACCGCCACAGTCAGCGCCACATATAACCAGAGTGATCGCACCCTTATTAACCCAAGCCTGGAGTTACTCAGATGGGACTAGAAGCCAGTTTGTGAAATGACGATATAGGGAGTTACGAAGTCACTGGGGGAACCCGAAAAAAAGAAAAAAAAAAGAAAAGGTCAAGCCTGAGAATTGGTTGTATCCAGTGTGTATTTTATATTATAAAGAAACTTACGTTGAGCTGCAAATCCAGAATGTTTTGACAGTCACTTTTATTCTATTTTTTACACTGTTCATTTGGAGATTTTTTTTAAAGGTTTTAAAAAACTGGTACAAACCATGCTATTTTTTGTATTTCCCAATATCCTTTATGACCATGCACGCTGCTTTCAGTAAGAATAATGTATTATAGTACGTTTCATTATGCGTATGTATCTTTGTTTTGTTTGTTTTTGTTCCTGTTTAAAAAGAAGACAAAAAAAAAAAAAAAACTCAGCACGGAAACAAATGCTAAAAGTTTCTTACTGTTGTTTTTTCTGTAAGGCATGTACAGTAAGTCCATTTCACAGAGAGATTTTTGTATTGAGAGGTTTGTATTGAGCTAGTTACACTGCCACTTCGACGCCTTCAGTACAAGTACAAAGGTTTTAATATGCTGGTATTATTTTTTAATACAAGAATAATAATTATTATTAATAATAATGAGAATAGGATCATCGCCAGTCGCGTATTTTCCACGATTAAAGGTCTACTGCGTCTTTTTCTAATTATTACTGAATGGTGTTCAGTTAACATTTTTAAAAGGGAACAAACTTAGTGTTGTACATTTCTCATAGTACTGTACTAAGATAAGTACTACTTAGCTTTGCGAAATAATATAGAATTATTATTGTTTTGATAGAGGAGGGTTTATTTTTGTAAGTGTTATAATATATGGAGGAGGGGAGTGTTCATTAAAAAGCAGTTTTGCAGTAAGCAATATTGTATATTGTCACTTATGCATATTCTTACACAGTCCCGATATTATGGATATTAAGGTTTAAATATTAAATAGGTTACTATATACTATAGAATATAATATATCCTATATATAATAGGATAATAATCTGGCTAGTTAACAGCAGAAGCTGAGGAATATGGAATTATACATGAATAAGATAAATAGGATTAGGCCTGTCACAATAACTATTTTTGTTTGGACAAATATATATGTAATTATGATAAATGATATTTTTGACATTTTTAAGAGCTTTGGATGCCACTGTAATATAATGACAGTATAATGTAGCAGAATAATGCAAATACACTCTTTTAGAGATCAGTGAATATTTAATTATTAGGAATATTAAGACATTGCAATTGAAATAAATATATTTTTATACAAATGTATTTTTTAAATACCCTAAATAAATAAAAAAGAATAAAACCAAAATTGTTTTGCTTTTTGAACAAGCTCAATAAACCAACTCATTTTCGTTATTGGACTAAAAAAATGTATTAAGGTCCTGATCATATATCGTTGCTGTCCTATGAAAAACACTTAACTCCATTTTTGTCGATTTTGAGTTTACTACATAATTTGAACAAACAAACTATCCCTTACACTGTGCCAAAATGTCTTGATGAACGGACCAATAGAAACTCTTCAAAATGACTTGAAATAAACTCTTTTTACATTGACTTCCATTGAAAGTTTACAAGGTTTTTTCTCTCTCCTGTAAAGTTGCTGTTTTGGAGATAAGTGTTTTTCATTGGACAGCGACGATATACAATATACGATAAATCAATAGTGTAGTTATTGTGACAGGCCTATGAATCATTACAATCTATTAAATACAGTATAGTATAATGATAATTATGATTAGATTAACTGACTATTTAGTGTCGCAGTGCTAAATCATACCCATAATACAATTATACACTACAGAAAAACTGCCGGACTGCCAAATGCAGTCAAATATACTGCTATGCCAATGTAGTTCACTGTGCCATGCTTTACTACTGCTGCACTACAACTAGAGCAGCCATATCCCGCTCATACATCAGGTTATAATGCTACACAGTACAGTAGACCAGTATCTGGGAATATATATATGGTCACTCTTTCTTTTCTCTTTCTGGTGAGAAAATACGATACGATAACAACGATATATTGTCTTCGATATGAATGGGACTGTCTTGGTTTCAGTGTAAGGAATCTATGCTGTAAGTCTATTCTGTAATATTAGCACTTAATGTGAAACTTGCATCGGAGCTGCTGGGAAGGTGTTGTGTGAATAGAGTAACCCTTTTTTTTTTTTTTTTTTTTTGGTTTTGATTTATTTTTTTTTGTTTTATTTCATTATTTAAGTAGTTACACCATAAAGTTATTTAAGTTTCTATAATGTTTGTACTGTTTCATGTGAAGAATTTGATCATGTATTGTAAATAAAGCTAGGGCTATCTCAGTTTCTTCCCAGAAATATCATTAAGTTTATTAAAGTGTATAGCATGTTTGAAAAACCTGCTTTTCCAAGTCGTATTTAAAAAAATTGTCACTAAAATTTGATAAAAGGATGTGTATTTACCTCAGATCAAAGATGTGTTCCCTCGGGGGCATGCATAGCAGTCAACAAGCTCTCACCAGGAAGTACACTATCCAATCATAGCCTGAGAGACTTTTTTTATAGAGCAGCTATTTTTGCAGCCTCTTGTAGCAAGACCCAGGTCCCTAACGTACACCCTCACCATTAAAATAGTGTCAGAGTTTAGGAATAAACCTACACTGATGGGTGAGGTGGTCTGGAAATGAGGTGTGTTCAGGTAAATTTCTGGCGTGTATCTATCTAAGTGCCAGCAAATACAGGTGCACCACTGACTGATTAAAACACTGTCAACAGTCAACTCAACGCATGTACACCCCTGTTCATTAAACACAAATAAACTCACTGCAGAGCATAAATCCAGCTTTTACATCAACAATAAACAGAATAAAGAATAAAATAACTTTGCTGTTGCCTTAAATGAGCTGCTGGTGTATCTTCACAGTGTGAACACGCAGGTCAGTATCCTCTGCTGTGACACACAACAGCGCTGCACTGTTAAGATACGAACGCGCCAAAGACAGAGCTCACCTGGCTCTGAAAGGAAATGACAACTGAGACACTGATTGGTTTATTTCACGTTGCACCCAAAATTAACCACATCCATGATTAATTAAGAGAATTAGTTCATGCCTGTTGCGTGTTTAAAACAGTGTAAGTTGAATTTGTTGTGCCCTCACGATACCAAAGACACACAAAGATGCCCTAAATCCAGCTGCTTGATCCGTAATTGACTGGTGCGCTTTAGATCACTAAAATAGAGGCCCTCAATGTCTAATCAGGCCAGAAAAATCCTGCTCTTTCTTTTATTGGAGTGGTCCTAATAAGAGCCTGATGAGGACCAGTTTCATCATAAAATGTTTGATGGTCTTTGCAGCTGCATTTGAGGACAATTTCAAAGTTCTTGAAATTTTTCAGATTGTATTTTGGTACTTTAAAATAAGACTACCTTTATAAAGGGTTTCTAAATGGTTAATTGCAGTTAGTTTTTTTAATGGTTACTAATTAGGTTGTAAATGCCTTAAAAATCATTAATAATCAGTTATAACACATATGTAGAAAGGGCAACTATGACCTGTTGTTTGCCAAAAAAGTGAACCCACAGCTGCCTATATTGTTGCCCTTTCTAATTATGTGTTATAACTGATTATTAATGATTTTTAAGGCATTTACAACCTAGTTAGTAACCATAAATAAACTAATAGTAAACCATTTATAAACCCTTTATAAAGGTAGTCTTATTTTAAAGTTGTATTTAGTTAAGTAATTCTTTCTCATAATCTGGATTAGAACATAACTCAAATATTTACTTTTCACTGTATACCTGTAACTCTACCTCTTCACAACTTTACTGTTGTGAACTGATGCTCTCAAACATATTAAGTTTTAAATTATTAACTCTTGACGAGTTCAGCACAGCTGTTGACTGAAAGCCTGAATTCCAGGTGACTCTACTTCATAAAGCTGACTGAGAAAATCTAGCCAAAATGTGCAAAGTCCAAAGATACACTTTTGGACAACCCTTTTAATGAATGCATTTAGCTACTTTAACTTGTAGAAATAAATATTTCCAATAGAATAGGACCCTCTAGAACAGATGAAACTATGAACACCATGCCTAATGACAGATATGGGATAAAGGTGTATAAAGCCCTTATATGTGAAAAGCATGCAATTTAAATACATGGTTCTGTAGATTGCAGATTCCAGTGGGGCAATACACTGACATGCCAAAAGTCATGGAATTCAATTCAATTCAATTTATTGTCATTATACTGATACAGGGTTGTACAGTTAAACGAAACACTATTAGGCTAGATCTCCAGTGCAGACAAGAAAAGTGTAGGACAGAGTAAATAGTGCTCAGACGATAGATACAGAGAAGTGCAAAACAAAACACACAGTGTAGGGGCAGAAGGTACAGGGGACATCAAACAGTTACAATAAGATTATTTTGGTATGTTTATGTTTGTGTGATGAGGTACTGTTTAAAGTTAAAGTGTTTAAAGTGCAGTAGTGACAGCGGTACATGATATAGAGTCCATATGTGTATAATAGTAGAGGTAGGCCAGGTTGATTAAGTGCAGAGTGCATATAAGTGAAATGATTAAAGTGCAAAGTGCATACAGTCTCTGTGCTGAAGCAATCAGTGGCCATGTAGGAAACTGGGAGTGGTCAGTGGTCAGTCTGTGTACTGTTCAGGTTGAAGTTAGTGTTGCTAGAGACAGCAGTTTCACAGCACGTGGGAAAAAGCTGTTCTTCAGTCTGGTGGTTCTGGTTCTAATGTTCCTGTACCTTTTCCTGGAAGGCAGGGGTTGGAACAGGAAGTGGCTGGGGTGGGTATGGGGTGGGAATGCCAGTATGTTAAACTTATCATAAAGTGTTAAGTAAGGGGATGGCGTTTGAACTGGACTGGTGTAACATACTGGAACTATACTGGGCTAATATAATATGATCTCTTTTTTGGCAGCAGCATTCTGGACTAACTGCAAACGCTGCACAAGAGACTGGTTAATCCCAATGGAAAATGCCAAAAGTCATGGGACACAGTACTAGTTCCAGTCTCACGACATTTGGCGTGTCAGCGTTGGAGCAGGTGCCAAATACTAATATCCAAGAGTTCAATTTACACTGAGAGTCAAATATACACAGATTTTTCAGCGCAGGTTAACGGCGTTTAATTAAATCCTTTCTTAAAATATCAATCAGATTAAGCGTTTGTTATAATAACGAATAAAGAAGACCACCCACATCTCCCAATCCAGCACAGTGTGTTCGGAGAACGGCAGGGTGAGACTGTCTTTTCACTGTTCAGAGCCAATCAAAATGGCATTAAGCGAGTGTAGGGAAATTTTAGTTTATATGCTATTTGTGGCATGAATCATTTCTTTTTCGCTTGGAACGCTGTTCTATTTCTCCCCAAAGGGCCCAGGCCTGGCTATCTTTCATAAACACTGTAACCCTGTACTGCGTAAACACGCCGAGCCTGTATACTAAATATTTCCGCAACTCGGATAGCTGGAGAAGTATGTTATAATATTGTGTACTCAGGCTGTAGAGCCATTCTTGCAGATAATGGATGTAGATAGCAGAACGACAACGCAGAGAACAAAATAGGACAAATTAGTTCTTCTTTGTGTCTGTTTATACACGCTCATTTTTCTCACGTAAAATAATGATCTATATTTCTGGAGAAATCAGATGGTGTAATCAGTACTTTATACAACTGCACTGACTAGGGGGGGGGGGGGGGGGGAGTTCTGGCTCATTAAGTTGTATAAGTCATATATCTTAGGATAAGGGTTTTAATAGAACACAATTTTATATTGTTACTTGTATTTTAAATGTTAGAATATATTGCATACTTTTACACAATTCCATATAATAAGGTTCAAAAACTGTATAGGAATTATGCTGCCAATGTATTAGGCCTGTTACAGTAACACAATGCATATTTTTTGGCATTATATTATCCCCCAAATAATTGTCAAAATTGCTCTTTAAAAGGCAATAAAGGTTTAATTATTAAAAATATTCACATAATAATAATAATAATAATAATAATAATAATAATATGAATTGGTCATATTATGTACTTTTACATTTACTTTTACTTTACTAACCGTTTTCTGTGTTTTTTTTTTGTTTGTTTTTTTGGTAGACATTAAGGTCATTTTTTGTACATTTATTTAAATAATGTCCATATATACATACTGTTACTGGGCTGTCCTTGATAAGAAAAGCATAATGGACAATATTAATGTAGCCAAAAAATGATTAGGGCTTATTCAGTGTATTGTACAATAGTGACAGCCCTATGATGGATACACTATAAAATACAGTACTGATAAACTTATCCTGTGCAACAGAGGGAACTCTTGATCTTGCTTTTTTGGGGTGATCCAGATGAGAGCCAGTTTCATTATAAAGTTTTTTTAACGGTCTTTGCAGTGACTGCACTTACAAATACTTTCCAAGTTTTCAAAATTCATTAATTCAAGTCATTTTTCCTTTACTTAGTTAAGTAGTTCTTGACATTATCTGGATTAGAACATTATTCAAATATTCACTATTCACTGTATACCTGTAACTCTAACTCTAACACTACTTTACAACTGATGCTCTCAAACACATTAAGAGAAAAACAAAAATAAAGTAATTAACTCTTGACGAGTTTTAGCACAGCTGTTAACTGAAAGCCTGAATTCCAGGTAACTCTACCTCATAAAGCTGACTGAGAAAAGCTGTCATCTAAGCAAGAGGGGCTACTTTTGAACAATCTAAAATATATAAGTTTTTCTAAGTAATTTAAAAGTGTTTTTCTTCATAGTTTGTATGACTTTAGTATTAAAACAATGAAAAAACAGAATGAATTTAAGGCTCCAGTATATATAAGAGCAGTGATTGATGTGAGAGCTGTGGCTGATGAAGTTTCCATGCAGGACAGTGCCCTGGTTTTATATCTGCTCTGGTCACGCCCGTGACTGCGCAGCGGATTCTGTTACCTCATGTGTTTACATGACTGAGTCAGTGAGGACTACTGCAGCAGTGTGTGTGGCCGGGACCAGGAATTCTGATATTCCCTGCAGTACACACTCGCTGATCGCGCTCTACACTTACGCAAACTTTAACGCTGACCTTTAACCTTTATCTTAAAACACTGTAAAATTAAACTAACTAGAATTTTCTACACTGTGAATTCTAATTAATGAATTTGGCTACTTTAAAATTGTCATGGTTTGTACAGAATGGCAGACACGTGCAGATACTGATAAAAGTAAAATATGTTTATTATAACAATAAACAGATGTAATCAGAGTCGATACAGAGAAATGGGTGATCACCAGTAAACAGAGCAATGAAGACAAAACCATACCATAAACGAGAGACAGTCCAGAGTTCATACACGAGAGATCCAATGTCAGAGGTAATCCAAGAGGCAGTAGTGAAAACACAGTCCAGGTAATACACAAGCAATCCAGTATCAGAGGCAAAGGCAATAATCGGCGTCGAGAAAACAAAAAGCAAGGTCATACACAAGATAAACTGAGACAAGAGATAAAGTAACGCTTTGTAATGAGGAGAACCTACAATACGCGGCGTGGGTGTTTGTCTGGCGTGCACCTTTATAGTGCCAGTAATCAATATTCGGGACTTCCTGGAGGAAGCAGGTGAGGTGTCACGTGATCAGGTGAGTGCGTGATGTCAGCGGGTGGTGCATTCTGGGTAGTGTAGTTGTTGACCTGAGAACCTCCGTTAGAGCTTGGTGTGGAAGGGACAGAGGAGCTAACAGCACCAGACGTGACAAAAATGCTCATACACAGCTTGTCTAGAAGTACTGCCAATATAACAGAACTCTATATAGCTATACAGCACTAAGCCGTGGAGCAGTGGAACTGTGTTCTCTGAAATGATGATGATTTGTATCAGGATAAGGTGGGGGGAGGATCTTACAACATCCTGAAATCACAAACAAGGCTTTTATTCCCGAATGCAGTCAGATCTGCACAGCAATGCTCCTAGTAGTCTAGTAGAAACCTTTAACCACTGGACAGTAGACTCTTTAAATAGCCTTGATTTAGGAAGCATTCTTTTGTTTACTAATATACAGTACTGTGCAAAAGTTTTAGGTACCAAAGCTAATGACACTAATCCATTTATCTCAGCAATATGAGTGTTTTTACCTGAAAAAAGCACCACATATGATTTAAACAGATGCAAATAAACATAAATACAGTGAAACGTAACAAGGAATTCTCATTTTTAACTAAGTATATTATATATTGTGAGACAAGCTGAAGAACAGAGTGTAGAGATTACAGATTTCTCCTGGATGCTCCTCAGCCAGCATGTGTATATTATGTTCAGTTCCGTCAGCAGCTCACCTGATTTACCACATTTACCAATTTACCAAACCAGGAGATTAGGTGATGTTTTAAGGAAAACAGGGCTGTAAAAACTCTGCTTTTTTATTGTAATGCTGTAATGTGTTTTACTGAGCTAATCACTTACTTCACAGATAAGAAGCTTTTTCTTTACTGAAATTCCCACAAATTGTCAGGTGCGGGTGCAGGGAGGACGCGGAGGCGGACGCATATGCAAACAAAAAGGGATTTATTTACGAAAACAAATACAAAATACACAGGGAGTTACTGAAAACAGGACTGAGGAAACTGGGGAAACCATGGAGCACTGACAGACGATAAACGTACAAGGATCGACACCGGGGAAATGGAACACGGACCTTAAATAGAGGTGCACACACACAGGAAACAGGAAACACCTGGGACGAAGGGGCGGAGCTACAAATGAACACAGGTGAGTGGAAAAACACTGGGAATGAAACGCAGAGGAGCCGGGTCACATGAGAACATACAGACAAGAGAACAGACAGGACATGACACAAATCATCATCAAATCATGCCCTGATGTGTTTTTATGCAGTCTTTTTCTGATGGTAGATGCAGTATTTTGGAATTTTGGTATTTTCTGTAGGTCCTGTGATGATATTTAATAATTGTTGGAGCCTTTTTTACATACCTGTTGGGCTGAACTTGCTATGATGGGCTTATCTGGACATTGCTCAAAAAAACAATATATATATAAATATATAAAGTGCCAGTTCATCTAATTAGGTTTATCTTCATCTTGCAATTTGTAAAGGTACAACTAGTCAACAGTAAAAAGGTCAATGGTGATACTAAATATTCAAATATTCTTCTTCTGTCACTTGTAAATGATTTAGAGAAAATTGGAACATCTGATTTCTCATATTTCTAGTTCACAAATCATTCTAAATCCCTTCCCAGACTCTTCCGCCTATACACTCTTCTTCCTGAAGGCCGCAGAAGAAGAATTATATGGATCTGGTCATGGTGATTCACTCACTTCCACAATCAAGATCAGAGCAATCAAAGCAATATCTGGGGCAGGCTCCTCCAAACTCTTGTCTAATTAAGCTCTAATCTGCAGCATTATCAATAGCAATAACTGTTTTGCAAGAATAATTGCATGTATATTAACTACATTAAACTGCATTCACATTTCTTCAGTTTTAAGCTTTGCTTATATTACTTCCATCATTCAGTATTGTTCAAATAATATCAATTTTATACTATTTATCGCAAATTAAACCAGCTTGACCCAAGAAACCACAGTTTCTCTACTAATATTTAATGTCAAAGCCATATTTAGCCCCTCACTGACCAGCCAAGAGATGACCCAACCCAAGCTCACTGTTTTTCACCTTCAGCTGAAAGAGCTGCATCCAAAGCCCTGGTCCTCCTCCACTCCTGTTTACTGCCTGTAAGCCAGTACGCTGACTCGCATCCATGAAATGATGCAATTACGGATCCCACTGGGGCCCAATCTGTCATGTAAACACACAACAAGCCCAATCCAATGGCCAGGGCAGGAGATTGGCAGGGGAAGACAGGTACATGTCAGGGTGAGGAGGACAGGGGGATGGGCTCGGAGGAATGAGATCATGGTCTATGGTCCATTGGTGTTCTGTTGCTAATTTCAATTGGTAACAAATGCACCCATCGTGTGTGTGCGTGTGTGTGTGTGTGTGTGTGTGTGTGTGTGTGAGGGGACATAGTCAGAATACTGTGAATGTTAGAACATCATCATCAGACAGTAGATTCTCTAATTCTGTGTATTTCTATGTATGTATCTGAATTCTGCATTTATCCCTCAATTCTGTAATTCTGTCCAAGTTTTCCATATTGTGTAAATCATGGGGCCCTAAACAAGTTAACAAACAAAAGAGTTTAAATACAGCAGTTCACAGCTGAATTGATCAGGTGAAGCTGATCTAGCAATCAAGTGCTGATTGGTTGGTTGAGTCACAGAACTGACAAATATGGCTAATATTAATTTTGATTCAATTTGATTTTTTATTTACCTATTTCAAAATAAAATACAGTATTTAGCTATTTTCTATGTATGTATTCTAGTAGCTATTTTAAATAGGGCTGTCAAGTCTAAAGCATTAATGCATGTGATTAATTTGAAATCAGTAACACGCTATTATTTTTTTTTACCCAATTATTTGCGCCACCAAGTTTGACCCCAACTTCCATTGTAATCTGCCCTGCCCAATGCACTGACCCGGCTATTAAATATACTTCTTTTTAATTGAGCTAAACTGCTGATAAAGCACAGTTTAATCTGATATTTGAGCCACATAATATACTGCTATGAACAAACACTCTCTGCTGCTCCATGCTGTTTACACACTAAGAGTGTGGTATGTGCAGCTTTCACTGCTCGCAGTCGCGACAGTCCGTTTAATACTAAATTTTCACAGATATATACACTAGAACACAGACTCTTCTCACTATATTTACTTTTTTGCTTCCACGCCAGACAGATCTGACCAATCAGAGGAGATGATGTGCTCGCGTGGTTTATTGGTTCGCATTTTGGTGAGTTTAGGGTTATGTCTGTGTGAAAACAAACTCATCAACTGATCCGGACCATAGAAACCAACTACGGGTGTGAAAACAGTCGTTTATACTCAGAAAATTAAGCTCTAATATAGAAATCCTTACAACCAAGCTGAAAAAAGTTTCCTTTATACAATTTGTCATGCATTCTTTATTACAGCACCCCACATTGGCTTTATCTCCCCTCAAACATACAAGTTTATACTAGTACTTTAATTAACACCACTAATATAAAAAATATAATTGCATTTTATTTTCTTTAATCATTCTTTTATTCATATAGAAAAATCCACTATAAAAACTTGCGTCTTAAGAAGAACAAGTTTTTTGTAATCGCAGTTAATCACAGAATATTGTTGTGATAAACCAGATTAATTTTTTTAATCGATTAACACCACTCTGTCATCTATATTTAAAGCACTTCCTTCCTTCATAAACATAAAGAACATTGCATAAAATATACAAAAAGTAAGTTAATTCAGAAAAAAATATTGTTTCACAATGTTTGTTTGATATCTAAAAGTCTATGCTGTGGCACAGCTATTATGTTATATTGATATTGACCTGTATATGTTTTTTTTTTATGAGGGCTGAAGACCTACAGATACTGAACATGTGAACGTGTGTTTGGTAAGCGTGAGAGGCAGGATCTACATCATTGTGCGAGGTTCTGAAATCAGACGCTTGTCTATTCTGTGTGTTTGTCTGAGTCGTGACCTCTAGAAGAGCCTGGTAAACAATCGCTATCAGTGGAAAGAGACCACCTACCTCAAAGTTTCCATGTTGAGGTGTCTTTGCAGACTGCGGGGCCGCAAACATTCCCAAACACATTAAAACAAGCTACGCTAATGTTTTATGGTGGTGCTTGTGTAGGGTAGTGTTGTATTAACCTGTACACACCGCCATCCATCTCGGCCACTCGCGGGATCCGTGTTTTCGGAAGCTGTGAGGCATTTTCCCCTTTGTGCATTACTTCACTCCAACGTCAGCGTGCTACATCAAAGAGCACAGCACGGCTCCTCCGCAGTCTGATCAAAGGAGCTGGATTTACACTTAGAGGCACAGCGAGGCCGCGGGAGATGATCTGATGAGAGTGGATGAGTGAATTCACCAGTCCACCTCAACTTCAAGAGCGCAGCTAATTACCGAGAACTTCAACACTCAAGTCAGGCGTTATCCAATCAGAATGCGGCTGGGCTGGACTGTGGAGGTCTTCTTGGAGTGACTGACCCTAAAGCCCATTGATAAACAACATTCAAGACCTACTATTTATTCATTAAAATGTACAGTCATATGAAAAAGTTTGGGCACCCCTATTAATCTTAATCATTTTCAGTTGTAAATATGTGGGTGTTTGCAATAGCCATTTCAGTTTGATATATCTAATAACTGATGGACACAGTAATATTTCAGGATTGAAATGAGGTTTATTGTACAGAAAATGTGCAATATGCATTAAACCAGAATTTGACCGGTGCAAAATATGAGTACCCTTATCATTTTATTGATTTGAATACTCCTAACTACTTCTTACTGACTTACTGAAGCACAAAATTGGTTTGTTAACCTCATTGAGCTTTGAACTTCATAGCCAGGTGTATCCAATCATGAGAAAAGGTATTTAAGGTGGCCAATTGCAAGTTGTTCTCCTATTTGAATCTCCTCTGAAGAGTGGCATCATGGGCTCATCAAAACAACTCTCAAATGATCTAAAAACAAAGATTGTTCAACATAGTTGTTCAGGGGAAGGATACAAAAAGTTGTCTCAGAGATTTAACCTGTCAGTTTCCACTGTGAGGAACATAGTAAGGAAATGGAAGACCACAGGGACAGTTCTTGTTAAGCCCAGAAGTGGCAGGCCAAGGAAAATATCAGAAAGGCAGAGAAGAAGAATGGTGAGAACAGTCAAGGACAATCCACAGACCACCTCCAAAGAGCTGCAGCATCATCTTGCTGCAGATGGTGTCACTGTGCATCGGTCAACAATACAGCGCACTTTGCACAAGGAGAAGCTGTATGGGAGAGTCATGCGAAAGAAGCCATTTCTGCAAGCACGCCACAAAGGTATGAAAAAGCATACCTCAGGCGACTCTGTTTGTAGAAAAATAAAATAATAAAAATATATAAAATGCAGTCCCTCGATTCAATAAAAAGGTAAGCTCTTCTATGAGGATGAAAGGCACTATGGAGGGGAACAGGGGACATCTTCTAATTCTCACAAACAAACACAAAACCAAGCAAAACCTGTTCTGGTATATTCTTAGAATTTTTGTAGCTCCTCACACTTCAGTGACTTTTCCATCCACTGTTCATCTGTCCTGCTATCACTCCTCTCTCTCTTCTCCAATTTCTGATCCACATTTATGTGTATATAAGTCTGAACTGCTTCTTGCTGATCAGTCCCAGATTCTTACTGATCAACACCAGCTGATCTGAGTGGACCCCTATTAGAGAGAGCAGGAGATTGGTTGACTGGTTAGTCAGTTGGTAGATAGGTAGATTTGGTGGTAGATAGCTAGGTCACTCAGTAGCTAGGTTAGTAGGTCAGTAGATCAGTCAGTAGGTAAGTCAACAAGTAGGATGATGAGTTGGTCAGTCAGTCAGTAGCTCAGTCAGTCGGTTGGTTGGTTGGTTGGTCAGTAAGTAGTTTGGTCAGTCTGTAGGTAGGTTAGAGAGTAAATGAGTCTAAAAGTTGGTAGATAGGTAAGTAGATAGGTAAGTAATTAGGTAGCTAAGTCAGTAAGTAGGTATGTAGGCAGGTAGTTAGGCTGATGGGTATGTACATAAGTCATTAAGTAGGTACATAGGTAGATAAGTAGATAAATCGGTAAGTAGGTAGGTAGGTAAGTAAGTAAGTAGGTAGGTAGTTAAGATGGTAGCTAAGTTGGTACATAGGTAGGTATGTTAGTTGGTAAGTAAGTAGGTAGGTAAGATGGTAGGTAGGTAGGTAAGTTAGTCAGTATGTAGGTATGTAGGTAACTTGGTAAATAGGTAGGTAGGTAGACAGTAAGTATGTAGGTACAGAGCTCAGTGTGTAGGTAGGTAGGTAGGTAGGTAGGTAGCCAGTAAAATGGAAGGTGGGTAGGTAGATCAGTTGGTAAGTAGGAAGTTAGGTAAGACAGTAAGTACATAGGTAGGTAGGTAGGTAGGTAGGTAGGTAGGTAGGTAGGTAATTAGGTAGGTAGGTTAGATGGTAGCTAAGTTGGTAAGTAGGTAGGTATTTAAGTTGGTAAGTAAGTAGGTAGGTAAGTGAGTAAGTAGGTAGGTAGGTAGGTAAGACAGTTAGTAGGTATGTAAGTTAGTAAGTAGGTAAGTTGGTAAGTATGTATTTAAGTTAGTAGGTAGATACCTAAGTTTGTAAGTAGGTAAGTTGGTAAGTATGTATGTAAGTTAGTAGGTAGGTAAGTTAGCCAGTAAGTAGGCCAGTAAGTAGGTAAGTTGGTTTGTCAGTAAATAGTAAGTAAGTAGATAGGTCAGTGTGTAGGTAGGTAGGTATGACAGTAAAATAGAAGGTAGGTAGGTAGGTAGGTCAGTTGGTAAGTAGGTAGCTAGGTAAGACAGTAAGTACATATGTAGGTAGGTAATTAGGTAGGTGGGTAGATAGGTCAGTTGGTAAGTAGGTAGGTAAGTTGGTAAGTAGGTAGGTAGGTAAGATGGTAGCTAAGTTGGTAAGTAGGTAAGTATGTTAGTTGGTAAGTAAGTAGGTAGGTACGTGAGCAAGTAGGTAGGTAAGATGGTAGGTAGGTAGGTAAGACAGTTAGTAGATATGTAAGTTAGTAAGTTGGTAAGTATGTATGTAAGTTAGTAGGTAGGTACATAAGTTTGTAAGTCAGTAAGTAGGTAGGTAAGTGAGTCAGTAAGAAGGTAGGTAGGTAAGTTGGTAAGTAGGTAGTTAGGTAAGACAGTAGGTAGGTAGGAAGATAAGTAAGACAGTAAGTAAGTAGATAGGTCAGTTGGTGAGTAGGTAGTTAGGTAAAACAGTAGGTAGGTATATAGTTAGGTAGGTAAGACAGTAAGTAAGTAGATAGGTCAGTTGGTGAGTAGGTAGTTAGGTAAAACAGTCGGTAGGTATATAGTTAGGTAGGTAAGACAGTAAGTAAGTAGATAGGTCAGTTGGTGAGTAGGTAGTTAGGTAAAACAGTAGGTAGGTATATAGTTAGGTAGGTAAGACAGTAAGTAAGTAGATAGGTCAGTTGGTGAGTAGGTAGTTAGGTAAAACAGTAGGTAGGTATATAGTTAGGTAGGTAAGACAGTAAGTAAGTAGATAGGTCAGTTGGTGAGTAGGTAGTTAGGTAAAACAGTAGGTAGGTATATAGTTAGGTAGGTAGACAGTAAGTAAGTAGATAGGTCAGTTGGTGAGTAGGTAGTTAGGTAAAACAGTAGGTAGGTAGGTAGATAAGTAAGACAGTAAGTAAGTAGATAGGTCAGTTGGTGAGTAGGTAGTTAGGTAAAACAGTAGGTAGGTATATAGTTAGGTAGGTAAGACAGTAAGTAAGTAGATAGGTCAGTTGGTGAGTAGGTAGTTAGGTAAAACAGTAGGTAGGTATATAGTTAGGTAGGTAAGACAGTAAGTAAGTAGATAGGTCAGTTAGTGAGTAGGTAGTTAGGTAAAACAGTAGGTAGGTATATAGTTAGGTAGGTAAGACAGTAAGTAAGTAGATAGGTCAGTTGGTGAGTAGGTAGTTAGGTAAAACAGTAGGTAGGTAGGTAGGTAGGTAGGTAAGACAGTAAGTAAGTAGATAGGTCAGTTGGTGAGTAGGTAGTTAGGTAAAACAGTAGGTAGGTAGGTAGGTAGGTAGGTAGGTAGGTAAGACAGTAAGTAAGTAGAAAGGTCAGTTGGTGAGTAGGTAGGTAAGTAGATAAATCAGCAAGTAGGTAAGTGGGTATGTTTTAGCCCTCACAGATTAAATCATTTTGTAACACGTTTAATGTGCACCACTCTCAGCCTGTTATTCAGCTTGTGATCACTGTGTGGATCATCAGCAGTGCGGCTGGTATGCGAGGCTGGTGCCCTGATGTGCTTGTGTTGGCTGTTACTGTGTCCTGCCTGTCAGTCGTCTCCTCCAGCTCGAGGCGTGAGAAAAGAATGTGCTGTTTACAAACTGCATTCACAGTGAATCAGAACGGTGAACGTCTACTCATGGTAGGCCACACACAGGGCTGCTCACACACTCACTCACACACACACACACTCACTCACACACACACAAACACTTAATGGAAAACATCCTGATCTGACCACAAGCACTATCACGAGTCTTACTCAGGCTAAGCTGGTGCTGCTGCATGTTTCAGAGTGATTAATCTCTCCAATAATAATGAATATTTAAGAGTATTTTCTTGCATTGCCGATGAAGCTTGGCAAAGGCTTTTGATGTAAGTCTTCCCTCTGGTTTCATCATAATTTGTTCTTTTTTGGCACAATACACCTTTTTTTTTCCCCGCTCAGCCCGTTTCTTTAAAAAGCCCAGCGCTCTGGTTTTCATGCACGGCACAGTGCTGCGATCCCCCACACAAAGGCTGTGTATAATATCCGTTTTCCAAAATCATCCTCAACCCCCTCAGAGCTTTAATCTAAGCCAAATGATGCCTCTGCAGCGAAGTGCCTGTTTTAATGGAGTCAGTTTGGAGGTCAGCGCTTCAGAGAAAACACAGTGACGCAAAGAAGGATGAAGGCTCCCTCTGCTGTGGTCTCTAGTTTCAACAAGTTTTACATTTGGTTACGTCTTTAAGCTGCGGATATACAACGTATATCTAAATGTTTGTTTACACCCCTTTACACAGAGCAGACAGATGCATTGTGTGTTCCTCCTGGTGAAAGATTTCTGGTGTAAACAGCCCCATACCATAACACTACCACCACCATGTTTGACAGTTGGTATGATCTTAGCGTTACAGTATGTGAGTAATAAAATGAATTGGATGATCTGAAATATACACAGTATGTCCAAATGTTTGTGGATACCCTTTCTAATGAATATACATTCATATACTGTACAAATGCACACACAGGGTAGTACTGCCAATAGAATAGGACTTACTTGGGCAGAAGAACCTCTATACAGTATGAACCTATTAGTATAATGTTTAATGTCATGTATAGGCTAGCTGTTATTAAAAATTCCAGCACTGAGCTGTAGAGTAGTATAATTGTGTTCTCTAGAATGATGGTGCTCCATACAGTATTTTTTTAGATGGGATTAGTTCGAAATTTATTTGGGGATGAACTAGGTTTGGGATTATCAACAGTTTATGAATGCAATCAAATCCTCACAGCAATCCAGCTAACAGAGAACATTCTTTGAGGACTTTGAGCAACGTTTTGAAAAAGTTCTAAAAAAGTTAGCCTGTAAAATTATAGAAATAATATTCCTAGAATATTCTGAAAATGTGTGGCATAATATTGATTTGCATCGCAACATTGCTAGAATGTTTCACACATAATGTTGCCAGTTAGACTAAAGTTACAAAAAATGTTAAAAGTCATATTTTCAACACTAAAAATTTAAACATTGACTCAAGTGACGTTGCAGCGACGTTACCAATACATTTAAAAAAATGTTAAATAACAATGTTCTAAGAAAATTCTAAAAACTTACTTCCAATCAACAGATAGAGACCATAGAAGAAAGAATGAATAAGCAGGTACTTTATGATACATACTGTATTTTTCACACTATAACTGTCCCACAGAGTCATAAGGGTGAGTTTTCAGTGAAGTTTTTCCAGCACTAAGGCTGGGTGCAGCAGCATTAGCATTAGTCGCTAACCACAGTGCTAGCTCTTTCACCGTTCAGAGGTGAGTATATTGGACTGTTGTCTGTGTGTTTGCCATGTTAATACAAGCTACGTGGGACAAACAGCGAGCTGAGAGTTCCCTGGCTTACCACAACACTCAGGGTTCCTCAGTCTAGCGCTATCAGGCAGCAGTTCCGCTAGTGCTGCAGTTAGCAGGTAATGCTAATTATTCTGCACCCAGCCTTAGAGCTGGAGAAACGTCACTGAAAACTCACCCTTAGACAAAATATTGGATATATAATTAATTGTAAATAAACAGAAGCGCTTTACTCACCTAAATAAAGGGTTTTCAGGAGATAAATCTGTGTAGATTAACATCCAGCACTTGTTTGACTTTGAAAGAAATATTTTTTGTTTACTTAGGCGCATCCTTAGGCATCCTTACTAGTGTCGCTTAATGCACCTTATAATCCGGTGCGCCTTATGTATGAAAAAAGACCAGAAAATAGATGTTCATTGATAGTGCGTCTTATAATTTGGTGTACCTAATAGTAAAAAAAACAGTACAATGCTTTTGTCCATTTTAGTTTATATAGCATGACCAGAATTGTAATAACAGCTGTTATAAAGTAAATACTGCACACCAACTCAACCCCAGTGTGTACATACTATCCTAGCCTATTCATCCCTGGTGTACCTATCAGTGTCCACGCAGGTGTCCCAACACAGCCCATTGTGACCTAGCCCCTGACCCCCAGCACCTGGGAGTCAACCCTCTGCTTCGTGACCTTTGACCCCACTGTCCAGCACTCTCAGACACCTGTTAAATATATCACAGTGTCAGGAATCCATTCCCCTCCAGCCTGAGCTCAAAGACAACTGGAGTTAAACCCCCACCTTAAAGCCAGCGGTGGACGGTAATAAATACATGCAATTGTATATGTATCTTTACTTTACTTTATTTTCTATTTAACTCCTCATTTCACACTCAAATATCCTATTTTACTCCACTACAGTATGAAAAATCTAAAAAAAGTGAAAGTTGTATTGGAACAATCTTAAAAAGTGAAAGTTGTATTGGAACAGAGAGGTCAGTCCATTTATTTCTGCTCTAGACTAAAAACATTTAAGTTTGATATTAAAATATTGCTATCACACAAAATATCCACATTTCAACTAATATTTCCAGGTATCTACACCTGCTGTCTGAATTCACCCATTTTACATGTCTACGCTCAGTTTCAAATTTGGGTTTTATCTGTGCAGACTGTGGACTTATAGTTAGAGGAGCCAAACCAGAGAGAGAAAAACAGAGAGCTGTCTATGGGTGAAAAACAAGCCACTGTGGAGCTGAGAGAAGATGGAAAATCAATCAGAGCAATTTCACAAATATTGTTCATGGACAGAACAACAGTTTGGAATGTCCTGAAGAAGAAAGTCATCACAGGTGTACTAAGTAACAGACGTCAAACAGGTAGAGTATCTGTATCGCACTGTACCACATTGAGTATCAAGTATCCTTGAGTATCAGCGATAATCATATGCTTAATGATCATACCCTTTTCTGTTGGAAGGGCAACCATATAAGGGCACAAATTCAGACACATTATACATATGTTTTTCCCCATTTAAAGGGCACTTTGTATCATTTTTGTCACTCTAAAGGGTACTAAGAGTACTGTTGGACATTCTGTAGCTTTCTGGTACTAGAGCTTAGATTGTGCCCAAAATATTCAACCCAAACCTGGCCTTCAGTAGACAACAGAAAGTGCAAACAGACAGGTATAAATACACAGCAGCTTAATGGCTAACATGTTAAAGTGATCTAATACTCAGGTGACTGGGATCATGGGAACTGTCTTTGAGATAAACTCATGACAAATGGTTCAGGAGAAGGTGGATTGTGGGAAATAGAGTCTGTAAAATTCTTGAAAGCAGGCAGGACACTGATTAATAGCATTTTAATAAACATGGTGAGCCAAGAGTGACAGTGAAGAGTGTCTTTTCACCTAAAATGAGACTTTTATACAAGATGTGTTTCATAAAAATGATAGTAACACATTTAGAGCCATAATAAATCATGATACTTTGACTTTGGATACTTTGGAAGGGTAAAAACTTTGGTACTTTTACTCATGAAAGGTGTCTAATTTTACTGAAGTAATGCTTTAGCTGTTATATACTTTGTTCACCACTACTTAAAACACTCCAAATCTTTGGTGTAACACTTTTTTCACATCAGAAGTTTGGCCAAATCAGCTATGAGTGGAATAGGACACCAGTACATTCTGCCAAAGCCCTGAGTTCCATTGTCCAACATGATCAATGCTGTAAAGAAGATACTGTGTGGTTTTGGATCCACAGTCTTCTCGAGGCAAACGGAAGGTGGCAGTCCGTTCGTACTCCCGGGCCAAGCCGCCTCTGCTGTGCTCCAGCACTGATTTCAGCGTGGAACCGTCCCACATAACTGACCCCGGCTCAAAGCACTGCTGTGAATTCTGCATTGTCCTTTATCTGGAGCTCTAAAAATCCTCGAAAAGAGAAACATCATGTGGTCCTGCTGCTCCTCTCTTCCCCCCAAAACCTCAGAAAGAGCCGCTTCAACCGCACATCCATCTGAGCAGAGCAGCGCTGTCATCTGACGAGATGGATGAACTTCAGAGGCTCTCGGTTTACAGATGAAGTGGCTGGTGGGGGGGAGGGGGCCGCAGAGTTTTACCGTCCAATTCGCCTCGACATAGAATCCCACTCAAGAAGCCTATCATTCTTAATGCCACACACTGAGACAACCGGGGAGGTTAGCCTGAGCTGTCTACTACATGATCTCTCTCTCTCTCTCTCTCTCTCTCTGTCTCTATTTCTTTCTCCATTCTCGCTTCCTTTCTCTCTCTTTCTATCCATTTCTCTCTCTCAATGTCTGTCTCTGCCTCTCTCTCTCTTTGTGTCTTGCCCTCTCACTATCTCTCTCTTTCTCTGCCTCACTCCCAGTATTTCTCATTCTTTCTCTTTCTTTCTCCTTCTATACCTCTCTCTCTATTACCTACTCTTTTTTTCAATGTATTTCTCTGCCTCTCTCTCTTTTTTCAGTTTCTCTCTTTCTGTCTGTCTGTATTTCTCTCTCTTTCTATATTCCTATTCTATAATCTTATTATCTCTCTTTGGCCCTCTCTCGCTCTCTCACTATCTCTCTCTGTCTCTACCTCTCACTCTCATTCTCTCTCTCTCTCTCTCTTTTTGTCTTTCACTCTCCTTCCTCTGTCTATCTTTTATCTGCCCTTTCTCTCTGTCTCCCTCTCTTTCTCTGTGTCTTTCTTTTTTTCTCTCTTTTTCTTTCTTTGTCTCTCTCTTGCTGTCTCTCTCTCTCTCTCTCTCTCCAGCAGTCTCTCTTTCTGTCTCTCTCGCATTCACACACTCTCTCTCTTTCATTCTCTGTCTCTATCTTCTTCTATGGTCTCTCTTTCTCCTTCTCTCTCTTTCTCTACCCCTCTCTCTCTTATCAGCCTGCCTTACTGTCTCACTCTCTCTCTCTGTCTCTCCCTCTCTCTATCAACATCATTTTCTCTCTCAATGTCGGTCTCTGCCTCTCTCTCTCACTCTCTCTGTTTCTCTCTCTTGCTGACTCTTTCCCTATCAGCCTCTCTCTCTCTTTCTCATCTTTTTCTTTCTATTTCTTTCTTTTCTCTCTCCAGTTTTCATTCTTTCTTTGCTCTTGCTGCCTCTCTGTCTCTCTCTCTCTCTCTCTCTCTCTCTCTGCTGGCAGTATAGGGCTTGTGTGTAATTGTATTATCATGATGAACAGGGTCTGAGGTTTGGCGTAGAGTCAGACTCAGACCATGCTCAGCTCAGTCTTTGCTTTCTGCTCACTCGCTGATGTGCAGCAGCGCACTTTACAAAACCGCACCAGCTTCACCCGGACAATTCTCCCAAAACTTTTCCCCAAACCTCCCCGTTACTCAGCTGTACAGGAGGTGCTGCGGTTTACAGGCCTGAAATACATCACTTTCTATTATTCTTCAGCAGAGGATGGAGATTGGCCTGTCAGCCTGCTATCTACCACACTAATCTTGTAATTAGCATGTAGCGGACTGTGGTCCACGCTGCCGAGCATATGCAGTTTACTGGAGGCTTCTACCTATTTTGAGATCACTGGGCTGAAACCTTTGCGAGTACACACTGCTGACTTACACATAAAAACAAGCAGACGTACTGCACTGAAGAATCCACTGACATTTTAATTTTACATCATATTTGGGACACCCTCAGACAGTAACTAGTGATCTTACTTTTTTTTCTGCTTAAACCTGTGAAGAAAGCCAAGATAACATTGCTGATTCTGTCCCAAATAGGATCCAGTTAAAGCCACAAAGACCAATTGGTACTTTTGCCAATGTGGGCAGTGTGCCAAGTCCTGCTGGAAAATGAAATCTGTATCTCCATAAAAGTTGTCAGCAGAGGGAAGAAGCATGAAGTGCTGTAAGATTTTGTGGGAAAACGCTGCACTGATTTTAGACTTGATAATAAAACACAGTGGATCAACACCAGCAGATGACTGACATGTCTCTCCTCTAAACCATCACTGATTGGTGGAAACTTCACACTAGACCTCAAGCAGTTTGGACTGTGTGTCTCTCCACTCTTCCTCCAGACTCTGCTCCCTTGATTTACAAATGAAATGTAAAATTTACTGATGATCAGTGATGGTTTGGAGAGACATGTCTCAACATCTGCTGGTGTTTTAACATCTCACTGTGTTTTATTATCAAGTCTAAAGTCAGTGCAGTTTTGTTTTCCCACAAAATCTTACAGCACTTCATGCTTCACTCTGCAGACAACTATTATGGAGATGTGGATTTAATTTTCCAGCAGGACTTGGCACACTGCCCACACTGCCAAAAGTACCAATTGGTCTTATATAATATTCTAATTGTCTTAGAAACACTGATTTTTGGGTTTTTATTGTCAGTAAGCCATAATAATCATCAACAATAAAAGAAATAAATGCTTAAAATAGATCACTATTACATACATTTTGAACTGAATTACTGAAATAAAGTAACTTTTTCATGACATGCTAATTTTAGGAGATGCACCTGTAGATGCTATATATATGCTCACCTAACATTCAACTGATATATTTTACTAACATTAACCTGAATGAGCATTAAATGCAACTGAACTCTTAGCTAAATGTAAATGATTCTCAGTGCTTATGTTACCTTTACCCTAACCTTAAATTAACCTAAAAACATAACCCAAACCTAAAAGTTAAAGCTAATCCTAAACATAACCCTTAAAAGTTACGGTTGGAGTGTAGGACCATTTACATCCATACATACTAAGAGTTCAATTGCATTTAGTGTACATTTAGTTTAACGGTTGTTAAACATCTACAATGCAGCAACAATGGAGCATCCTAGTAAAATTTTACTCAATACCTACAGAGCATCTATAGGGTTTTACTGGACCCACAGGGAGATCAGAGCAAGCCTAGTCAAGTCTGAGGTCAAAAGAAAGCGTAGAAAAGCTGAGACGCCCCTCACGAGACTTCTGCTAATCCTCTGCTGATAAAGTTACATTTCCAGTAGCTGCTTCTGCACACAGATGATCTGCTGGTGTTATGACAGCGGTATGTCCTACATCTGCCAGACAATCTGTCATCCTGCATTAAACCATTAAAAACACTGCAGATTCACTCGAGCACCTGAGCACAACATGAAAGAGAGGCAGCCCACCTACACCCACCCGGCTCTGAAGAGCTCTGGGCGATGCTAATCTCCGTAGATATGAGCCATGTTTCCTTTAGCCCACCTCTACATGCCGGATGAACTGCACAGCGATGAGGCATGACCTGAGATCCTGAGGATAACCAACACGGATCTGCTTTCTGATCATTCCCCTGGAAAAAAAGAAGGAGAAATTGCTCATGGCTTCATAGCTGAAAGCCATTTGAAGTCATCTGAACCGTCAGAATGGCTTCCTTGCTCGACATCACAGGATTACATAAATTAACACTTGGGCTGCTGACGATCTGCCAGACACTTTGTTGCTGTATTACGTTATAAATCGCAGCGATTCAGAAAGTGTAAAAGGTCCGTCTGAGTCATTTAAGTCCTATAAAATATGACAGATGTTTTCAGTTAACGTTCACTTTGATAGATTTGGAAACAGGGAATGACTAATCGCTGACATTCAGCATACAGTCACTTCAAACACTGTTAAAATCTGACTGCCTGCAGTTAATCAAGTCTTAATCCAAGGTCCAATTTCATTTTCTGTTTACAAGCAGAAATTGATTCAACCTACAATCTTTATCTATCTATCTTTCTCTGTCATTCTTGTGGGCCCTGATCAGTTAGACAGGTAGGCAGACAGACAAGTAGTCTGTTAATTCATTTTATCTGATCTGAATGCTCCAATCATTCCAAATGAGATCTTGTTTTTTTTTTATAACAGATAATGATTCATTCTATTTTTGTCACTACAAATCACTGATTTTACTGTATAAAACGTTTTCAATCAGATACAGCAGTGCTGCTGGAGTTCTTAAACACTGTGTTTAATCACTCACTGTCCTCCACTCCTACCTTACACACTCCTACCTACTGCTGCTCCACCTTGTAGATAAAGTAAGTTGTTGTCTGGTATTCCTAGCTGTGATAGTTTAAAAACTGCAGCAGCACTGCTGTATCTGATCCACTCATACCATCAAAACTCTGCACTGACTTTAGACTTGATAATAAAACACAGTGGATCAACACCAGCAGATGACATGACTCTCCAAACCATCACTGATCATCAGTAAATTTTACATTTCTTTTGTAAATCAAGGGAGCAGAGTCTGGAGGAAGAGTGGAGAGACACTCAGTCCAAACTGCTTGAGGTCTAGTCTAATCAGTGATGGTTTGGAGAGACATGTCATCTGCTGGTGTTGATCCACTGTGTTTTATTATCAAGTCTAAAGTCAGTGCAGTTTTGTTTTCCCCCAAAATCTTACAGCATTTCATGCTTCCCTCTGCTACTGACAACTTTTATGGAGATGTGAATTTCATTTTCCAGAAGGAATTGGCACACTGCCCACACCGACAAAAGTACCAACAGGTCTTATATAATATTCTAATTTTCTGAGACACTGATTTTTGGGTTTTTATTGGCTGTAAGGCATAATCATCAACAATAAAAGAAATAAACACTTAAAATAGATCACTCTGTGTGTAATACGTTTGTATAATATATGCGTTTCACATTTTGAACTGAATTACTGAAATAAAGTAACTTTTCAATTATATTCTTATTTGTTGAGATGCACTAGTACATCGTGTAGCTCTAACTTAGACAGTGTTGCAGTGTATAATTTGCCCCTTTTGCCAGCCCCCTTTTACTCCACCCTCTCTCTCTCTTTCTCAAATACACACACCTACACACAGGTGAGCTGACACAAACACAAGAAATGTAGCCATGGCTTTCCTTCTACCATTGACACCATCATACCATCACTACTGAACTTCTACTGATCATCATACCATCACTACTGAACTTTTACTCACCAGGACTTCATTTAAACTGGAGAGAATCACTAAAAGACTATGGAGCTCAGAAACCAAACCTCTCTGCTTCTGCAGTTTTTTAAAATAAGTTGGTTTACAGGGTTTACAGAGGTGGTTTACACGGACTGACAGTAACTGAGACAATGCAGTCTCCAAGAAACAAGAAACAGACTCTGATTGGTCAGCAGCTCCTAATAACTACAGTTTTCCTACATATGTTCTGCATATCCTTTGCTTCTAACAGGTATGTGTAGATCTCATGTGATTATCTCTTGTGATTTTATTCATTTTATAAAATAATCAAAATCAAAATGTGATGTTTGTTGTAAAATTGTTTGTTTCAGTGTTTTAAAGAAAATGTTATGGTAACTTGAAACGATGAGGATCGCCATTGGTAAATTTAAAGCACCTGCAAATGCAAAGCTTTCTTTTTTTTAACAAAAATAATAAGGTAATAAGTGATAAGCCAAAATAATAAACATTAAACCTTAGAGAAAATCACATTACAAAGAAAAAGAGGTAATTTAATGAGGTAAAAAAAGGCAATGCTTTCAAAATTCTCAGGCAGTTAATCTAAAATATGTTTCAGTACCTAATTATTAAGTTATTAAGGCAATATCAGTTGGTTTGCTTTCTTATAATCAGGTAAGCAGAAAGATATTGACTGACTACAATGCATTTTTTAAATTAGTCTCTATGTAATGTGAGTTTCTATATTAATTAGAATATTTATACACCACTTAAATGCATATTATTAAGCATATATATATACATTTAACAATGTAATGTAAGTTTGTAATATATGTGTGTTTATTAGTATTTAATATTACATCACATTAAATTAACATTACAATAAAGGAAGCACAAATTCTGAAAATAAAATCTGCATAGAATATATCCTTAATAATATGTATTCCAGTGGTGTAAAGGCCAGTGACACATTTATTACATATTTATAATTATGTTATTAGATAACCACTTCTGCCGACTAGTTAATTTGATTCATTATTGTCTGTTTAATACATTAAGATCTATTCATTATTTGAAAAAAGAAAATGATAAATGCATTTGAAATTAATTCTAATTAAATATAATCCATAAGACTGGAGAAGAGTGTGTCTGTACGGGGACAGAGGCCAGGGTTCTGCTCCTTCGGCCTGACTGAGTCCTGCTGTTACGGCTGGAGGAACGTTAATGGGGAATGCCAGCGTGAGTGATGTATTTATACACTATCTTATACATAATATTAAAAGATCAAAGATACTGCTAGTTTAAAAACTAGTTTATCAAACTGTGCACTGTGCAGCTTGACTTTAATTAAAATAGATGCGTGAGCAGGTCATTTACAGGAACAGCAACTTCGGTTCGCACATTGCTGTGTTTGAAGTGCCTGGATTGCCAAAATAGCAATAAACATCTAACAATTGATGTCTGTCGAGTTTGTTTTCAGTCAGTGGTGCATCTGTGTTTTCCATTGTCAAGATAGCAATACACCAGAAATTTACCTGAACACACCTCATTTTCAGACCACCCAACCAATCATAGAATAGAATAGAATACAGCTCTGGAAAGAAAAAAACTGAGATCCACTTCAGTTTCTGAATCAGTTTCTCTGATTTTGCAAATGATAGGTATATATTTGAGTAAAATGAACACTGTTTTATTCTATAAACTATGGACAACGTTTCTCCCAAATTCCCCCCAAAAATATTGTCATTTAGAGCATTTATTTGCAGAAAATGAAGATGATAAAAAAAGATGCAGAGATTTCAGACCTCAAATAATGCAGAGAAAACAAGTTCATATTAATACAGTTTTAAGAGTTCAGAAATCAATATTTAGTGGAATAACCCTGATTTTAATAACAGTTTTCATGCATCTTGGCATGTTCTCCTCCACCAGTCTTACAGACTGCTTTTGAATAAATTTATGCCACTCATGTTGCAAAAATTCCAGCAGTTCATCTTGGTTTGATGGCTTGTGATCATCCATCTTCCTCTTGATTATATTCCAGAGGTTTTTAATTTGGTCAAATCAAA
Source organism: Astyanax mexicanus (assembly GCF_023375975.1). NCBI lineage: Eukaryota > Metazoa > Chordata > Actinopteri > Characiformes > Acestrorhamphidae > Astyanax > Astyanax mexicanus. Next base: position 49,399,076 of record NC_064414.1, read on the forward strand.
GACATTTTTAAGTGGTCTCTTATTTTTACCCAGAACTGTATATTATAATATAAACAACGCAGGTGGAAGGTGTAAAAATAGACTGTTGGCAGGGTGTAAGATAGCAATTAGCATTGCGACACATCTTGTGCAGGGTGTAAGATAGCAATGAGCATTGCGACACGTCTTGTGCAGGGTGTAAGATAGCAATGAGCATTGCGACACGTCTTGTGCAGGGTGTAAGATAGCAATGAGCATTGCGACACGTCTTGTGCAGGGTGTAAGATAGGGCCTATAGTGTTACTGCAAAATTCATATTCTTGGTTAGCCTTAAATAGCCTTAGAGTAAAAACAATGTTTCTGATTTTTTATAGCTGTCTGTAAAAAGCCATGTGTGAATGGGATCTGCACTGGTCCAGAGAGATGCTCCTGCTACAAAGGCTACAAAGGGAAACAGTGTAATGAAGGTGAGTTAGCCACACCCTCTTAATGGAACTATTTTTTTTTACCAAATTAGCAATAAAAATTTGGAGCAGGGTATATACGCTTTCTGCACCCCAGCATCTGTACTAAGCCTCTGTTCTTAACCTCAGATATAAACGAGTGTGGACTACGCAGCAGGCCCTGCAGCCACCGCTGTATGAACACTGTGGGCAGTTTCCGCTGTTTCTGTGATCCTGGATACAAACTACACGCTGACAGCACGTCCTGCATCAGTGAGTCTTTTTATGAGAGAGTTACACCATTATAAATAGAAATTTCAGCAATTTTACACCTTTTTAAATCCTACGGATCCAAAAGGCAACCAACAGTATATGTCTTGGTCAGGCAGGACTCCATACAAACATACCAAAAATGAGAGACAGTGCAGGGGTAAAAACACAGCAAGGCAATATCAGAGGCAAGGCGAGAATCAGGGTCAAAAAATATAAAACAAAAGAGAATAACACAGGCAAGGGTAACGCTTTGTAAAGTGGATAAACCTGGCAATACTCGTCGAGGTGAGTGTGGAGTGAAGGTGTAATTATACTGAGGGGAACAGGTGAAATCAATACTCTGGTGATTAGCTTCTGGGTAGTGCCATGTGCAGTGTCATGTGGTTGCTTGAGGGGGTGATGTCAGTGTGAGCTGCATTTTGGGTACTGTAGTCCAGAGACTGGAGATCGTAAATAGAGCTGAGTGTGTGAGAGACATTATAAAATGCATTATAAAGATAATTGTGAAAATAATTAGACAAAAAAAAGACCTAATGCAGCTCATTTACCAGAAATACACATTTACTAAAATAATCGTTTTGATTGTGACCCCAATCAAAACTCAATGTTTTCTTCTTCTGTACAGAAGAGCCTGACTGCAGTGGCCTTCGCTGCCAGGTGGGTTGCCAGATTGGAAGGAATGGAGCACTGACCTGCCTGTGCCCCCCGGGTCTAAAGCTGGCAAAAGATAACAGAACATGTGAAGGTAATTCAACAAACAAACACAGTATTCAAGAACACAAATTATTTCCTAAAAATAAAGGTACAACTACATTCTCAGACATTCTCAGTCTCTTCCACTGTGTTATAATATCACTGACAGTTGGCTGTGGAATATTTAGTAGTGAGTAGTGAAATTTCACCACTGGACTTGCTGTACAGGTGCTGCATCCTATCACTGTACAAAGCTGGAGTTTACTGAGCTCCTGAGAGCAACCCATACAAAAAAAATAGGTAACAATTTACTTGGATGGTCCATTTTATGGCCTTGTTGATGCTCAACTAACATTCAACAAACATTCAACTGAATGTCTATTAAATACAACTTAAACATACCAACAAACAAATCAACCCTAACCCTAACTTAAACTTGAAATCTAACTCTAAACCCAATGCTAAAATATTAAGATTAGAGTTTGGGTTAGAGTTGGATGTTGGGTTACATTCAATAGAGAATCATTTACTTTCACCTTTTAGTTCAATTGCATTTTATAGACATGTAGTTGAATTTTAGTTGAATGTCAGTTGAGCATCATAAAATGGACCATCCAAGTAAGTAGTGTTACCAGAAAATACTTTTGGTAATATAGTGTTATTCCAATTTAACTCAAATCTAACTTAATCCTTATGTGTGTAACTATTTCAGTACTTACTATAAAAGTATCAAATCAAACTGTGGGATAGAAACATGTCAATTGAGAAGAAGATATGAGGCACATTTATGATAGTATTTTTTGGTAAATATATGATATATTCATATCAATATATCAATAAATTTAGAATAAGAATAGCTCTACTGTGGTAAAATTATTACTAAAGTTGCTCTGCTGAAGTAAAGTAATGATTAGAATAGCACTAGTGGGGTAAATGTTTTACTGCTAAGGTAGTTAGCCAGCTAAAGGTGCGACTAGAGCTAGCACTACTAAAATACATTTATGAGTAGCATGATAGTGCACTGCTGAAGTACATGTTTTGTGCTTCGTTGTGTTTGATAGAATACTAAAATTGTGTTAAATATATAGTTTAAAATGTAAAATGTACACTAAATACATGTAGGTTGTTTAAAATGTATTCAGTTGTGAAAAAATGGATGAAAATCAGAAAATAAAGTTTAATTATTAAACTAATAATAATGTGGAAGTCCTTTTAGGTGTTGCAGTTCTGGGACGTTTGCTGTTGTTGCTGTAGTTGTTGTTGTTCTGATGCTCTGAGCCACTCAGCAGGTAAATTAGTGGCTTCTCTGTTCACAGTCGGCGATGTCCCGCCACTCCAGTGTTAGAAGTCACAAATTAGTTGAGAAAAAGACAAGCTTTAGAAAGAGGAGCAATTCATGCTAACAGCTCAACAACTCAACGCGGGTCTGTAATCTGCTGTGTGAGGCCAAGGTGAGAGAGAGAGACAGACAGAGAGAGAGAGACAGATTGTTCTGTTAACAGTGGTGTGTATTTCAAAGGAGCGCCAAACTGGTAATTTACTGCCGTTCTGTGTTTGTTTGATCAGCGCAGAGCGGCACTTCAGAACCAGGCTTAACAACAACACGTCATCTTTCTGCTGAACTTCATTATATTTAGTGTGTGTTCAGTCGCACATGTTTACACTGAATCTTTCTTCTTAGAGTGAATTATCTTCTATATACCTTTAGTATTGGTGAAATTCCTGCTTGACTTTAGCATTTGTAATTGTGCGACAGAATAATCAGACATGTATAAAGTACTAGAAACCAAGACTTGGGTAAAAGTACTTTAAGTGATCTATCAAAAAAAATGATTTGAGTAGAAGTTAAAGTGTTTAAAGTTCTTTAAGCTCCAGACTTCTAAAGTATTAAAGTATTCAATATTTTTGTACTTCAGCACTGCAAGTAGTTTATAGTAAAATGTAGTACTAAAGTACTAAAAGTAAAAGTACAGTACTGTGTTATTAGTGTACTTATTAAAGAAAGCAAAGTCTGGATTTAGTGATGATGTGGGTTTGCAGCACATAAACAATATAAAAGTAAAAGTATTAAATTCATCCAAAATATGTAGTGAAGTAAAAGTGAAAGGAGGAGAAATTTCACATAAAAGTAAAAATAATACAGTACAGTAGTGAAGTAAAAGTAATACTCCAGTAGATGCAGATACAGTATTTTAGTACTTAAATACAGTAGAGAAGTAAAAATAATACTCCAGTAGATACAGATACAGAATTTTAGTACCTAAGTACAGTAGTGAAGTTAAAATAATACTCCAGTAGATACAGATACAGGATTATTTTAGTACTTAAGTACAGTAGTGAAGTAAAAATAATACTCCAGTAGGTACAGATACAGCATTTTAGTACTTAAGTACAGTAGTGAAGTGAAAATAATACTCCAGTAGATACAGATACAGTATTTTAGTACTTAAGTACAGTAGTGAAGTAAAAATAATACTCCAGTAGATACAGATACTGCATTTTAGTACTTAAATACAGTAGTGAAGTAAAATATTACTCCAGTAGATACAGATACAGAATTTTAGTACTTAAATACAGTAGTGAAGTAAAAAATAATACTCCAGTAGATACAGAATTTTAGTACTTAAGTACAGTAGTGAAGTAAAAATAATACTCCAGTAGATACAGATACAGAATTTTAGTACCTAAGTACAGTAGTGAAGTTAAAATAATACTCCAGTAGATACAGATACAGGATTATTTTAGTACTTAAGTACAGTAGTGAAGTAAAAATAATACTCCAGTAGATACAGATACAGTATTTTAGTACTTAAGTATAGTAGTGAAGTAAAAATAATTTTCCAGTAGATATAGATACAGCATTTTAGTACTTGAAGTGTTCCTTAAGTCCTACGCTTAAGTGGAAGTACAAAAAAATTCTATATTTTTTGTACTTTTGTATGTATTGCAAGTAGTTTATAGTAAAATGTAGTAGTGAAGTACTGAAAGTAAAAGTACAGTACTGTGTTATTAGTGTGGTTATTACAGAAAGCAGTGGAACGTTCTCAGAGTGAAAAGCAGAACAGGAGCAGCGAGATATAAGATCATATAAGATCAGCTTGATCTCTTGATTTACTCAATGATGAGGAGCTTCATCAAACCCGGTGACAGCGCAGATCCTCTAACACTCTGACTTTAGTGATAATGTGGGTTTGGAGAATAAATAGTGTGGTTGGTGTGGCGCAGTGGATAACACCACTGTCTGCTAGTGAGCTACCACATCATGTGGGAGATTGGGGTTCAATTCCTGGTCTGGGTGACTGAGTGCTGCGCTACACCAATAAGAGACCTTGGGCAAGACTCCTAACACTACAGTGGTCCAATAGGAATAACCTTGTAAGTCACTTTGGATAAAAGTGTCAGCTAAATGCCATAAAAAAAAAATAATAAAAAAAATAAAAAAAATAAAAATAGTGAAATAATAGTATTTTTTGTGTAATGTGTTTTTATAGACATTGATGAATGTGAGGGTCCTTTCCCAGTCTGCTCTGAAAGTCAAGCCTGCAGGAACACCTTTGGGAGCTTTGTGTGTGTGTGCAGGTTGGGCTATGTGCTGGGAACCATTGGGAACTCCATCACCTGCCGAGGTACTTGTGTTCTGTTTAAGATCCATGTTGATTGTGAACTTTCTCTACCTAACACTGATCACAACACATTTTACCACTGTGAAATGGGTAGTGGTTAACTTACCACTACCTTGAATTTTTTTTTGGTCTAATTGTATAATTACGTTGCTTATTTTAGGAATAACAATCTCAATCAGTTTTACTTAGGATTTTCGCCTTATTTTAACTCATTTAAACTTTTATTGAGCACAAATTATTCTGATTATTGCGTCTAAATTTGAGCCCGAAATCAGATTTTTGCTTGATTTAAGCTTTACTTTACTCATGCTTTTTTAAGAAATTTTACTAAGAAAAAAATGCTTACTCACATTTTGCAGATTTTTGTTGTCTAAACATATACATATCAATTTACATTTATTCTACATATTGTTTGTAGTTTTTGCCAATGGAATTTTTGCAGTAAAATACAGTAAATGGTCAACAAGGACTTAATATTAACATTGTGTCCATATTTCATAATGAAAAGACCAAAAAGAATGCTAGAAAGGTTTTGGAAAAAAAAAAAATTCACTGACGAAAAGTTAAGATATTTTTCTGTAAACTTGCTGGTTCTGAAATACAAGGTTTTTGCTTGTCAATGTGAATACGTTTATATATTTATCTCAGGCAGAAACCAGTATGCCTTTTCCTTTATTTATACTAGAAATAGCAGGTAAAGAGCACTGCAGGGAACAGATTGCAGAGTTAATGTGTAAAACTGCTCTGTGTACACACAGCCAGTATAAAAGGCTAGACTGATTTTCTGGGAACTGCGCTGATTCCCACTAGGTGTATAAAACGCACATCACTCAGCTACGCTCTGATAACAACCAAAATAAAAAAAATAAAAAGCAGAAATATGAAAACTGTTACTCACCACATTTCCAGCTGAAGAAAGATGACTATACAGTGCTGCCGTAGCTTTAATAAGAAAACCGGACTGACCTATTACTGTATACTAATGATCAAATACAGTTCCAGAAAAAAATAAGAGACCAGTTTCTGAATCAGTTCCTCTGATTTTGCAATTTATAGGTTTATGTTTGAATAAAATGAACATTGTTGTTTTATTCTATAAAATACAGACATTATTTCTCCCAAATTCAAAATAAAAATATTGTCATTTAGAGCACTTATTTGCAGAAAATGAGAAACGGCTGAAATAACAAAAAAAAAAGATGCAGAGCTTTCAGACCTCAAATAATGCAAGAAAAAGTTCATATTCATAAAGTTTTAAGAGTTCAGAAATCAATATTTGATGGAATAACCCTGTTTTTAAATCATAGTTTTCATGCATCCTGGTATCATGTTCTCCTCCACCAGTCTTACACACTGCTTTTGGATAACTTTATGCCTTTACTCCTGGTGCAAAAATTCAAGCAGTTCAGTTTGGTTTGATGGCTTGTGATCATCCATCTTCCTCTGGATTAAATTCCAGAGGTTTTCAATTTGGTAAAATCAAAGAAACTCATCATTTTAATTTGTACATACCTGAGCCTAGAAATAAGTATCATTGCAGTGTTATTTAGATAGAAAGATACAAGGAACAATAATTGACACAAATTTCATGCCACATTTTAGCGATCTATAGGTGAGCCATCAAATGCACACCACAGTTTGATTTAGGGCATGTCAGTGTCTTTGCTATTGTAATGAAGGGAAAAGTACTCCTTACGCAGCTCAAAACGCCCAAAATGCTTGTACAAATTCTCTTAAATAGTCATGGGTCTGTTTTAAGAGTAACTTGCAATAAGCCAATCAGCATGTCACTTTGCCATTCCCTTTAAGATCTATCCACTGCTTCTCAGAACACCATTGAGAAACCTCTACAACTTCATGTAGAGACATCTTGCATGAAGATGCACAAAAAAGAAGACTCTAATATTCTAATATAAAATCTATATAGCAAATAAATCCAAGTAACTAAAATACTTAATAGTTTTTTGGGTGTTTTTTCCATTGCATTGGAGGCTTGTGTGTAATATTTAATATATATACATATATATATATATATATATATATATATATATATATATATATATATATATATATATATATATATATAATTCATATTAACCCTTTTATTTCATAAAACATCTCTAAACAGAAAAAAACATGATAAAAAGTGTTCTAAATTACAATAAATTAGTAAAAATTTGCTGTTACTTTTGCCTCAATGGGTTTAGTACTAACCTACCGTTTTTCCAGTGCAGTGGGCGGGGTCAAGCTACTCTTACTTTGGTTTATAAACTTGTTCATTGGCTGGTTCATGGTCTATTTTTGATCTCAAATAGTGCTATGTGCAAGAAAACATTTAAAAAATAATAAAATACATGATGTCCATTGTAATGGATGCAGAGTCTAAAGGCTTAATGATGAGCGTATTAAAACTTGTAGGTTAAGTAACACACCTGTAAGACACCTGCCACAGCTCACACTCTGACCTGCCACTCTCCTTCTTACAGATGAGGATGAATGTGTGACGGGTCGTCACAGCTGCAGCAGTCACGCACAGTGTGTGAACACTGTGGGCTCATACACCTGCCGCTGTGAGGAAGACTACGCTGGGGACGGACTCAGCTGCTGGAAGAGGAAGAAAGGAAGGTCACAGGCTGAGATGTATTTCCAGTATAAACTCTCCAAACAGAGCCGACTGAGAGACACGCAGACTGGAAATCAACGGGCATTAAAATGAACTCATGAAAAATAAAAACGTAAAAAGACACTAAACACCTGTAAAACCTCACAAATACACTATATTGCCTAATCACTTCCATGGTCACAGGTGTATAACATCAAGCCCCTAGTCCTGTAGACTGCTTCTACAAACATTAGTGAGTATTATCGGCCTGTAGCCTGTAGCATTGCTAATGTTTAGCCGCTAATGCTAACGCTAATGCTCCAGCCTTAGTGCTGGAGATATCTGGTAATCTAAGCTTACTATAAATAAATAATTGCTTTACTCACCCAAATAAACTAAAGTTTTCAGGAGAGAAATCTGTGTAGAATAACATCCATCGCTCGTTTGACTTGAAAAAAGTAATTTTTTATTACAGTTTTCTTTGCTTAGCTTAGCTTTACTTAACTTAGTTAGCTACCCCCACCACCACCTGCTGAATTAGAAATTCCCTATAGAGTCTCTTAAAATGCACCTTATAATCTGGTGCCCCTCATATATAAAAATATACCAGAAAATAGACGTTTATTGATAGTGCCTCTTATAATACGGTGTGCCTTATAGTGCGAAAAATATTGTAATTTATATATATATATATATGACTTATTTGTTAATGATTGCCCTCTAGTGGACACTTAAATCAATGCTGTTTCTTCACATATTTTCCTGTTTTTTACTGTTGAAAATGTTCATAATCATAGCAGTTATATTCTTATATTAAATTGTTATATGCTAATTTCATTTGTTTACTAACTCATTTTATTCAAGAAGAGAATTATTATACAACATTATCAAATTATGGAAAAGTATACAGTACTGTCCATACTGTGCATTTCTCTCTCTACTAATAGGATCAATATTAAACTCCCATTTAAACAGTTCTAATGTTAGCTAGCTCACCGCTAGTATTAGCTAGCTCTCTGGTAACATTAGCTAGCTCTCCACTAACCTTAATTCCCTCCACAGTAATGTTAGCTAACTTGCTGCTAATGTTAGCTAGCTCTCCGCCAACATTAGCTAGCTCTCCGCCAACATTAGCTAGCTCTACATTAACATTAGCTAGCTCTCCGCTAACCTTAGTTCTATCCACGGTAATGTTAGTTAACTTGCTGCTAATGTTAGCTAGCTCTCTGCTAACCTTAATTCCCTTTAAGGTAATGTTATCTAACTTGCTGCTAATGTTAGCTAGCTCTCCGCTAACATTAGTTCTCTCTCCAGTAACTCCAGCTAGCTCTCTGCTAACCTTGGTTCTCTCGCCGGTAACGTTATCTAACTTGCAGCTAATGTTAATATTTGCTTTCCCACCGGCATTAAACAGACCGTCTGAAAAAATAATACCTACCACAAATTAATAGTAAATTTAACACAATTTAAGACCAAAATTTAAGACCCACATTTTAATTTAAGCCGTTTTAAAGGAGTTTAAGGCTTTTTAAGGACCTGCAGGAACCCTGGAAAAGATGTTGTGCAATTCCTCAAACCAACCATCCTACTTTTCTCAGTCTAATGATTCACCCATTTTTAAAATCTGACAAAATGGGCAAAATGAAACGCAACTATCTCTCACCAGGAGGTACACTACCCCAAAGGAGCCAATGAGAATGTTTTTGTAGGGGAGGAGAAGAAGCACTTTTACGCCCTCTTGTGAATGCTTTTTTTTTTTACAATGTATATAAAATATACAAGTGTGTGTGTGTGTGTGTGTGTGTGTGTGTGTGTGTGTGTGTGTGTGTATACATGCTGCTCCAGAGGCAGCAGTGGGAAGGAGCAGCTGCAGCCAGAGCCCGTCCCTGACCCCCCCATTCATTCTCACCACAGCAGGTGTCACACCGGGCCCTCGCACTCACGCATACACACACACTCACACTCACACACACACACACACAAACACTGAACTGATGCACACACACTAACACGAACACACACACACATACAGACACACAAACACAGCTCTGCAACCCTGGAACTACTTACGGAACAGCCAAGAACAAAAGAGTGAAATCAAGGAAAAATGCAGGCCTTTCGAATAACCCTCACCACAATGCCTGGAGTGGGAGAGGGGGAAAAAATCCCCCCGAACTCACCGCGAGAAAAACCTGGACTCTTTCTTTTCTAAGCTGTCAGAGTGTCTCTCTGCTAAAGCACAAACAGAAAGCACAGAAAACATTGCGCATAAAAGCTTCCAGGCCCTTTTATGAAACGGACCTCACACTAAGCCGGGTGTAATTCCTACCAGAAACCGGTTTATTTACTGAAAAATAATAAGATTTAATGCCAAGCACTGACTGCACTACAAATAAAGGGAACAAGAGGGGAGGGAGTGGAGGAATGAGGGATGAGAGAGAGAACGAGAGAGAGAGAGAGAGAGAGAGAGAGAGTGAGCGAAAGAGTTAGTGAGAGAGTGAGTGAGTGAGTAAGGGAATGTGAAAAAAGAATAAAACAAGCTAAAAAAAAAAAACTTGCAAAACATTGGAAAAAACTTTCAGCACTCTCTCTCTCTCTTTCTGCTCCCACTCACTTGATCTCTCCATGCTCTTACGAACAGTAAGCTTCTGTCCATACAGAGGTCAATATCAATATTACGATGACCTTAGTGTCCACAGCATAGGTTTAAATTCACTTTAAATTTCATATGTTTCATGTATATATTCATACAAACAATGTGTAGCAATCCATTTTTCACTACTGTGAAAAAAAACACATTGTTACAAATATAAAAGAAAGTTTACCTTCACCTTATAAAGTACTTTTTGTATTCCATTTTCTATGTATTCAGTTTTCTTCAATGTGGGTGTGAAAGGTGGGGGATTTTCGTTGTTTATTAAAGATTATTAAAGTGTTTTTGTTTTTTCGCCAAAAGTATGTTTTCTATAAGTTGTAAATACTTTTTATTCATTCATTAATGAACTGGCATGAACTGATTCTCCTAATTTATCATTTGTGGGTGTGGTTTGGGCGTAAAGTGAAATCAACCAATCAGTGTGCCAGTTGCCATTCCATTTAAGAGTCAGGTGAGCTCTGACTTTGGCGCGTTCGCATCTTAACAGTGCTGCGCTTTTGTGCGTCTCAGCAGAGGATACTGACCTGCTTGTTCACGCTGTGAAGATACACCAGCAGCTCATTTAAGGGAACAGTAATGTTATTTTATTCTTTATTCTGTTTATTGTTTAGTTAACAGTCATGTTTGTGATTTGCAGTGCGTTCGTGTGTGTGTGTGTGTGTGTGTGTGTGTGTGTGTTTAATGAGTGGGGGTGTACACAGTGGTGGGAGCACCTATAGTAATGAACTGTGGTGACTGACTGTTGTCAGGGTTTTAATCAGTCAGTGGAGCTTCTGTGTTTCCCGCCACCAAAATATATAGATACACACCAGAAGTTTACCTGAACACGCCTTACTTCCAGCAGACCACCACACCCATCAGTGTAGATTTATTCCTAAACTCTGACACTATTCTAACAGCACGGGAGCAGCTCATTATGTTCAAAGGGACTGAATGCAATTAATTATATTAAGAATTTACTTAATATTATACTATATATTGTCTCTATATTTAGCTGTAGTAAAGCTTAAGACGTCGCGATACAAAAAATCATGGTATTTAAAATATTTTTAGGAAAGCAAAATTTACCTTTGAAACAGAACAAGGTAAATTCCAACATTTTGTTACTTGTTAGGTGAAATATATTTTCATTAAATGTCATTCTCTGCAAAAATAATGAATTAAAAGTAAAAATATGAAATGATTATGCTATATATATATATATATATATATATATATATATATATATATATATATATATAGAGAGAGAGAGAGAGAGAGAGAGAGAGAGAGATTTAAGCAAACATGAGAATCACAAAAGAAAAAGAAAATATAAAAAAAAGGAGGGAGAAAAAAATAATGAAGAGAAAGATAAATGGAAACGGGAAATAAAAGAAAAAACTAAATCAAACCGAAATAGGTAGGGGTAAAAAAGAAGATTAAATGTTGGTAAAGAGTGATTTAGTAATAAATGGGAAAAGTAAAAATAAATAATTAATGGGTAAAAATGTGTGCACAAATAGGGAGGGAGATTACTTGTGAGGTAGACAGTAATGTTGGGTTGGGTATTGTATCTCATTGAAGCTTTGAAAATATGATATCTGTGTAGTCTCAAAATACATAACAATAATTACAGACAATTAAAAAATATTTTTTTTTTCTGTTGTTTTAAGGGCCAAAAGGCACAGTATTTTAATATTGACCAACAGGGGTCTTGGCAAGAACTGCCAGGCCGGAGCAGAGCAGAGCAGTATCACCGCCCCGACGCCTCTCTTCCACTCAGGAGGGAAAACAATAAATATGTAAATCTAATTTATCCCTCCGCCTCTTTAGGAACCGGCCTTTCATCATGAAACAATCTCACCATTTTCCGAGCAAAAGAGCTGAGCGATGACTCGGAGGGGTGCAGAGAGCCAACCACAATACGGAACCGGGCCCTCACACACACACACACACACACACACACACACACAGTGAGAGAGGAGGGAGTGTGTGTCATGGTAGTATAACCTGCCACCCACGTTGCAGTGAAGAGTGTGTGCTGAAAACACAGGTAGTGAAGTGTAAAACCACAGAAACCTCCAGCATTACCCGGACTGCCCCTTCCACTAAAAACGGACGTAAAACAGGCCCTTCAGACACAAGGCACTGTTTCCGACAGCACAGGCCACAGAGAGAGAGAGAGAGAGAGAGAGAGAGAGAGAGAGTGAAGGATGATGACAAGCTCACACCAAACTGAGAGGTTTAGATCATGACTCAGGACTGTGGTCAGAGATGGATAGGCTTCTGATTTTTACGCTCTTTTTTACGATGGTCGGTCGTCATTAGCTGCACAAAGAGAATCTCATTGGCTAATTTTTATATATAAATCACTTTCTGGCCATTTGCAAACTTATATCTCTTCTTTAATCTCCTTTCTTAACAGCAATTATCACATTCGCTTGAGTGCCTGGATCACCTGTCAGGTACCAAAAGTTTTAGTGAACTAGGAAAATCTGCTTTTAGCTACAAAGCACAAGTGAGCTGGAATTCACTACAGGAATCACTAAACTCAGCTCGCTGAGATTACTGAATCATTTTACTCTCTAAGTCTCTAAGTCTTTTAGTCTCTAAACACCACCAGAAAGCCTGTGACTGTTTTAAATAAGTTTTTTTTAATTAGTTTATTTTTCTCTATTTCTATTTTAATAATTGTATTTTTTTCTTCATTTATTATTCCTTTTTTTTCTTCTAAGGTTTCATATTTTGATTCTTATGTTCTTAGTTTATTATTATTCATATATTTTAGCATTTCTTTTACTTAACTTTTACTATTTACTATCTTTTTTATTCTTTACTTTTTATTAATCAACTTGTTTTTTCATGGTCTTTTATACTTTTCTATTTTACATATATATTTTATTCATATATATCAAATGTTGATTTAAAAGTAGTGTTTTTTATTTTTATTTTTTTTATGAGGGTCACCCTTAATGTTTTTCCAGAGTGAAAATAAAGGTTGATTGATTGATTGATTGATTGATTGATTGATTGATTGATTGATTGATTGATTGATTGATTGATTGATTGATTGAAAAATGAGTCAGATATTGTGAACAAAGTGTGTCACCCTATCAGGTTCCTTAGGCCCATCAGTGAAGCTTACAGTGTTACAGTTGAGAACAGAGCATCAGTCTAATCTTTATTAAATACAATACCTATCAAAAGTTTTAGAACTGTCTTTTTGTTTAGTATTTTTGGTAATTTGCTTTTTTTTATTTTCTCATCTTATCAATGACTTAATTACTGCAGTTCTTCACCTGTCATCATCTGTTAACTGCAAAAACTGAGACTTAACCCTTTCAATCCTTGCATCCAGTACAATGGACATTGTGTATTCTCTTTTTATATTATTGTTTTTTTGCACATAACACTATTTAAGAGTTGTTGTCCATAGGAATAGACCATGAAGCAGCCAATAAACGAGTTTATTATCCAATGAAACAGTAATGTGGCCCCACCTACTCACTGGAAAAACAGTAGGTTACTACTAAACCCATTGAGGCAAAGTAACAGTATTTTTTTTACAGTAATGTTTTTTACTGTTTAGGGAAGGTTTACGCAATAAAAGGTCGACATGAAATATAAAATATTACACAAAGACTTCCAATGCAATGGAAATAAAAAAAAATGATTAAGTATTTTAGTTAAGTAGTTAATTGGATTTATTTGCTATTTAGATTTTATACTAGAATATTACAGTCTACTTTTTTGTGCATTATAGACAGAAAACAGCATCCTTACATTTTTTTTACATCACTGGAGATAATTCAGGTCTGAAAAGGTTCATGCAAAATGTTAAGCTGAGCTAAAGGCTAAAGCTGTTGCCATGTGGGTCAGCCAGACGTGACTCTTCCTGTAGCAGTTTTCTTCAGTTTCCAAGAGTCTGTAGGAAGGTGTAGGAAACAGTACTTACCACTCTCTGGCTTCATCCGTAATTTCGCTACAGAAAAGACTTCTACTTTTAATAGTTGCAGAGTTATTTGTTTTTCTGTACCTTTTTCTAAGTATTATGATGATGAAAGTGCAGTTGGAAGTGCATTAACACCATCTGTTCCGATACTGCTGATTTAACTTCAGTGTTAAGTACAGCAGTACAATATAGCATCTTATTACATCTTATTTAAAAATGCATGGCTGGATTTAAAGATTGGTTTGGATCACATCACACTGGATCAGATCCATATTGCCTGATACTTAGAATAGTGACGTCCCTACTGTAGACCCTTATAGAAACATTTCTATTACATTCTTCTTCATTTCTTCAGCCCTTTTTTTTGTAAAGCACAGTCAAGCTGTGGGTGGCACGGCAGCAAGGCCACTCAACAAGCTCAGTAGAAAAGCTGTTGAAATGTCCTGTATATCTAAGTTTATGTATAAGTATAAGTAGCTCTCTCCCACTCCCAGTACCACCACATTATCCTACACACAGAGGTCCATTTAGAAGGGGTTGTGGTGGGGGGCATCCCAGCCCTCACCCCTCAACCTAAACCCACAAACCCAAAATAGGCCTTAGCATTGTTTTAAACAGAAACCTCCGTATGAATCAGTCGCATTAAAAAGTGTCAGTCTGATCTCCTCGTGGGCGAGTCCCAACAACCCCGAATTTCCTGCCACAAAAGCCCAAAGGCTCGCTCCCACAAAGCGAGCGGAGAGTGAGCAGAACACCCAAAAACCCCGGCGTGCACGAGGGGTGGCCGTGCTGACCGGAAACCGGAACGACGTGCCCAAAGCAGCCGTGCCCTGGGGATTATCCCGCCAGAACAGGAAAGATTTTCAACCTAATCTACAACGGTATGCCTCTTGGACGGGAATTGGCTCTTTTAAGTGGACGCGAGAGGAAGTGACCAGGAGAGGATCTGCAGTTCAGACTGAGCTGAAGGTTTCCTTGTTTTCTTTCTGTGCGCTGATTAGTCCAGATCAGAACGGACCATTCCTTTCCATTTTTTGATACTATATAACCCCGTTTTTGCCTGGGATCACCTACGGAGACTTATAGCACTTGCATTTATTAATGTAACTGGCAGTCTTTCACAGCCAGGATGCAAAGAAAAAAAAAAAAGAGAGAAAAAAGACTGAGAGAGAGAGAAGAGTGGAGGAATTTGAATCACAATTCAGAGTATTTGAAACATCCGTGTTGGTGGCCCATCTGTGTTTCAATGGGCGTCCATAGAGAAGATGCCTCAGCGGAGCGGGATCCCTCTTTCTGGCTCTTTCTGGCTCTTTCTGGCCTGCGCCCTCCCCGTGTTGCTGCTGCCGCCTTGCACACGTCCTGTTTCAAACCGTGCCCTCCGTGGCAAAACGGGGGGCGTGAGGGGATTCGGGGTGGTTTAGGGGGTTGAGGGGTTGGAGGGGGGGAGTGGGTCGACGACAAAAAAGGGAAAAAAAGAAGCCCTTAGTGAAGAGATCAATTACGCACAGATTAAATTAAAAGGCAGGGGAGGGGAAAGGGTGAAAGCAGTAAATTTAGTTGAGAAAAGAGCTGGTCAATAACTCAATTGAAATGTGCGATCTCGGGCAGCTGTTGTTGGGGAGCGAGGGAGGCTGTGGAGGGGGGTAGAGGGAGCTCAGGGCGGTGGGTAGTAGTGGTGGTGGTGGGTAGTGGTGGTGGTGGTGGAGGGTTTCTGGCAGTAGCCGCGATAGGCGCAGCTTTAATTAGTGCTGTATTGGAAGTGGAACAGTGGAAGCGTTGTGGAGCAAGACGGAACAGCTGCAACGCAAGTCTGGATGGTTGGCTGGTTGGCGGGCTGGCTGGCAGGCAGGCAACACCACTCAATCCCCCTCTCTCCGTTCATCTAAGAAAGATCTAAGCCCCTCTTTCTTTAAAATCCTCTATAGACTGCATAAAAAGGTATCTCAGGTACTGTAAGTACAGCACAGTCTAATAGTGCCCCATTATAGGGTTATTAGAGTTGTTGTACACACAAACTGAACACACTAACATACACAAACAAACTGGTACACATTCTCTAATATATAATAACATTTATAAAGTTTACTGGGCCCACATACTGATGTGGAAAATCTGGAAAGCCAGTGAGAGGCTCCATCAGGGAGGTCAGTGTTGGGAGCAGAATCAGTTAAACCTGGTTTATATCTGGGCTGTACACTGTACATTATAGGACATTATGTGAACCATGTGAGATAGTTACAGGTAAGCTGTAACTATGAGGCCATTTGGGAAGCCCAGCTGAGTTCCAACCAAAACATGTGCACAAAAAAACTCAGAGCCCACCATGCCCACCTGGAGCCCACCTATGCCCATGTTTCAGGCCATCTTTAGTACAGTTATAAGAGCAGTAATAAGATCAGAAGAACAGATACGAGTAAACATAAATACAGTTAAAAGTACAAAATTTCATCCTATTGAAGAATTCAAGATTTTCTTGGATGCAGTTCATCTGATTTAACATTATTTGTTATCTGACTGATCCACCAAACCGGACTTTGGAGAATACAGTGAGTGACTTTACATGCACTTTATAATCAGATTACTGCAGAACATCAAAGTCTGTCAGTAAGACGATTGATTTATGCGAGTTTACATGAACTTGTGCAATCAGATATTCGGAAAACACACACAAAACATCAGAAACACATGGAGGCTAATGAGCATCCATCCATCCATCCATCCATCAATCCATCCTTCCGTCCATCCATCAATCTATCCATCCATCCATCCATCCATCCATCCTTCCATCCATCCATTAAACCATCCATCCATCCATGCATTCATCCATCCATCCACCCATTCATCCATCCATCCATCCATCAATCCATCCTTCCGTCCATCCATCAATCTATCCATCCATCCATCCATTCATCCATCCATCCACCCATTCATCCATCCATTTATTCAGCCATCCATCCAGCCATATAACGATCTGTCTAACAATCTCTTTAACAATCCATCCATCAATCCGTCTGTCCATCCATCCATCAATCTACCCAACCATATATCCATCCATCCATTCAGCCATCTATTAATCCTGCAGTGCTTTCTTAATCAGACTATTAATCTGATTATAAACAGATTTTGTGCTGCATGTGAACGAAAAAAAACTGATGAAAACCAGGTTCAACTTTTACGTTTTTGTACTTTAAATGAAAAAAACTGTCTGTTTTCCATCATAGCTGTACAGAGCCAGAATAATAAAGACTTAGCATTTGTTTGTTCACCAACACTGACTACATTTCTCTGTGTAAAACTACCTTCGTGGTCTGTCTTTTTCTATTGGAAGGGCAAAAAGGCACTCATGGTTAGGCAGTCATTAAAACAAAGTGTCAAATTTTCTTGATCTAGAGGGCACATCATAATAATTTATTGCAAGAGGGGGCACTTTTTCCTCTATGAGAAGTATTTTAACAAATCTTTCGTGACACTTCTCCAACCAAGGGGCATCTGGGGAAGCAGTTACCACCCCTGCCACCCCTTTAGTCCACTAGTGTCTGCAGACATAGATAATATAAGGTGAATAGCTGCAGATTTTGCAAAAACTTGTTGAAAAAAATTTTGAATTATGCAACGCAGCACATCGCTGGGGAATGACGAAAGTAACGAAGTTAGCCGTGCAACAAGATTAAAACACTAAAACCTGATCATGCGTGTGAGAAAAACCCACACGACTGCCACAACCTGACCACAATCCTTTCCCTGCCCAGACCAGTAATATGAACATAATGCATCTGGGTTTACATATCTTTTTACTTGTGCCCCAACTGCCTGTATGAGTAAGAAGTAAATTGCTGAGGTCCACAGAGAGCTTTCTACCTCCACACCAGTTGACTTTTTAGTGGGCAACTATGTAAATCATTCTGAATGTGGAATGTGTTTAGGCCTACGCTGAAACCCAACTTTCCACAGTAAAAGTAACAGAAAACTGCGTAAGGACAGAATCACTGCCAGCAGAGTCGAGCTGACCACGACTCCGGCCACAACTGACTGAGAGCTGCCATGTGTGAGTAAATGCCGGCCTCTAGTGGACACTACAGCCAGTTACAGCTTTCAGATTTATTGTATTTATTTACTATATATATATATATATATACATATACATATATACATACAGTGGTATAAAAAAGTATTTGCCTCCTTACAGTTTTCTTTTTTTTTTACCTTTTTGTCATACTTACATTTTTCAAATAATCAAACAAACTTTAAAATCAGACAAATATAAAAAATATGAAAAGCACTTTTTAAATGATGATTTTATTTATTAAGGGAAAAAAAACATCCAAATCAATCTAACCCTTTGTGAAAAATTGTTTGCCCTCCCGGAAATTTACTGTGATTAATCACACTTTTTGGAACCCTATATATATATGACTCAGTCAGATATAATCAGATAAATACTACTATATAGACTGCAATATTTGATACATTTTATATAACATAATAGTCATTATGGCTTTTACAAAACCCTAGTATCTATACTTCTACCTAAAGAATGAAAGTAAATACTTTTTTTTATTTATACATTTTTATGAACTTATAAAAAGTATGTTTTTTTCACATAGCGAAGAATACTTTTATAAATATACACTTTATATACTTTACTGGAAACAAATAAGAGACAATTTCAGTTTCTGAATCAGTTTCTCAGATTTTGAGTAAAATAGGTTTGAGTAAAATAAAATTCCAAATACAAATATTGTCATTTAGAGCATTTATTTGCAGAAAATGAGAAATAATGCAAAGAAAATTCATATACATAACGTTTTAAGAGTTCAGAAATCAATATTTGGTAGAATAACCCTGTTTTTTAATTACAGTTTTCATGCATCTTGGTATCATGTTCTCCTCCACCAGTCTTACACACTGCTTTTGGATAACTTTATGCCTTTACTCCTGATGCAAAAATTCAAACAGTTCAGTTTGGTTTGATGGCTTGGGATCACCCATCTTCCTCTTGATTATATTCCAGAGGTTTTTAATTTGGTAAAATCAAAGAAACTGTATACGATAAATAAAATAGACTCTGAGTTTTTCCTTGCCACTGTTGTCTCCACAATAATTGGCATCTCTATGATGCTGCTCATAATAGGCGTGGACCTGTTTTTCTATGTAAAGCTGCTTTGTGACAACTTTTGTTGTAAAAAGCGTTATAAAAATAAAATTGAATTGAATTGAATTAAATAGAACCAAACGCACAAATCTCACAGGCGTTTTGAACCGTTTTTGGTCCTTCTAGCTTCCCATACCGCCATTTCCACATCCATCCAGCCGCTGCACTGCAGGAGAAACACAGAGCGAGAGACAGAGAGAGAGACAGAGAGAGGGAGGCAGGTTTAACACGATAGACAGCTCTGTGAGGAGCTCATACTGTCCGCAGGTGAGTTCCGCTCGCTGTATTAAGCCTGTGTGCTGGAAATACTGCTGCTGCTGCTGCTGTGTGTTTATGGTTATCAGTTAGCTTAGCATCACAGCTCCAGCTGTTGGTGCATCTCTTCATTATAAACACCACAGCTACAGCTACAGGACTGTACCCTGCATTAATATAGCGTTTAAACACAGCTTTACTGATCAATAACTGCTCTCAGATCAGCCTGGTGATTAATAAACTGCTTATCCAGAAGAAAACATAACAAACATCCTCTTCACAGGTAAGCTTGCTGTCTGTCTCTCTGCTGAATCACCTGTTGACCAGCAGCATTGGGTATGATGCATTTAGGGCTGCAGTGTCGATTATTAATTAAAATGTGTCGATTAATTGTTGTAATTTGTAATTGCGATGTATTATACACTGTGCACTGTTTACATTCAGCCTGGTCACCATAGGTGACAGACACAGAAAATTAGGCATAGGTGATCTGGCCCTGCAATGATATCTAAAAACTTCAGGGTGTTCCTGTGATCAGTGGTCAGTAAGCATGGTTATGATGGTCATCCAACTTGGTCATAGTGGTCAGTGAGCTCAGTCGTGATGGTCTTTTAAATTGGTCATAGTGGTTAATGAGATTGGCCATATTGATTAGTGAGCTTGTTTATGATGGTCATCCAGATTGGTCATAGTGGTCATTGAGCATGGTTATGCTGGTCATCCAGATGGGTCATAGTGGTCTGTGAGCTTCATTATGAGTGTCATCTAGCTTTGTCATAGTTGTCAGTTAGCTTGATCATGAGGGTCAATCAAGCATGGTGATGATGGTCATACTGGTGGTCATCTAGCTTGGTCATAGTAGTCAGTATCCTTGGTCATGATGGGCATCCAGATCAGTCAAAGTGGTCAGTAAGCTTGGTCGTGCTGGACATTCGGCTTGGTCATAATGGTCATCCAGATTGGTCATAGTGGTCAGTGAGCTTGATCATAATGGACACTCAGCTTGGACATGATGGTCATCCAGATCAATCATAGTGGTCAGTGAGCTTGGTCATAATGGGCACTCAGCTTGGACATGATGGTCACCCAGATCAGTCATAGTGGTCAGTGAGCTTGGTCGTGCTGGACACTCGGCTTGGTCATAATGGTCATTCAGATTGGTTATTGTGGTCAGTGAGCTTGGTCAAGTTGGTCAGTGTGCTTGGTCATAGTAGTCAGTGAGCTTGGTCATAAGGGACATCCAGATTGGTTATTGTGGTCAGTGAGCTTGGTCAAGATGGTCAGTGTGCTTGGTCATAGTGGTCAGTGAGCTTGGTCATGATGGTAACTCAACTTGGTAATGCTCGTCATACTGGTGGTCATCTATCTTGTTCATGCTGGTCCATAAGCTTGGTCATAGTGGCCGATGAGCTTGATCATGATGGTCATCAAGCTTGATCATAGTGGTCAGTAGGCTTGGTCATTATGGTCATCCAGATTGGTCATAGTGGTCAGTGAGCTTGGCCATCATGGTCATCTAGCTTGGTTAAGAAGTCAGTGAGCTAGGTCATAATGGGCACTCAGCATGGACACGATGGTCATCTAGATTGATCATAGTGGTCCGTGAGCTTGGTTATGTTGGTCATCTAGCTTGGTCATGTTGTTAAGGCATGCTTCTAATAAGTTCATGTTTAGTGTAACATAGATTAATGTTCTATTGGCAGTACTAGACTTCCTTGTTGCTGAATGCAATCAGAACAAAATCAGGACAAACTCTTTATTTATTCCCTTTATTTCAGAAGAAACAATGAATGAGCAGGTGTCTCAGTTCCATTCTTTGTTTACTGCAAGTTGATATAGTTTAATATGTTGAAAACTGATGTCATGTTGATGTTTATTAATATGTATCACACTGTTTGTGCAGTGTGCTTCATTAATTTCCGTAAAGGAAAGCCCTCCTCAGCCCCTTCAAATGAGAGAGGGACAGGATGTCTGAAAAACCAACCAGAATCGCCATTGTGAACCACGACAAATGCAAGCCCAAAAAATGCAGGCAAGAGTGCAAGAAGAGCTGCCCAGTGGTTCGAATGGGTAAGAACAGAGGACGATTTTTTAAACTGAACAATAGAAATAAAAGCACTTTTATTCTCCAGCTGCCTAATTTTATTGTATCTTCTGGCTGCAGGTAAACTGTGTATAGAAGTTACTCCACAGAGCAAGATAGTTTGGATATCTGAGTCACTCTGTATAGGATGTGGAATCTGCATTAAGGTTTGTAAAGCTGTATTTTACCCTGCAAAAAGGGTATATACAGCTCTGGAAAAAATAAAAGACAACCTCAATTTCTGAATCAGTTTCTCTGATTTTGCTATTTATAGGTATATGTTTAAGTTAAAATGAACATGGTTGTTTTATTCTAGAAATTACGAATAACATTTCTCCCAAAATCCCCCCAAAAATATTGTCATTTCAGCTTTCAGGCCTCAGATAATGAAAAGAAAACAAGTTCATATTCATATATTTTTAACAGTTCAGAAATTAATATTTGGTGCAATAACCCTGGTTTTTAATCACAGTGTTCATGCATTTTCTTGGCATGTTCTCCACCAGTCTTACACACTGCTTTTGAATAACTTTATGCCTTTACTCAAGCAGTTCAGTTTGGTTTGATGGCTTGTGATCATCCATCTTCCTCTTGATTATATTGCAGAGGTTTTCAGTTTGGTAAAATCAAAGAAACTCTTCATTTTTAAGTGATCACACAGGCTGAGTGAATTAAGGAGTACTCAGTCATATTAATACATTTTATTAATTTGTCTAGAAATGTCCATTTGGGGCTTTGGCCATTGTTAATCTGCCCAGCAACCTGGAGAAAGAGACCACTCACAGATACTGCGCCAACTCGTTTAAATTACACAGGTGAGATGATAAGATTAAGTATTATTAAATTACATTATTATGTAGTATGCACTTTATGTGTATTTAGTATACATACAGTACCATTAAAAAAAAATCTTCTAAATGAAGAAAATTTACTTTAAGAAATGAAACTTTGACCATCAAAAATGTTATGATGAAACTGGCTCTCATCAGGACCACTCCAGGAAAGAAAGACCAAGAGTTTCCTCTGTTGCACAAGATAATTTGATCAGAGTTACCAGCCTCAGAAACCACATGTTAACAGCTCCCCAGATAAGAGCACCTAAATGCTTCTTCACAGAATATTTTGGTTTAACACTTTTAAGTCTATAGAGGATTCTTATGTGTTTCTTTATAGCCTGGATCACTTCAGTATTTATTAACTATGTTGGAAAATAAAATAATTAGAAGTTTTGTCCGATCTCTTTGACTGGTACTATATCTGTGTGCCATATCTTATATGTATATGTGTGTGCAGTTAGCATCTAACAGAATAGCAAAAATATGATTGTATATTAGAACTGCACAAAACACACACACAAATTCCAGTACACACATATAATACCATAATATCAATTCTGATAGATGCTAATCTAGTCATATCTAGTTTAATCAGCTGTTTATACTGTTTATATAAAAATACATAAGCTAAAATGATTTTGTTTTCTTTACAGGTTGCCTATCCCCAGACCAGGAGAGGTGTTAGGACTTGTGGGCACTAACGGCATTGGAAAGTCAACTGCACTTAAGATTCTCGCAGGAAAACAGAAGCCAAACCTGGGGAAGTACGATGTGAGTCAAAATGAGGAATGTGTGATACAGGCCTACAAATCAATATACTACGATATTGTATAAAATATGGTATACAGTACCAATCCAAATTTTGGGGACAAAATTAAGGGACGCATATGGAATTACGTAGTAAACAGTTGGAGCTTCACAGCGTGAAGGAAAAGCAGAAACTGTTGTTCAGCATCTCCAGAACCTTCTTAATTTGTAAATCAAGGAGTCTGGAGGAAGAGTGGAGAGACACACAGTCCAAACTGCTTGAGGTCTTCGGATTTCATTTTCCAGCAGGGCTTGACACACTGCCAAAATTATCAATCAAATTAACAATTGTTATAGGTACACTATATGGCCAAATATTTGTAAACACACCTCTTTAAATAATTTTCTTTTTTTCTTTCTTTGTTTCAGGCTCCTCCTGACTGGCAGGAGATCCTCGCCTACTTCCGAGGTTCAGAGCTGCAGAACTACTTCACCAAAATCCTGGAGGATGACCTGAAGGCCATTGTGAAGCCTCAGTACGTGGACCAGATCCCCAAAACTGTGAAGGTCAGTAGCTCAGGACTGGAAGGTGATGCAGGTGATCTCTGGTCAGTTTTTGCTTGTTTGTGATATTGCTTTAGATTAGTGATGCACTGAAACAGAACTAAATCCTAATCCTATTGCCACAGCTGGAATTTAATTTTAATGATAAAAATGTTTTGCTTTATGACTTGACATTGTTCTGTATTAATTATTTAGTCTTTTCCCTCTATTTTTGTTTGCCAAATATTTGGTGCATCCCCATTTTAGATATTATTACTGATCACAGGCCTGTGGCTGTTTTATAGGGCAGTGTGGGCTCGATTCTGAGCAGGAAGGATGACACTAAGACTGAGGGAGTTGTCTGCGAGCAGCTGGGTATGTTTACTACAGAATATCATGTAATATTAAACCAGATTTTTGGTAAAAATACAGGTTAATATTAAGAAACAACAATATAACAAACTTTATTATCAGACAAAGACAGCACTTTTTAAATGTTTATTTTATTTATTAATGGCTAGATTGTGATTAATCACACTTTTTGGAAGGCTGAGTTTAATTTCAATAACCACACCCAGGCCTGATTACTGCCAGACCTGTAGAATCAAGAAATCACTTAAATAGAACCTGTCTGACAACATAAAGCAGCTTAAAGATCTCAAGGTATGAAGAAATCATTGATCATCTGTCAGTTTGGAAAGGGTACAATGTAATTTCTAAGGCTTAGAGACTGTGTGTGTGTATATATATATATACAGCTGCGGAAAAATAAGACACAACTAACAAAAAAAAATTGATTTATTTGATTTTACCAATTTGAAAACCTCTGAAATGTAATCAAGAGGAAGATGGATGATCACAAGCCATCAAACCAAACTGAACTGCTTGAAGTTTTGCATCAGGAGTAAAAGGCATAAAGTTATCCAAAAGCAGTGTGTAAGACTGGTGGAGGAGAACATGCCATGCATGAAAACTGAGATTAAAAACAGGGTTATTCCGCCAAATATTGATTTCTGGACACTTAAAACTTTATGAATATGAACTTGTTTTCTTTGCATTATTTGAGGTCTGAAAGCTCTGCATTTTTTTGTTATTTCAGCCATTTCTCATTTTCTGCAAATTAATGCTCTAAATGATAATGATATATATACCCGATTATAAATATATACCTATAATTAGCAAAATCAGAGAAACCTATTCAGAAACTGAATTATTATTATTTATTTTTACAATACTTAAATCTAAAACTTTTGATTGGTAGTGTATGTGGTACAGGTGAAAATGTATTGTTGCATTTATTGTATGTATGTATATATATATGATGTTCTTGTTTTGTTTTGTGTTTGGACAGATCTGACTCATCTCAGGGACAGGAACGTGGAGGATCTGTCAGGAGGAGAGCTGCAGCGTTTTGCCTGTGCTGTGGTGTGCATCCAGAGAGCAGACATGTAATGTCTTAAAATACATATTAAATGAAACATATTTATCATTTACGGTACCTGTCAAAAAATTTAACACACTTCTTTTTATTCAATGTGTTTTTCTTTCTTTTTATGATTTTGTACATTGTAAATTTAATAATGAAAACAGTGTTAAACAAACCTGAATATGTTTTATACTTTAGATTCTTCTTAGTATCACATGTATCTTTAAGGACAGATCTGCACACTCTTGGTATTTTAATCTCAGTGTCTTCATGAGGGAGAGTCACCTGGAATAGTTTTCTCAGCGTCTTGAAGTAAAGGAGTTCCTGGAGGTGCTGAACAATAGTTGCTGCCTTTTCTTTACTTTTCAGCATGTCTTTAATATCAATCTACAATCTAGAAAATAAATTATATAAAGAAAAACATTGAATGAGAAGGTGTATCCAAACTTTTGACAGGTATTGTATATCTAACAAAGATCATAGGACAAAATATTTGTGTTGTATTATATGTGTTGTTGAATGTAACTTTACATCCAAAAATAAATGAATGTTTTAAAAAAAATTTCCACGCCACACACATACTGTACTTCTATGCATTTTATGGTGCCATGCATGGTAAGCAGTATGTCCACTAGAGGGCAGGGTCAAAAATGATGTGATGTGTGGAGGAGGTTGTAATAACAATATAATATAATATAATAATAATACAAAAAAAACTAAAGAAAAATAGTGTAAATCCTGGTGTATGGTCTTCAGTGTAGAATGTATTGTAGAAATGAAGTTTAATAATTATAAGAGAGTGTACATACAGTAAACCAGGTCTTTAACTTTCAAATTCATTGTTATATTATTACTAAAATCACAACAATATTTTGTGATCAATTGCGATTAATTGCACTTGTTTTTCCTAAGTCACAAATTTTAATAGTGGATATTAAAATGTAAATAAAAGAATGAATGTAAAATGCAGTTATATTTATATTAGTGGCGTCAATTAAAATACTAGTATTTACTTGTTTATCTTTGAGGGGCGCTGGAATAAAGAATGCCTAATAAATTAAATAGAGGAAACTTTCTTTACTCTATTGTAAAGATTTCAGACTGGTTGTAAAGATTTCTTAATTAGAGCTTAATTAGCTAAGTATAAAAGAGCGTTTTCACACCTGTAGTTGTGAAAGTTTCTATGGTGCGGATCAGGTGATTAGTTTGTTTATTTGGAACGTTTCTCCCTCTGTTTGGTTTGGTTTCACACAGGCATAAACCTAAACGCACCAAAATATGAACCAATAAACCACAAGAGCACACAGTCTCCTCTGATTGATCAGAGCTGTCTGGCATGAGAACAAGAAAGTAAATATGGTTAGAAGATGCTGTGTTCCAGTGTGTTTATCCACAGAATCCTGAAAAATTCACATTGCGCTTTTAAACACAGTGTTTTCAATGGGACATGCAGTGCAAGTGTAAACAGCGTAGAGCAGCAGAGACAGCGTTATACACTGCTGTTCATAGTATATTATCTGGCTAATATATCAGATTAAACTGCGCTTTATGAGCAGATTAGCTTAATTTAAAAAAAAGGATATTTTTTGCCTTCTTTTATTACCTAAATACTAACCTGTCCACTTACTGCTGCTGTTTGTGTTTGTGTTAGCTTCATGTTTGACGAGCCCTCCAGTTACCTGGACGTGAAGCAGAGGTTAAAAGCTGCCATCACCATCCGCTCCCTTATCACACCTGACAGGTGGGTGGGGCCCAATAAAGCCACATATCACTTTTCATAAGCTATAGTCTATTGCTGATTAATAACTAAAACATTAATCAACTTCATATCAGTACTGCAGCTGGTTAAGTGCTGCCACTGTGATCAGGAGATTGCTGGTTCGAATCCTGTTCATGTAGCTCTTTGTATCAGCAACCGGAGCCCTGAGAGAGCACAATTGACCTTGCTCTCTCTGGGTGAGTTAATGGAGCTCTTTCCCCGCATCATTCCAAAGGGTGATGTCGATCAGCACAAGGCGTCTGTGAGCTGATGTATCAGAACCGAGTCGCTGCGCTTTCCTCCGAGCACACTGTGATGCTACTCGGTAATGCTGCATCAGCAGCAGTTCAAAAAGAGGCGGTGGGTTGGGTAATTGGCCTTTTAAATTAGAGAGAAACGGAAAAAATTAAATAAAAAAATATATATATAGCAGTGAAACTCATTATTTAATTATAAGAAATCAAATGGTTTTCAAATTAGTTCATTATTGTTTTAGTTATTCTTTCTATTTCTATTTTAAATAATATTTTTTAGTGGCCTCAGCCTCATACCGATCTGTTTTTCTCTCTCTGAACCTTTGTTTAGATATATTATTGTTGTGGAACATGACCTGAGTGTACTGGACTACCTGTCTGACTTTATCTGCTGTCTGTATGGAGTACCCAGTGCTTACGGTGTCGTTACCATGCCTTTCAGTGTACGGGAAGGTACTGGACACATTCATGTTCATGTAATGAAGTAGTTTTACCAACAAAATGTGATTTAAGTGGATTGTAGCCACAAATCAATGGGTAATAGAAGTAAATACAAAAAATGCAAACAAAATCTAGTAAAAAGTCTTCATTAGAGACAATAGAGTCACAATAGAGACAACTATTCAAACAAAAGCAGGGTTACTTGTATTTGAACACCATAGAATTTGGATACAACTATAAATTAATAGGTCTCCTTATACTTTTGTCCATTTAGCATATGTCCTAACCTGTAAGGATATAGTGTTTTTATTCACTCACCTAATTTAATTTTAAGTTTTTGTGCCCAATAAAAATCTTAAGGGCTAAAGGATATGACTGCTTATGAATGTTTAATTACATTTATAAAATAAAACACCATTTTTTAAATTGATTTAGTTTTAGGTAAACCTTTATTGATGGTAATATTGGTA
The DNA here is from genome assembly GCF_023375975.1 of Astyanax mexicanus. Classification (NCBI taxonomy): domain Eukaryota; kingdom Metazoa; phylum Chordata; class Actinopteri; order Characiformes; family Acestrorhamphidae; genus Astyanax; species Astyanax mexicanus. The sequence goes on from NC_064414.1 coordinate 49,427,242, forward strand.
ATAGAGGTAACTGTGGGTCATCAACACTGTAGTGTGCTCCTGAAAACAACTTTGTTTAATCTGGCACTTGTTCTTTACTTTGTATTAACATTTTATGATGAATGAATCAATTAATCAATTAAAATGCTTCAAAATGACTTAAAAAAGTTAACAATATTTTCATTGTCCTGCAAAATTGTCATTTTTCAAAATGCAAATGATGATATTTAAAGCCTTGAGAATGCTCTGACCCCTTCTGTTAATTCCAGGCATCAACATCTTCCTGGATGGATACGTACCTACGGAGAACCTGAGGTTCCGCGAGGCCTCTCTGGTGTTTAAAGTGGCAGAAACAGCCAGTGAGGAGGAGGTGAAGAAGATGTGCCGTTATCAGTATCCCAACATGAAGAAGATGATGGGGGACTTTGAGCTGCAGATCGTGGAGGGCGAGTTCACAGACTCTGAGATCATGGTGATGCTCGGGGAGAACGGTGAGACACTGCATATTTACATTTATAACAATTAACAATATGAAGCACTATTCTCTTATAAGACGCACGTTTTTATAGTTGATATTTAAATTTAAATAAAAGAATGGATGTAAGAAATGTAAAATGCAGTAATATTTATATTATTCATGGTATGTTTTAGGGGAGATAAAGAAAACGTGGGGCGCTGGAATAAAGAATGCATGATAAATCGGATAGAGGAAACTTTTTTTTTACTTTATTATAAACATCTCAGCTTGATTGTAAGGATTTCTGAATTAGAGCTTAATTTGCTGAATATAAAAATCTCAGGAAGTATTTGATATTTTACACATGCCAATAATGAGGGGGATGACCATTTAAATGGCCTGGGGGAAATATGTACCTGCCAGTATTCAGTAATGTGTACACTGTGCCTTTAAGAGCCCCTTAAGCTATGTGTGCGGGCACGTAGAGAACCAAGGTGTGTGTTCTGCTGTACCATTAAAAACATTTTCACACCTGTAGTTTTTAGGTTTCTATGGTCCGGATCAGTTGATGAGTTTGTTTATTTGGAGCGTTTCTCCCTCTGTTTGGTTTGGTTTCACAATGCAAGCACATTCTCTCATCTGATTGGTCAAAGCTGTCTGGCGCAGGAGCAAGGAAGTAAATATAGTGAGAAGTTATAACATAAGCTATAAAAGTGCTTCAGTCAGTATAAGAAAAATATTGTATGTAGTGGAGTTGCTTGAAGTGGTGGAACAGATTAGATGTATTAACATTACCGCTGCTGGTCGGCTGCACTCTCCGGCACAATTTGCAGCAAAGCGGCAAGGGAGCGGACCCGCGGCCGGCCTCGAGGACCCGCGGCCGAGCGAGCGGACCCACGGCCGAGCGAGCGGGCCCGCGGCCGGCCTCGAGGACCCGCGGCCGAGCGAGCGGACCCACGGCCGAGTGAGCGGGCCCGCGGCCGGCCTCGAGGACCCGCGGCCGAGCGAGAATCGAGTCTACCTTAGCCTTGGATACGCTCGTCCCGGCTCTGTTTGGCTCCAGCGCGAGACATATGTGCTGAGTAGCGAAGCGGACCCGAGCCTAGCCATTTTAACCTAGCCTTGCCTAGCCTAGCCTATTTGGCTACGTGCCTGTGTGGTTACGTCATCACGCACTGACGTAGCCCAGCTACGGGGGCTGAATGTGTTGAGCTCTGGGGCGAGCTGACGCCAGTAAAAAAAAGCCTGTCCGTGATTCTAATACATATCGATATACCACAAAACTGATATCACCGTTATTAAAACATTTCTTATCGCGATAAATACCGATATCGAATTATTGTCCAGGCCTATATACATATATATATATATATATATATATATATATATATATATATATATATATATATACAGGGGTTGGACAATTAAACTGAAACACCTGTCATTTTAGTGTGGGAGGATTCATGTCTAAATTGGAGCAGCCTGGTGGCCAATCTTCATTAATGGCACATTGCACCAGTAAGAGCATGTGTGAGTGTGAAGTTCAATTAGCAGGGTAAGAGCACAGTTCTGCTCAACATATTGCAATACACAACATTATGGGTGACATACCAGAGTTCAAAAGAGGACAAATCGTTGGTGCGCATCTTGCTGGCGCATCTGTGACCAAGACAGCAAGTCTTTGTGATGTATCAAGAGCCACGGTATCCAGGGTAATATCAGCATACCACCAAGAAGGACAAACCACATCCAACAGGATTAACTGTGGATGCTGTAAGAGGAAGCTGTCTGAAAGGGATGTTCGGGTGCTAACCCGGATTGTATCCAAAAAAACTTAAAACCACGGCTGATCAAATCACAGCAGAATTCAATGTGCACCTCAACTCTCCTGTTTCCACCAGAACTGTCTGTCAATACAATAAATTATTGTGGTCTAAAATCAGGTGTTTCAGTTTCATTGTCCAAGCCCTGTGTATATATTCCTCCATTTGAAATGGTTTTAATATTGAATAACTCTTTCAGGCACAGGAAAAACCACCTTCATTAGGATGCTCGCTGGTCGATTAAAGCCTGATGATGGAGGTGAGTGATTTTAGTCTGTTAGTATTATGGTCTGGCTGACGCTGGTATATGTAACAGTGTATATAACATCTTAATCTTTATCTTTCCTTTTCTAGGAGAGGTACCAATCCTCAACGTCAGCTACAAACCTCAGAAGATCAGCCCCAAATTTAAAGTACGCTACTGTGCTGTTATACATGTTCAATACATACAGTGGGTAATGAGTCACCCCCCCCCCCAATTAACCCCTAATAACCCCTAATGTCCCACATGTGTGGTTTTGTCTCTCTGTAGGGCAGCGTTCGTGCCCTCCTCCACGAGAAGATCAGGGATGCGTACACACACCCTCAGTTCGTCACGGACGTCATGAAGCCCATGCAGATTGATTGCGTCATTGATCAGGATGTAGGTGTTGAAACGTCATTGGTTTTCTCATTTGTTTGCAATAATAAGACGAACTTCAGAAAGCTAATATATTGGGTAGAATCTTGTAGGCTGAGAATCTGATTAATAATTGCACTCTTCAAATAAAATAATCATCTGGCTAATATATCAGATTAACCTGCACTTTATCAGCAGTTTAGATCGATTAAAAAGGAGTATATTTGATAGCTAGGTTGGATAGAGACCAGATCACATTCTCACCACATGCAAACGGCTCAAGAAAAAAAATCTGAATGTTGACCTTTAACGTTGACAACCCTAGTTTATATTTATGTTTATAGTTTATAATATATTATGTGCATTATTATTAAGGATCCCATGACCCTTTCATGATTAGTTTACATGACTCATGACTTGTGGCATGTCAGTGTGTATAGTAGCTATGTAGTTAAGCATTAGGTTGCACAGTGAGAGAATCCTCATTGTTATATATTGCACCAGTAAGAGCAGAGTGTGAAGGATTGCGTCATTGATCAGGATGTAGGTGTTAAAGCGTCATTGGTTTTCTCATTTGTTTGCAATAATAAGACGAACTTCAGAAAGCTAATATATTGGGTAGAATTTGGATAGCATAAAAATGTAAATATGCTTTATTTAGGCTTATATTTTTTTGTTTTATGAAGGCATTTAAAATAAAATAACTTAAAGGAAGTCCCAATAGGCAGAAATGGTTGATATACAGTATTTCTCCCATAAAGTTGAACAATAGCAAATTTGACATGATTTCACACAAAACTATTGGCATCTTTTCAAAATTGTAGGTAATTAACTTTGATTCAAGCATGCGATGCTCATTTAAACTAACCTATGGTGAGTAACTGATGTGGGCAATATAAAAGTTACACCTAAAACTAGAGAAAAAGGTTGATTTAGTCTTTGCATTGTGTGGCTGTGTGTGCCACACTAAGCATTAAGAACATAAAGAGAAGAAGAGAACAGTATGAGAACTTGAGAATCAAAATTGTGGAAAATGAATCCATCTCCATTAACCTTGATGTTTCTCTGTTTCTCTGTGTTCAACATAATCAAATTTTCAAAGTTTAGAACCCATGGCACTGTAGCTAACCTCCCTGGACATGGACGGAAGTGAAAAATGAGAAATGAAAGGTTGCAACGCAGGATAGTCTTCCTTTCGGACAACATAGTCTGGATGGTGGATAAACAGCCCAAATCAAGTTCTGAAGAAATATAAGCTGTCCTGCAGGCTCAGGGTGTATCAGTGTCAGCGTGAACTGTCCACCGATATTTAAATGAAATTAAATGAAACACTGTGGCAGGACACTCAGAAAGACACCACTGCTGACACAGTGTGTGTGAGTAAGCCAAAATGAGGGTGCCAATGACATAGTCTGGCCCAATTCTGTGTTTAAATTCTATACATTTTGGCTTTTTTCTCTCTGTTTTTGTGTTCTTCCAATACACACAAAGGAAAAGAACATGTGTATAACAAAAAGTGTAATTGCAATAATTTTCTGGGAGAAATACATGGGTGCCAACACTTTCTGTACTATGACTGTACTAAGCAGATAACTATTTCTATGGCGTCACATCAATGTCAAAAGTCAGGGGTGCAAAAATACCAGGTTAAAAAAAAAATTAACATTGGCATTGATGTGACACCATATATTTCTTCCTTTTTGACAACCTAAAATATAGCTTTATTTAGTATTTTATATTGATATATAGGAAAAACAATAAATTAGCAGGTGATCCAATACATTTGTCCAAATAGCGCATGTTGTATGTATTTATATACGAAATCAAGGAAACTTGGAAAACCCTGTCAAATCACTACTTTCGTTACTCTTTACAGGGTGATTTTCACCATGAAACATAGTATGTTATAAGACTGTGCTGGTTTACAGGTTCAGAACTTGTCTGGAGGAGAGCTGCAGAGGGTGGCGCTGGCTCTGTGTCTGGGTAAACCAGCGGACGTCTACCTGATAGACGAGCCCTCGGCCTACCTGGACTCAGAACAGCGCCTGATGGCTGCCAGGGTCATTAAACGGTAGGCCACAATTTTTTATTGTTTTTTTTTATGTTTTATTGATTTACATACTGTAACAAATATAATTGAGAACATTTTATGCCACTGATAAATTGATTATGTACAGTAATAGCATTATGATGCAATTATTCTGTTGTAAAACAACAGACTGTAATATTTTTTTTCCTTTAAATTGAAATTAGTTTCTGAGTGAGGAGAGGGCAACATATTATAATAAATCGTATCACTTTGCAAAGCCACATATTAATGCATCTCAAAAAAAAAAATATTGAAAAGTTACTTTATTTCAGTTATTCAGTTTAAAATGTGAAACTCATATATTATATAGATGTATTAAACACAGAGTGATCTATTTTAAGCGTTTATTTCTTTTATTTTTGATGATTATGGCTTACAGCCAAAGAAAACCTAAAAATCCGTGTCTCAGAAAATTAGAATATTATATAAGACCAATTGTTACTTTTGGCAGTGTGGGCAGTGTGCCAAGTCCTGCTTGAAAATGAAATCTGCATCTCCATAAAAGTTGTCAGTAGCAGAGGGAAGCATGAAGTGCTGCACTGACTTTAGACTTGATAATAAAACACAGTGGATCAACACCAGCAGATGACATGTCTCTCCAAACCATCACTGATCATCAGTAGATTTTACATTTCATTTATAAATCAAGGGAGCGGAGTCTGGAGGAAGAGTGGAGAGACACACAGTCCAAACTGCTTGAGGTCTAGTGTGAAGTTTCCACCAATCAGTGATGGTTTGGAGAGACATGTCATCTTCAAACTTCATGAAGCATCAAATCAGCTCAAGACAGGATAGTTTTGGGAATATAGTGTAAATATGAATGCTATGTTCTACCAGATTCATCCTCCATGCGAAGAAGACCGCCTTCGTCGTTGAGCACGACTTCATCATGGCCACGTACTTGGCTGACCGTGTCATTGTGTTTGATGGTGTTCCGTCAAAAAAGACAGCTGCTAACACGTAAGTGTCTGAGTGCATCAGATCATATTTGAAGAAAAAATATCTATTATTTAAATTATTGTTTATGTATTGTTTTTGAGTGAAAATAACCTGATAACACTCCCATGCTCATATCTCTAAATCTGCCGCTCAGGCCTCAGACGCTGCTCGCTGGAATGAACAAGTTCCTGTCATTGCTGGAGATCACATTCAGGAGAGACCCCAATAACTTCAGACCAAGAATCAACAAGCTCAACTCAATTAAGGTAAGAAGTATGATAACACTTTACAATATGGGTGCAATATTAAAAATGTGTCTGTTTTTTTTTTTTTTTTTTTTACTGTATAAGGCGCACTATTAATAAACGTCCATTTTCATACATAAGGCGCACTAGATTATAAAGCATATTATGCAACACTAGTAAGGAACAAGGGTGGCGCCACGTTTTCCTTTCCTAACTAAGTTAAGTAAAGCTAAGTTAAGTAAACAAAACTGTGATTATAAAAAACTAACAAATAAATTTACACAGATTTCTCTCCTGAAATCTGTTTATTTGGGTGAAGAAAAGCGCTTAGGTTTAGCTTAGATTTACAGAGATTTCCATTAAGGCTGGGTGCCGCAACATTAGCATTAGCCGCTAGACGATTAGCAGCTAATGCTGCTTCAGCAGTGCTAGCCAGGGCTACAGGCATAAAATACTCACCCTCTGTGGGCGGTGCTTAGCGCAGTTAGTGGCTAATGCTAATACTGCTGCAGCCTTAGTGCTGAAGGACTAAACTGAAACTCCTATATAATGCTGTACTTCAGCTGAGTGTTTTTACTGCTCCTTAATACCTGACTGGTAAAATTCATACATAAGACGCACAGGATTATTAGGGGCACTGTCAATTTTTGGGAAAATTAAAGGATTTAAAGTGCACTTTAGATTGCAAAAAATACATTATTTAATAATGCTCTTAACTAGTGCCAATTAATTATTACCTGAGTCATTACTAAACCATTAACAAATATTATTACTGTAGTAATTACTGTTATATGTAACCCATAATATAAAATGTTACCAGAACTTCCCTGGTAGAATAAGGTGCAGCAGATCGACTACAGGGGTTAGACAATGAAACTGAAACATGGCTAAATTTGAGCAGCCTTGTGGCCAATCTTCATTAAGTGCACATTATTGCACCAGTAAGAGCAGAGTGTGAAGGTCCAATTAGCAGGGTAAGAGCACAGTTTTGCTCAAAATATTGCAATGCACACAACATTATGGGTGACATACCAGAGCTCAAAAGAGGACAAATTGTTGGTGCTCGTCTTGCTGGAGCATCTGTGACCAAGACAGCAAGTCTTTGTGATGTATCAAGAGCCACGGTATCCAGGGTAATGTCAGCATACCACCAAGAAGGACCAACCACATCCAACAGGATTAACTGTGGACGCTGTAAGAGGAAGCTGTCTGAAAGGGATGTTCGGGTGCTAACCCGGATTGTATCCAAAAAACATAAAACCGCGGCTGATCAAATCACGGCAGAATTCAATGTGCACCTCAACTCTCCTGTTTCCACCAGAACTGTCCGTCACCACAATCAATTATTGTGATCTAAAACCAGGTGTTTCAGTTTTATTGTCCACTCCTGTACATATAACATGCTAAATTAAGATTTTTTTGCCCTGCTCTATCTAAATCAAATATACATTACAAGTCAAAAGTTTGGACACACTCAATGTGTTTTCTTTCTTTTTTAATTTTTTTTTTACATGATAAATTTAATATTGAAGACAATATTGAAGCTATACAGGAAGACATGTGGAATTATTCTGTAAGATTCTTCTTCTAAGTAGCACATTTATCTTTGAGGACAGGTCTGCAGACTCTTGGTGAGATTTTAATCTCAGTGTCTTCATGAGGGAGAGTCACCTGGAAGAGTTTTCTCAGCGTCTTGAAGGAAGGAGTTCCTGGAGGTGCTGAACAATAGTTGCTGCTTTTCCTTCACGCTGTAAAGCTCCAGTTCATCCCAATTAAATCACCTCAAATCACCATCTCAGTTCATCAGGTTTAGATCAGGGGATTAATGTGGAGGGATAACACTTTTTTATGTTTACTACCTAATTCCATATATGTCCCTTAATTGTTTTTATGTCTTTAATATTAATCTACAATGGAGAAAATAAATTAAATGTAAAATTATAAAGACGTTGAATGAGAAGATGTGTTTAAACTTTTAACTGGTTACAGACAGACACAGGTAACTTACTATTTTTATTGTAACCTATAAAACTGACCATAACAGTTTAACCCCAGCTCTAATTAAGCTTTTATTGTTTTTGCTTAATCAACAGGATGTGGAACAGAAGAGAGGGGGAAACTACTTCTTCCTCGACGACTAGCTTCATCATCCTCACTTCAATCCGTCCATCATTCAGACTCATACAATTTAAAGAAGGAGAAAAAGAAGAAAAGGAGAAACGTGTTTGCTGCTCACAAGGTCCTTCCTCTGGACCGTGGACCTGCTGCTTTAAGCTAGCTCTCTTCTGCCTCTGCTGATCAGCTGGACTTGGCTTTTCACCAACATCCAAGAAGAGTTATTATCTGTGTATATTGGTAACTTAATGAATTCACTGTGTCAAATGTACTCAAGTGTGCTCATCTCCTCTGCATGGTTCTTCTTCTTGGTGCATTTTCAGTGTTAGACCACCAGAGGGCAGTTGATTACCTGTACTGACAGTGACCTTAAACATGTATAAATATTATGGCTCTAAACTTCCATGTCTTTTAATATGTGGATTAAACGTTCTGTGAATGAGAGTGAGATTTGTGCTCTTTTTTTTTTGGTGTTTTAGGCAATGCCACAGCTTTCTGTAAAGAGTCTGAACCAATTTTCATGTTCCTGTTACCCTGTATATAATAGAATATGAGTGAAAAGTTACTTTATTTCAGTAATTCAGTTCAAAATGTGAAACTCATATATTATATAGATGTAGTTCACAGAGTGTGATCCATTTTAGGCGTTTATTTATTTTATTGACTTAAAAATGTAGGTAGTGTGCCAATTCCTGCTGGAAAATGAAATCTACAGGACTTGATATAACACAGTGGACCAACACCAGCAGATGACATGGTTCTCCAAACCATCACTGATCATCAGTAAATTTTACATTTTATTTGAAAATCAAGAGACCAGAGTCTGGAGGAGGAGTGGAGAGACACACAGTCCAAACTGCTTGAGGTCTAGTGTGAAGTTTCCACCAATCAGTGATGGTTTGAAGAGACGTGTCATCTGCTGGTGTTGATCCACTGTGTTCTATTATTAAGTCTAAAGTCAGTGCAGTTTTGTTTTCCCACAAAATCCTACAGCACTTCATGCTTCCCTCTGCTGAAAACTTTTATGGAGATGCGGATTTCATTTTCCAGCAGGACTTGGCACACTGCCAAAATACCAATTGGTCTTATATAATATTCAAAATTTCTGAGACACGATTTCCCACGCCATTGTCAACGTATCTTTTTTTATGTAATTTAATTTTAGATTTTTTTCCCCATTTTCCCATGGCTAATTGTCCCACCCCTTTGTGTGTCCCCATCACCAGTGGCATCTGCGACCCTAGGAGGATGCGAAGGAGCAAACGCCTCCCCCGACACGTGTGAAGTAAGTCACCCCTTTTTTCGAACTGCTGCTGATGAGTAATTGCCTGAGCAGCCAGCGCGATCGGAGGAAAGCGGCTCGGTTCCGATACATACGTTCACAGACGCCTCGTCCCGCCCAGCGGCACATCACAAGGCTGGCAGCTGATTGCAAAGCTGCATGAGCCGGGGTTCGAACCTGCAACCTCCCGCTCATAGTGGCAGCGCTTTAGAGTGCTGGACCACTTGGCGGCCTGTTAACGTATATTTCAGCTAAACTAACGCTACTAAACTCTTCCCTCAGACTTGGTCATTTGGAGCTTGGGCAATTTCACCACGGCGAAGCCCTAGAGTCCTCTCTATATCATAAAGTCCAACCCAAACAGCACCAGTTTTGACCGGTGTTCTGTCGAGTTGAGCTGCCTTGTCAAACTTTGCTTCCCTAGTGTAAACCTAGAGTTACTTACACAATATAGCTAACGCTAACTAGCTCTGTAAACGGAAGCTGAAACAGAGTAAACAGATCTGTTGGCTCCTCTTTAGCTATAGCTCCTAATGCTGTAGCCCGGGTTCAGCGCTGCCTGTGGGCAGTCCTGAGCCGAGGTGGGCGAGGCCATAAAGTCACTGGGTGACGTAGACACCCTAACGTCTCTCTGATCAACTCTTATTTCTGAGGATTTCTTTTACTAGCTACCGCAGACAAGGGAGGCCGAGAAACAGTTTCATATGCAGCATGCATATCGTCACTGTCCAGTGAAAAACACTTCTCCAAACAGCTCCAAAACAGTAACTTTACAGTAGAAAGAAAAAATCTTGTAAACTGTCGATGGAAGTCAATGTAAAAAGAGTTTATTTCAGGTCATTTTAAAAAGTTTCGATTGGTCCGTTCATCAAGAAAGTTTGGCACAGTGTAAGGGACTGTTTGTCTGTTTAAATTATGTAAACTAAAAATCGACAAAAATGGACGTGTTTTTCATTGGACAGCGACGAGAGACCTGTAGTATTTCACAAAGAACAAGAAAAAATGACTTTTAAAATATTGATTTTAGTGAGAAATCTTTTTAGGTGCAGGCCTATTTTAGTTAAACATTGTGTCATAGCTCATAATGATTAAAACCTACTGATAGTCTTATAAATACAGTAAGTAATTTACCAAAAATGTGGCCATAGCTGACTAAATACTTAAATACTAGTTAGTACTAGTAACTAATATGCAATTGCTCGCTGCTGTTCTGAAGCCCGGCCCGGTGAGCTGTTAGCATGCAGAGCACACAGCCAGTCAACCTCCAGACGGCTGCAAAGTGACATCTGTAATAGGGTGGGGTTATCAGAGGCCAGTATCTGGTCAGTAGCTCTGTGTGTATGTGTGTGTGTAGTTGTGAATGTGTGTGTGTGTTTGTGCAGGGGGCCGGTCCCGCTGTCCTCCGAGAGCTGTGGTTAATTGGCGCTGATCGATGGCTCTCTCCTGCCAGAGAACGAGGGAACGAGAGGGAGGAGAAGAGCGGAGAGGCCGTTCCAGCGGGGGAAAGGGGGAGGAGAGGGGGATTATGGGTAAACCCGATACCCATGAGTCCTCTCAGAAACGAAGCGCTTCGATTAAGGCAGTTTACTGGCCTATCTGCGTGACCTTCGACCTCCGCTGCTATACTTACACCGCAGTAGTGGCGGTGATGGCACAAGCGGGATCAATGGGCTGATGGAGGTGACATCATAGCTTACAGGATGCTGTAGAAAGAGGAAGTGGCTCTTTAATGTTGCACTTTGCACTGACCAAGCATAACATTATGACCAGCTCCTTGTCTCTACTACATCCATTATCTATTTCTTTTTTTTTTTTTGTCCAGCCGTACTGATCATATATATTTGTATCAGACGAATATAACCTGAGTAAATATAAAATCAGCTTTTAAATGATTATTTTTATGTATTAGGGGAAACAAATCTATCGTAACCAATTTGGCCCTGTGTGAAAATGAGCTCTAGTTCTGTCCACACATAATTTAGTGGTAATTTAGCCTTCTACAATGCACAACCTTATTCACAAGATAACACCTCACAACCTCATGATCTACAGATCCAATTTACATTCAGCAGTCCCATGGCACATTGTGATGCTCATTGCTTTCTTACACCCCGTCAATAGTTTATTTTCACGGCTTGCACCCACACCATTAAAATATCGTTGGAGTTTAGGAATATATTTACACTGATTAACGTGGTGGTCTCAAAATGACGTGTGTTCAAGTAAATTTCTGGTGTATTGCTATCTTGGCAACGGAAAACACAGGTGCGCCACTGACTGATTTAAACCTCAACAACAGTCAACAGCCAGACATCTCCGCTTGATGCACACACAGATGCTCATCAATACACAAAACTAACTTTTACAACAACAATAAACAGAATAAAGCAAAAAGTATCATTGCTGTTCCCAGCCTGAAAGAGCAGGTCAGTTTCCTTGGCTGAGAAGCGCAGAAGCGCTGAACTGTTAAAATAGCAATCTGACAAAGTTTGCCAGAGCTCTTGGAATGGCAAGTGACACCCAAAACACTCCCATGATTAATTAAGAGATTTGAGACACCGCAAGGCATACTTTTCCCATCGTTATGACAGCAAAGAGACATGCTAAATGCACCCTAAATTAAGCTGCATGGTGCACGGTTGATGACTTGCCTATGGATTGCTATAATAAGTCCCTGAGTGTCTTCAGATCTTTAAAATTACTACACAACCGTTTGTCCGAGTTCTGTGCTTCCATCTGTAGTAACGGCTGGATTATTTATAATGGTGATCCGACCTCTGTTCTATTACTTCTCTCTTACACAAACAAATCGGACACTACGGGAAGCTCACTATTTTTTCAGTCCACCAGAACTGTGTTTCCAGTACTCCACAGGAAAAGGGTGATGTCAGTGTCCAACGCTTACAATATCTTCAGATCTTTCTATTGCAACCACCCTCCCCTCCACGCATATATACACACACTCTCTCTCACACACACAAAACACACACTCTCGTGAGAAATGACCTCATTGTGTTGTACTACAGGAACATCTGTGCGATGCGTAGTACATTATCTCAGCTTCAGGGAAGCCAATGTTGAGCAATGCATTTGAAAATACATTTTAGAGCCAAATACTGCAGAACCATGTCTTAGTGAGTAAAGCTGAGGCTTTTTTCAAGTCATCCTAAATCAGAAACAACTAGGACAGTATGGAAAATGCAGATTTTTTTTGCATTCACTTTGACTTTATTTGATTGCATACAGTTTGAACCCAATTTAATTTGTTTTATTAATATGCATCCATTTATGCATTTTAAGCCAACAACATATTCCAAAAATGTTGGGACAGGCACAATTTAGGGTTAGTATTGAGGTAAAAATAATTAAACAGGTGATTGTAATCATGATTTGGTACAAAAGCAGTACACAGATAAGCGACATATCACCAGTTTGTAACAAAGGTGTGAAATAATGATTGAAATGTTTAAAAACAATGTTTCTCAAAGAAAAACTGAAAGATATTTGTGTATTTCTCCCTCTACAACCCATAATACATCAAATCAAATCAAATTTATTTGTATAGCGCTTTTTACAACAGGTGTTGGCACAAAGCAGCTTTACAGAAACATGATTACAGGACAAAGAATCAGGCAAAACATTAAACAAAGAAAATACAGAATACAGAACCCCCAGTGAGCGCGGAGGCAAGGAAAAACTCCCTCAGATCTGCAGGAGGAGGAAGAAACCTTGGGAGGACCAAGACTCACATTTAAGGGGGGACCATCCTCCCACTGGTCAAACAGCTTTTAAATTCAAATTTTAAAAAGTCTTTTATACATCCACATAGGTTTTATATATTCAGGACTATAATAGCGCGCCACTAATGGCTTGGATGTAATCAGTAGTGGAGAATAAGATGGACGATGAGCAGCTGATCTGTGGTGGTGGTGGAGAAGAGCTGACTTCAGAAACTTCCATCAGTCTGGCCGGACAGGAGACGTGAGAGCCTGAGGGTCCAACATCGGTATCGGGTCAGACAGGTGGGCAGTCAGTAACTCGGAGGAAGGAAGAGAGATGGAATTAGTTTTGACTGGATTTATGTAAAACGAAGAATATTAAAACATTATCAGAGTGTGGCTAATGACTCCGGCAGAACTGAATAAAACAGCCTAACTAAAGGCAGAGAGCCAGAAGGTAACATAGACATGGAGGCTCCCTGAAACACCAGCATCCACCCACTCCACCGTCCACAAACCTGAGTGACCGTGTGCAGTGGGAGAACAACAGCACCAGCATCTCAGTTTACCCACAATTCCCTCTGTCCATGAACCCCTGAATCTGCAGCCTTATCTAAAGGAAAAAAACATTAATTACCAAAAGCTAAACTAAACAAGTAAGTTTTCAGTCTAGACTTAAAGATTGAGACTGTGTCTGAGTCCCGAACATATTCGGGGAGATTATTCCAGAGTTGAGGCGCTTTATAAGAGAAAGCTCTTCCTCCTGCAGAGCTCCTCTGAATTTTAGTAACTACTAATAAACCAGCACCCTGAGATCTAAGTAATCGCGGTGGTTCATAATAGGAGATGAGGTCTCGCAAATACTCAGGAGCGAGCCCATGTAGGGCTTTGTACGTTAACAGGAGAATTTTATAGTCAATGCGGAATTTGACTGGAAGCCAGTGCAGTGCTGACAGGACTGGACTAATATGGTCAAATTTTCTAGTTTTAGTAAGGACCCTGGCTGCAGCATTTTGAACTAGCTGAAGTTTATTTAAGTTACTGCCGGAACATCCAGACAGTAGCGCATTACAATAATCTAGCCTTGAGGTAATAAAGGCATGGACTAGTTTTTCTGCGTCATGCAGTGATAGGGCATTTCTTAGCTTGGCGATGTTACGTAGGTGTAGAAAAGCTGTTCTAGTAACATTAGATATGTGTTTATCGAATGCTAGATCTGAATCTATAATAACTCCAAGGTTTTTAGCTGCTGAACCAGGTGTGACTGAGAAGTCTGCCAGATTTAGCATTAAGTCTGATAATTTATTTCTAGCAGCTTTGGGGCCTAATAGGAGAACTTCTGTTTTTTCACTATTTAATAGGAGGAAGTTGTGCGACATCCATGATTTCACATCTTTTACACAATCCTCGATTTTCTTTAATCTCACTCTGTCGTCAGGTTTGGCTGATATGAAGAGCTGCGTGTCATCCGCATAACAATGAAAATTTACGTCATGTTTTCTAATAACTTTGCCCAGTGGGAGCATATATAATGTAAATAATAATGGTCCTAATATAGAGCCTTGTGGAATTCCATATCTTACCTTGGTATAACTGGAAGACATATCATTTATCCTCACAAACTGATAGCGATCGGTTAAGTATGATTTAAACCATGCTAAGGCAGTTCCAGTTACACCAACCATGTTCTCTAGTCTTTCTAAAAGGATAGTATGATCTATTGTATCAAAGGCTGCGCTCAGATCGAGAAGTACGAGTAGGGAAACACAGCCTTGGTCGGCAGCTGTAAGTAGATCGTTTGTTATTTTAACTAAAGCTGTCTCAGTGCTATGATGAGGCCTAAATCCAGATTGAAATTTTTCATAGATTTGGTTTCTTTGCAGGTAAGAGCAGAGTTGTTGGGCTACAGCTTTTTCTAAAATCTTAGAAATAAACAGTAAGTTTGAAATAGGTCTATAGTTAGACAGTACACTAGGATCAAGATTTGGTTTCTTGATCAGAGGTTTAATTACAGCTGTTTTAAAGGCTTTGGGTACATGGCCCAGGGCGAGCGATGAGTTTACTATCATTAACAGAGGTTTAATTATATCTGGTAATACCTGCTTTAATAATTTTGTGGGAACAGCATCAAGTGTGCAGGTTGTGCTGTTTGAAGAGGAGATCATTTTCTCTAGTTCTAGCTGTGGAAGTGGGTTAAAGACTTCCAACCTAACTTCAGTAACAGGGTTTTGTTCTAAATCAGCCACACCAGATGACAGAGAGGATGTAATATTTATCTGTTTAATTTTATCCCGAATGTTTTCAATTTTACTATTGAAGAAGTCCATAAAATCGTTGCTGGTGTGAATGGCTGGAATCTGAGGTTCAGTACCTGCCTGGCTTTTAGTTAATTTGGAAATAACACTAAAGAGAACTCTAGGATTATTTTTATTTATCTCGATCTGTGAGGCCAGATACGCTGAGCGGGCTTTATTAAGTTCTTTACTATATTTTACAAGACTGTCTTTCCACGCAGAGTGAAACACTTCCAGTTTAGTTGATCGATATTTACGCTCTAAATTTCGTACTAGCTGCTGTAAGGTACGAGTTTGATCATTGTACCACGGTGCGAGCTTTTTCTGTCTCTCTATTTTGTGTTTAAGGGGTGCTACAACATCTAAGGTAGAGCGAAAGGTATTTTCTAAACCTTCGGTTAGTTTGTCTAGTTCTACTGGGTCTACAGGAGAGTACATTAGAGTTGATAAGTCTGGAAGCTTATCTGTAAATTGTTGGGCTGTAAAATGTGTAATTGAACGTTTTATAGAGTAGCTAGGGGATGTACGTATATTATGACTGAGATGTAATTTAAATGAAATAAGGTAATGATCTGAAATTGCGGAGGTTTGAGAACGAATATTCGGGTTATCTATGCTCACACCCAGGGTCAAAACTAAATCCAGAGTATGATTACAGTAATGAGTAGGTCCTGTTATATTTTGAATAATACCAACTGAGTCTAAAATCGATGTGAATGCCTTTTTTAATGGATCATCCAATTTTTCGAAATGAATATTGAAGTCTCCAACTATAATCACTTTATCACTACTTACTGCTAAGTCTGTGACAAAATCACTAAATTCTTTTAAAAATTCTAAATAGGGCCCTGGTGGTCTGTAGATGTTAATTAAAGAAAATGCATTCTTTTTTGTAACTGGATTAATTATACTGGTGTAAAGAAGCTCAAAAGAAGTAAAATTATCATAGTGTTTCTGATTGCTAGCTAAGGTACTTCGGAAAAGTATGCAGACCCCACCTCCTCTACCGGACAATCTCGGATTGTGTATATAATTATAGCCTGCAGGGGTGGCTTCATTTAATGCTACATATTCATTTGGCCTAATCCAGGTTTCTGTCAGACACAGAACATCGAATTTCTGATCAGTTATCATTTCATTCACCAGAACTGCTTTTGAATTTAGAGATCTAATATTAAGTAAACCAATCTTTAGGCTTGAAATGTTAGTACTACAGTCTGGATATGATTATTTAATATAAGTTAAGTTATTTAGATTGACTGTTTTAGTTTTTTGATGTTTTTGTTTGACTCGGGGGACAGACACAGTCTGAAAACATTGGTATCTAGGTAACGTCTCTTTGCAGCTCGCAGACGGTCGGTTAAGCCTCTCTGTCTGCGGCCTGGTCCCGGCTCTGGATTGTCAGCAGCTTCTAACACTACTCTGCCGACTAGCTAAAAGACTATGTGCTATGCTGCATGAAAGTAAGGCAGCACCCTCCCGCGTGGGGTGGACACCATCCCTACCTAAAAGACCAGGCTTGCCCTCACACAGCCTGGCCAAAAAAACTCTGCAACCTCTGCAACATCACAAGATTTATTTCAATCCAGTGTTGCATTATTTTTTTTACCAAGATCTTGCAGCAGAATTGATGATGGTAGAGTCTGACCTCTGCACAAAGCCTCTCTTCTCCATCCAGCACATCCCAAAGATTCTCAATGAGGTTAAGATCTGGACTCTGTGGTGAACTCTCTCTCAATCCATGTGTGAAAATGATGATCTCATGCTCCCTGAACCCTGAACTCTTTCACAATTCCAGCCCCATGAATCCTGACATTGTCATCTTAGAATATGGCCGTGCCATCAGGGAAGAAAAAAATCATTGATGGAATAACCTGGTCTATATTCAGCATATTCAGGAAGTCAGCTGACCTCATTCTTTCAGCACATACTGTTGCTGAACCTAGACCTGCAGACCAACTGCAGCATCCAAACCACATCATTTGCATACCTTTTTTTTGGCCAGGCAGTAGAATACTATCATGGTGTCAGATACCATAGGACACCTTCAGAGGTTTATGCAATGGCATAAATAAGGTCCTACTCTGTTTTAGGCAAGTGGTGGTAATGCTATGGATGATCTATTTAATATATACATTATGTAATGCTTTACAGTTATATTTTATGTATGTCAGTAGTTTAGTTTTATGTCTAAATTGATGAGGAGCGTTTCAGGTCATTTTCTGATCTTTTCCTGCCTGTCCGTCTTTCAGCTCTTAGTCTTAGTCTATTAATAATCCATTAACAGCCTCAGGCAGTGACCTAATGGAGCTCCATTCACCATCTTCCCTCTGACATCATCACACTAGTCTTAAAACCAAGATAATAAAATAGTAATAAGTGTCAAACGTGTGACAAAGTATCTTCTCCATTTTTCTAGGATACACTGATCAGCCATAACATTAAGACCACCTGTCTAATATTGTGTAGTTACCCCTTGTGCTATTAAAAATGAGTCTGGCTCATTGGATCATGGACTCCACAAGACATCTGAGGGTGTCCTATGGTACCTGTCACCAAGACTAATGTTAGCAGCAGATTCTTTATGTCCTGTAAGTCATGAAGTTTAGCCTTGGGTGTCTATGTCCCTGTTGCTGGTTCACCCATTGATCTTACTTCAACAAATGTTGGTAGGTATGTACCAGATGTTCTCTGAGATATAACAATAGTGTAATGCTTTCAATGAACCATTGGTTTAACCAGGAAAAGAACTCTTGGTTCCAGTGGTTGGTATTTTTGGTTTAGGATGGTCTAAGCTGGGCTTTGATGATTATGGTGGTGGAAATGCTGCTCATCAATGTAAAATTATATCCTATACTTGTCTACTAGATGGCTAATCAGCTCCTGACCACCATAGTGTTTGTTGCATTTGATTTTGGACATGCTTGGCCAACGGTCGGGCACCATGGTCTTGCTGGTCAACCAGCTTGGTATTGATGGTCACTCTGGTCTTGCTGGTAATGCTGGTCAACCAGCTTGGTGTTGATGGTTATTCTGGTCTTGCTGGTAATACTGGTCAACCAGCTTGGTATTGATGGTCATTCTGGTCTTGCTGGTCAAAAGGCTTGGTCTTGCTGGTAATTTTGATCAACTAGCATGGTCTTGCTAGTAATGCTAGTCAACCAGCTTGCTCTTGCTGGTAATGCTGGTCAACCAGCTTGGTCTTACTGGTAATGCTGGTCAACCAACTTGGTCTTGCTGGTAATGCTATTCAACCAGCATGGTCTTGCTAGTAATTCTAGTCGACCAGCTTGCTCTTGCTAGTAATGCTAGTCAACCAGCTTGCTCTTGCTGGTAATGCTGGTCAACCAGCTTGGTCTTGCTGGTAATATTATTCAACCAGCTAGGGTTTGCTAGTAATGCTGGTCAACCACCATGGTCATGCTAATCTTGCTGGTCAATTAGCTTGGTCTACACAACCAAAATTGTTGACAAGCATGGTCAAGTTTGGTCATGCTGGTCATGCCAGTAAACCCATTTGGTCATGCTTGACTTGCTGGCCATGCTGGTCAACCAGCTTATTCTTTCTTGCTTAAACAAAACAAAACTTTTTTACTAGCTTGGCCATAGTGGTGTGCTGGCACGGTCTCACTGGTTGACCAGTATTATCTGGATCTGTATTACCAAGCTGGTTTGCCATGACCATGTTAAACATACTGGTTATCTTGCTTTGTCAGTTTGAAACCATCACTCAAACTCAAATGTTAACCAACTTGACCACCTTGAGATGGCCATGCTGTTTTTTTTCCCAACAGGGTTGGTTCTATATAAACCATTGTTATTTTTTAGAACCCTTGAGGAACCACCTTCGTAAGAGAGTATGTCTATGTATCCTATGCTACACATGAGCTATACAGTGTTTAAGCCAGGGGGCAGCTGTTCCAGTCAGTTCCAGCCCACATGCAAAGCCCCACAATTGTCCCATCATACCTCTCCTCTACCCGAGGGACACAGTATGGCAGACCACCCTCCTCGCAGTTTTGAGGGGGCTGGGGGTGAGGCCAACTGCGTCTTTAGAGGCGGCTGTTGGGCCGCAAAGGGAGGCTCATCTTACACACAGCCTGTGTACAAATAGCACATTGTCCATTTAAACAAACGCCAGTCATCCAAACTGTTATCCAATCAAGGGAGTGGAGCTGTGAGGTGAAGACTGGCATGGTGCTTTACGGTGCCAACCAAATAAACTCACACATGGCAAGAAACTCAGATGGCATAAATGAGAGCTTGGTGGACCATGTAGGACCATGATGCAACCAGCCAAGTTTATTGTTGCACGGAAGCTATGAGGCTAATGTAATTTATAATATTATATTAATATAATATAATATTTTTAATGCCCACACATATTATTAATATTCAAAAAAACAAAAATACTAAGCTAATGATCTATGTCAAGAACATACAGACTCTTAATTTAAACATCAGTATTTTTATAAAGCTCCATTTTTCCTGTCCACACAAAAACAATGAAAAACTTTTGAGCTTTCACAAAAGTTTTAAGTATCAGCATTTTTATGTGACCAAATCCTCAGTTTTTATAATATCCAGATACAGATATTATGATGCAATTGAACCTTATGTACATCAGTTATTTAATTCTCTATTAAATAACTACTTTGTATAATAACGGTAAAAAGAGTTGCTTATATAGAATCACTGACAAAAATATAATGCACCATAATTTAATTATTGGAATAAAATGGTGATGTACGTAATTGATTTACAATATTGAACACAGTGGACCAACACCAGCAGATGACATGTCTCTTCAAACCATCACTGATCATCAGTAAATTTTTTTACATTTAATTTGTAAATTAAGGGAGCAGAGTCTGGAGGAAGAGTGGAGAGACACACAGTCTAAACTGCACGAGGTCTAGTGTGAAGTTTCTACAATCAGTGATGGTTTGGAGAGACATGTCATCTGCTGGTGTTGATCCACTGTGTTTTATTATCAAGTCTAAAGTCAGCGCAGTTTTGTTTTCCCATAAAATCTTACAGAACTTCACGCTTCCCTCTGCTACTGACAACTTTTATGGAGATGGAGATTTCATTTTCCAGCAGGTTGGTCTTATATAATATTCTATCTATTCTATATTGGTCTTATATAATATTCTAATTAACTGAGACACTGATTTTTGGGTTTTTCACTGTCTGGAAGCCATTATCAGCAACAATAAATAAATAAATGCTTAAAATAGATCACTCTGTGTGTCATACATCTAGGTAATATATGAGTTTCACAGTTTGAACTGAATTACAGAAATTGGAAATTAACTTTCCAATGATATTATTTGTTTTTAGATGAATTAGGATCTAGCTATTTCTAATTTCTAACTTTGTTGTACTTGTTTATAGTGATTTCATCTACTAAATGTGTTTTATTGTATTAGCAGCAAAAATATCTGCCAATGAAATAAGACACTTTCATTTCATAAAATTACATAAAACAAGGAAAGAAATTAAATGGCATTTTTATAAAACAATGTAAAAATAAAAAATGTCAGATATTTAAACTAGATTTAGCCCTCCTGTTATGTTATAAGTCAATTTGACCCGTTTTAAAGTGTGAAGATCTAGAAAAATATAGTTAAAAGTATTTTTTTAGTATGAAACTTCTTGCCTGCTTGCCTTAATTAGTGTAATCAACATATAATATGAAAATGGTTCATCCACATATTTGCAACTGCCTTCTGCAAAAACTAAAACAAAATTAAAATGTTATATTTCAATGTTATGTAAAACTATTGTTTTATAGGTAACACTTTACTTGGATGGTCCATTTGATGGCCTCTTTGATGCTCAACTGACATTCAACTAACATTCAACTACATGTCTATTAAATGCAAATGAACTAAAAGGTGAAAGTAAATGATTCTCTATTGAATATAACCCTACATTTAACTCTAATCCATCTTAATATTTTAGGATTGGGTTCAGGGTTAAATTTTAAGTTTAGGTTAAGGTTAGGTTAAGGGTTAGGTGTAGGGTTTGATTTTAGGGTTGATTAATGGTTAAGGTTAGGGTTAGGTGTAGGGTTAGATTTTATGGTTGATTAAGGGTTAAGGTTAGGGTTGGGTTTAGGGTTAGATTATAAGCTTGATTAAGGGTTAAGG
Source organism: Astyanax mexicanus (assembly GCF_023375975.1). NCBI lineage: Eukaryota > Metazoa > Chordata > Actinopteri > Characiformes > Acestrorhamphidae > Astyanax > Astyanax mexicanus. Next base: position 49,448,958 of record NC_064414.1, read on the forward strand.
TTAGGGTTGGGTTTAGGGTTAGATTATAAGCTTGATTAAGGGTTAAGGTTAGGGTTAGGTGTAGGGTTTTATTTTATGGTTGATTAAGGGTTAAGGTTAGGGTTAGGTGTAGGGTTTTATTTTATGGTTGATTAAGGGTTAAGGTTAGGGTTAGGTGTAGGGTTAGATTATAAGCTTGATTAAGGGTTAAGGTTAGGGTTAGGTGTAGGGTTTGATTTTATGGTTGATTAAGGGTTAAGGTTAGGGTTGGGTGTAGGGTTAGATTTTATGGTTGATTAAGGGTTAAGGTTAGGGTTAGGTGTAGGGTTAGGTTCTATTTTGAATCATTTACATTCAACATAGTGTTAAGTTAAATTTAAATGGACATTCAATTCAGTGTTAGTTGAATGTCAGTTGAGCATCAACAAGGTCATAAAATGGACCATCCAAGTAAAGTGTTACCGTTTTATATGTTGGTCTTTCAAAAGTAATAAAGTAGTGAAACATTAAAAAGGTTGGAACATGTATTTTTTTTATGAAAAACGAGTGAATTATTCTACTTGAACCACTACCTGTTAGAGGTAAGAAACACCACTGCACCAAATATTGATAAAATAATTAGAAAAGGAGTTTGTAAAAAAAAATATTTACACTGCTTTTTAGGATTTTTTTGGGTTTCAGACTTCTTTTGGATAATTAACGAGCAGCGGTTCAAATGAACCCTGGAACACCGTTGCTGTTCCTGACAAATGAACATAAAAGAAGGGTTAAGGGAATGAGACTTTTGCAATGCAGGGATGACGATTACCCAAGTAGATGCTACTGAAGACAGATCAGCGTTTATTTCTGTGGGACACTTGCCACTGCATGGATGAGATTCTTAAACAATAGGACTAATTCTGCATCATACTGTCAGGAATTCTAATAAATCTGAGCTGCACTTGTTGTGTGGAGAGCAGGACGGTGCTGAAAGCAACAGGCAGATCCACTGGGCTAAATCTGAAAGGCCTTGGAGACAGGCAGCATTTAAACATCAGCACTACAGCCCTTATTTCTAGAAAGGCTTTGGCAAAGCGCCGTGTCACTGGAGGCGCCTGTTTGTAACGCGAGCCGGCCTGCAGAGCGTAAGAATGAAACTGTTCGCTCGGCCGGTTCCTCATGAGAATCCTTTTTATTCGCCAAGCGCAGGATGTGCTCGGACTCTGCCTCGGTGTACGTGTCATTTAAATGTCATTTAATGTCAATGCAGGAGTCATTTAAATGTCAGTTATATAAAATAAAAATAACAACATAAACAAGACATATCTACTGATAACATACTCATAAATATATATGGCTTAGTTCCTCAGTATAAAGAGTTTGACATTTAAGTCTATATTAGTGTTGATTAGGGACACAATATTTCACAATATTTCAAGGTATTTCTGCAATAACGATAATCTTGCCAGTATGAAAAAAAAAAACATAATTTTATTAATATGAAGAATATTCTACCGCAACAAAAGAAATCCAAGTAAATCCCTACCAAGGATATGAATTTGTCTAAAATAGTATTAATGAAACAAAATAAATGATGTAACAATAGAATAATGCAATATAATCAATATATATTACAATAACCCTCAGGGGCGGGTTTATTCAAATGAGACGGCTGTCTCTCCACAGTCTTTCACCCTCCTCTGGTCTCTACTGCGCAGACTCTGGTTTCAGGATCGCCAACATGGAGGAAAAATTTTGCTTCATTTTCATTAAATGAATGGGAACGGCGACACAGCGTCCGTCTTTTTACAGTCTCTGGTCTGAATTGAATCTTCTGATATGACACTCCTGGAAAAAACTCCTCAATTTTATTTATGGTCCTTCTTTTGTTTTGAAGCCGGTCTGGGTTCGTTGGGTGCTCAGCTCCCAGAATCGCCCCTGGGAGGAGATAAGCATGAATCTATTTGCACCATGTCTAATGCCTGGCATCGTCTAGAGAGGAACAGTGTGCTCTGAAATGATGGTACTACATCCAGTACTTTTGGAATTAGTTGAAAAGTTGGGATGAGGTGGGATCATTAGTCTTCTAACATCCTGGCCTAACGTATGCTCTTTGTATTGTATGCAATCAGATCTTCACAGCAAATCTCCAAAATCTAGAAGAAACCCTTCCCTGCAGAGTAGAGACAGTTACTCCAACAAAAGCACAATAGACTCAATACTTTGGGCTGTCCATCACCCTGCTGCATTTAGTGTTCTCTACTTTGTTAAGAAATTGTGTTGTCTGAATAATAATAATAATAATAATAATAATAATATCAGTGATCAGTTTTTATAGCAATTATAAATTCTGTTTAGTCTACACTTACTGGTAGATTTAAACTGGGTCTGGTTCAGCGGTTGCTGCAGTTGAACTGTCCGGACTAAAAGTGACTGCAGCTGTTGTCCATCTACATCCCCAAAGCCTGGTGTGAGGGTTTCGGCCAACTGTGTGTGATTACAGCGTTCAGTTGTGTAGAACAGCTTTAGGAAAAACACTTTTGATAAATGAACTGTGACTGTGCTGGAACACTGTTTGTGGACGTCTGAACTAAACCGAAGCCCTGGCCAATGGCAATGAGTATCCAGTACCAGTCAAAAGTTTGGATACACCTCAAATTAAGAGGTTTGTCATCATTTAAATAAAATGTTCTGTATTGTAGATTAATACTAAAGTCATATAAAATATGTAGAAAAACATGGAATTCTTTAGTGAGTCATCTGGAATTCAGGCTTTCAGTTAACAGCTGTGCTCATCAAGAGTTAATGACTTGAATTTCTTGTCTCTTAATGTGTTTGAGAGCATCAGTTGTAAAGTAGTGAAGAGGTAGAGTTACAGGTATACAGTGAATAGCTCTATTTGAGTAATGTTCTCATAATATATATTACGAGAAGCAAAAACTAATCAAATAAATAAAGAAAAAAAAATACTTTAAGAAATGAGAGTCAGTCAATCCGAAAAATGTAAAGAACTTTGAAAGTATCCTCAAGTGCAGTCACAAAGATAATCAAAAACGTTATGATGAAACTGGCTCTCATCAGGACCGCTCTGATCTGACAGACTGCCAGCAACTGCAGTAAAACCAGAATAAGAACCAGAATAAGATCTGCAGAACCAACACATAGAATTACTAACAGAATGCACATGCTCTAATTAGACCTGATACTGTCTCTCTTCCTTTCTTTCTTTTACTTTCTCTCTTTTTTACTGTCTCTATCTTTCTCTCTCTTTCACTGTATCTGTTTTTCTCTCATTGGCTTTCTCTTTCACATTCTCTTTCTCTCTGTCTCTCTTTCACTGTCTCTATCTCTTTTTACTTTTTGTCTCTCTCTTTCACTTTATCTGTCTTTCTCTGTTTTTCTCTCATTGACTGTACTGTCTTTCTCTCTCTGTCTCTTTTTTATTCTCTCTCATTGGCTGTCTCTTTTACACTCTCACTCTCTCATCCACTGTCTCTCTCTTTCGCTGTCCCTCTCTCTCATTTGCTCTCATTCTCTCTCTCAGTCTTATCTGTTTTTATTTCTCTCACACTCACTGTCTCACTCTGTCTGTCTTGCTCTCTCACTGACTCTCTTTTTCTCTCTTATTCACTCTCTTTTTGTCTGTCTCTCACTCACTGTCTTTCTCTCTCTCGCTCTCTCACTCTCACTGCCTCTCTCTCTCTCTCTCTCTCTCTCTCTCTCTCTCTCTCTCTCTCTCTCTCTCTCACACACACACACACACTCGCAGTGTTTTCCCAGATTTCACATTCACGTGCAGCTTACTCGCGCCTCACTCAGACATTCTGTCGCCAACCGCGTGACGTCACTCGCGCTAGCACCACCTCCCACTGCCGGGTGTCTCCTTCCGCCGCCGGATCCGCACAGTAAAATAGTCCCGCGCAGAGTGCTGACCCGCGCGCGAGATGCGCATAAAATCACATTTTATTTATTTATTATTTTTTATTTAGCAAAACTACACGGCCTGTATTATTTTAACGAGATATATCGGGCCTGATAAGAACCGACTTTAAATTAAACTCTGAGACTCTCTCATTACTTTTATACCTTTATGAGTTTATAACTTTATTTTATGAAGTGAAAAGATGTTCCTATAGATAAGAACATATTATAGTTAAATATGACTCATGCCATATTACTAGAATGAATATAATACCATAAAATAAATCCATAATCATTTTACAAATTAATTAAAAGCAACAATAACAATCAATATCGTGTTAAAGAAAAAAAAATAATAAATAATATAAAAGTAAAACAATTTTCCTAGCATTCTGGGCCCTTTTTGTGGACACATTTATCATGTTTTTTTGACAGCTATAAATGACAGCTGTATTAAACTATTTAAAAAAAAATTAAGCAGGTTTTTCTAGCAAGGTAAAAGTATGCAGAATATATCTACACTCTGTTTAGAAATATTCAAAAGTCTGTTTACAGTCTTCTCACAGCGTAGACAGATATATACAATAAAGCACATTATATGAAAAGATGAATAGAGAGATAAACAGCATATAATCACACTTTTACAGATACAGAAAAATAATAATTGTCTAATGCTTATTTGCATGCAGAAACTTTTCTAAACTATAAACCAGTGAGACTTACTGATAGTAAGAGACTTTCTGAGAGGTATATTAGCTTTAATAATCTGCTTTGCTTCGGTAACTTTAGACCAAAAAGCCTGTTCATTAAATAAAAATATTATTCATGTACATATTATTAGCTATACCTGCCAAACTTACAACCCTATGATCAATAATCCAGTGCAATAAATTCATATCGGTCATAATTTAGTAGCAGGTTTTAATTAAATCAGCTAAATCATTTACAAAGTCTGATAAAATTTTATTAATTATTAAATTTACATTTAATGTTTCAGTATTTTAATAGATGGTAAAAAACAAGTAGAAATTTTTAAAAATTTACATTATACAATAATATCATCGCTGTCCAATGAAAAACAACTTTACATGAGGGATGTAAAATCTCTTAACTTTCAACAGAAGTCTATGTAAAAAGAGTTAATTTCAGGTATTTTTGGAGAATTCCTTTTGGACCATTTATCAGGCATTTGTGACACAGTGTGAGGGACAGTGTGTATATTCAAATTATGTAGTAAACTAAAAAAAAATTATATTGGACAGTGACTATTGGCTGTTGTCCATTGTGTTTATTAAGTTAAAATATCACAATAACATAAACGAATCAGCTGGTATGTTGCTTTGTTTATAAACATCATTTTATTCATTTTGTTTTTTGTTTTGCTCCATTTTTATAGTAATATAAAGTTATTTAAAGTAATGCATGCTTGCCTTATTATGATATTCCATGATAATTGTATCAGTGACATACAATGGTTTTGATAAAATGACAATAATACTGAATATTTGCAATTAATATTATATTAATAATTAACATTATATTAATCTAAAATTTCCAAAAATTCCAAAAATTAGTACTTATCATGACAAGTGGTGCTTTTTATTAAGGGACACGTTTCTATTAAGATAATATATCATTGTTTGTTGTTTGAAATCGACAGAAGTTAAAAAGTAGAGAAATTAGGATCTTCCCAGCCTAACTTCCAATTCCACCTTAAATAAGCTCTGCTCTAATGCAGACGTCCCGGCGGAGGTTCAAGCAACACACTGACTTTTTAAGGTGGAACGGAACATTCGAATTGAAACTAAGCAACCGGACCTCGCTCCATGCCGCGAAGTGATTGGAGTAGTTTTGTGCGGAGGGTGATGCGGCCGGCGCCGCTCTGTCTCTGGGCGAAAGCGGATCAGCTCGAGCTGAGAGGAGCGGAGCTGCGGAGGAGGCGCGCGAGGTACCGCAAAACTTCAGCTTTTCTGCTTAAAACACGTGTTTTACTGCATGCTGCTGGCCCGCAAGCGCGCACGAGCGGGGAACTTTACTCCTGAACTTTTTGCTCTGTCCTGGTGAACTTTCAGAAGTTGTTGAAGGTTTGTAGAGGGAGCTGTATGTGTGTGTGTGTGTGTGTTTGTGTGTGTGTGTGTGTGTGTGTGTGTGTGTGTGTGTGTGTGAATGTGATATGCATTCAAATGTGATTTATCACATCTGCTTATCACAACATGTTTTGGTCACTTGTGTTTGTGCTTGCTGCAGGTTCTGCATGGTGGGCTGTAAGAGTGTCTGCATGATGCACACCCATCCCATCATGCACTAGTGTTCACTGTTGATGTTTTGGGGGTGACAAGGGTCCAGTTTTGGGCTTATGAGATGTTAAAATGGGCTAAACCTCTAAATAGCACTGCATGTCCTCTAGTGTGACACATAGCTTAGAACCTAGAACTTCTCAGTGCTTCTATCACTACTTGATAGACACTGTTCTAGTGTCTGTGTTTGAAGGATCATTGAATGCCATCATGTCCAGGGCTTCCAAACCTCTGTAAACCAATATACATGTCCTCTGGTGTGACAAATGGCTGAATGTGGAGCTTTTCAATTATATTCTGTTTGTGCTGGTTCTTTTGTGGTGCTTATGCTTGAAGGATCAGTAAATGTCCATATCTTTAGGGTCTCTAGAACTCTGTAAACAATTATGTGTCCTCTGGTGTGACACATAGCTTAGAGGCTTAGAACATCTCAATAGACACTGTGATCTTCCAGCTAGTTTTCTAGTGTCTATGTTTGAAGGATCAGTGAATGCCAACATGTTTGGGGCTTCCAAACCTCTGTAAACAATACATGTCAACTGGTGTAACAAGGTGGAGCTTCTTAATTCATACTTTTGCTGTTTTATTCTGAACACATACCGGTTTGTTTGTGGTGTCTTTAAGCTTTAAAACCTCTGTAAACAATTGTTTGTCCTATGGTGTGACTAATAGTTAAGCAACACAATTGATAAATGACAGAACTTGAAGTTTTTAAGTGGACACTTATGCTGATCTAGTGTGATCAGACCCTGCTTTGTGGTAATCATGCTTAAAGGATCAAAGATTGTCCATATATTGTCCACACATAAACATATAAAAATATTGCATGTCCTCTGGTGTGACAAATGGCAGAATATAGGGCTTCTTAGATGACACCCATACTGTTAAATTCTGATCATACACTGGTTTGTGGTGACCATGCTTCAAGAATTAGTCAATAATCATATCTTTCTGTTCTCTTAACCAGTATAAACCATTGCATGTGTGACTGTTTGCAGAACTTATAGATTCTCAGTTGACACCATTGCTGTTTGCATTAGTCTGGTAATACACTGGTTTGTTAGTGGTGACCATGCTTGATGGATCAGTGAGTGCCAAGTCCTTTGTGGTCTCTACACTTTTGTAAACCATTGCATGTCCTCTGGTGTGACAAATGGCAGAGCGTAGGGCTTCTTAAGTGACACCCATACTGTTATTTTCTGACCACACACTGGTTTTTGGTGACCATGCTTCAATAATCATGCTTCTGTTCTCTAAACCACTACAAACCATTGCATGTCCTCTTGCATGACTGTTTGCAGACATCATTAATCTTTGTATTACACTGGCTTGTTAGTTGTGACCATGCTTGATGGATTAGTGAATGACAACATCTTTGTGGTCCCTAAAACTTCTGTAAATCATTGCATGTCCTCTGGAATGACCAATGCAGAGCTTAGAACCTCTCAATTGACACCCATGCTGTTCTCATCTGAACACACAAGGGTTTGTTTGTAGTGACCATGCATGAAGAATGTAGAATCCGTGATTGCCTATATATGTGGGGTCTTTAAAACCCTATATACCACTAGATGTCCTCTGGTGTGACAAATGACAGAACTTAGGGCTTCTTAATTTTCTCCAAAATGTAAATTGGGCCCTATACATGTCACTCATTAGGCCAATCATGGTGCATCAGAGAGCACTCTGCATGTGGGAGCTGATAGACCACAGTCAGTATTCCTGACATCATTGAAGATGACATATCAGATTACTCAAAGGACAAGAATTCGTCCTTGTCCACGCTTTGGTTGGATTGTTTAGTCCCAGGGCGAGCTGCAGGATTGTATCTGGGTAGAACATGCTGTGTGGGGAAGGTGCAGGTTCTGGCTCGGTTGGTCTGAACAAAAAAAGCAAATCAAGGTTGCTCCCACTTTCTCATGAACTGCAAATCAGCCCATAATATTGGATATCAATAATGAAGGTTCCTTCGTCCTTATGCCATCCTTTCTGACTTTAAAATTTGAGGTTTTCTGGCAGGACTTTTATTGTATGTGATGTTTTATGTGTGGGAGATTCACTTATGTAAGACAAGGTCAGTGTATTGCATTGTGTTCACAATCAGACTTTTTCTCATCTGTTTATTTAAAACTATGAAAGGGGAAGTCCATCAACTTTTTCAAATTCCTGCTTAATATAGTCACTGTAGTCAAAGTCCTTCACTCACTGTTTTGAAACGTGAGGGTCTGTTGTAGAGATGACACAGTGGTGCTGATGGGAACCTAGAAACTAGAGATGACTCTGCCTACTATACAGACAGACAGACAGGAAGGAAGGAAGACCATTTAGGAACAATGTATATGTACACTGTATTGCTGTCTAAAACCACCAGTGAATCTACATATACAGTACTGTGCAAAAGATTTTATGCACCAAATCAAACTTGGTGCATAACTAATCCATTTATCTCAGCAATACGTGTGTTTTTACCTGAAAATGCACCACATATGATTTGAACAGATGCAAATAAACACAAATACAGTAAAATGTAACAAGGAATTCTCATTTTTAACTATGAGTATGTTATATCCTGTGAGCCAAGCTGAAGAACAAAGTGTAGAGATTCCAGATTTCTCCTGGATGCTCCTCAGCCAGCATGTGTATATTATGTTCAGTTCCGTCAGCAGCTCACCTGATTTACCAATTTACCAAAGCAGGTGTTGATTAGTATGATGAGAACTAGAAATAACTCCATTAAACTCAGATGAGTAGAGATTAGAAGATGTTTTAAGGAAAACAGGGCTGAATTTTATCAGTCAGGTATTAAGGAGCAGTAAAGCCACTCAGCTGAAGTACAGAGTTATAAAAGAGTTTTTGGTCACGTTTCTCCAGCGCAGAGACTGGAGCAGTATTAGCATTAGCTGCTAACCACAGTGCTAGCTCTTTTGCAGTTGAGAGGTGAGTGTACTCGAGTATATCAGACTGTAGTCTGCGTGTTTACTGTGTTAAAACAAGCTACGTGGGACGAACCGCTTGCTGATAGCGCCCTGGATCTAACCCGAAGCACTCAGGCCTAGCTGTGTCAGAGCACTAGCGCTGCCGCTAACCGCTGTTGAAAATATTGGAAATTTAAGCTTGCTGTAAATAAACAGAAACGCTTTACTCACACAAATAAACAGTTTTCAGGTGAGAAATCTGTGTAGATTAACATCCAGCACTCGTTTGACTTTGAAAGAAAATGTTTTTTTTTGTCAACTATTGTCGCATAAAATGCGCCTTATAATCGGGTGTGCCTTGCGTATGAAAATAGACCAGAAAATAGACGTTCATTGATAGCACCCTATAATACAGTGCTCCTTATAGTCTGAAAAATATTAATATTTTATAATTCAATATAAAAACTTTTTATGTGGGAGCTTTGAAGTACAATCCTAACAAATTATTGTTGCTTTTTTTTTCTATCATGCTTGATTTCCATTTTGTTACATAATTTACGAATTTCTACAGTTTATCAAATATGTATTGTATTGTGAGTGGCATGTTGTTGTAGCTTTAGATTGAAAGACAATAAAGCACGTATGTTGTTTGAGCTGTTGAACTTGTATAATGTTGTAAATTGAAATATTAACATATTGATATAAGACCTCAGTCACTTAGTCTTTCTTTTATTGTAATGAAAAAATTGCAGGATCAAGACTTCATCGTTTTTCATTGAATGGATTTTATCATTTGTTCCCTACATTGTTGATGTGGCATTCACTGTGCTCCAGGAAATGATACATAATTAGTGATACAGAATATGTCTCAGTATTTATTTCTCAAATCTGATCATTTAGGACCACATGGCCTTACTGGGGTATTCCTGCCTTGCTTTCAGTGATTCTGGGTGCAGAAATATGAGTACACATCCATTAAACAAGGACTAATTATAAAATAAATAAAATGAAATAAAACAAGCAGCTAGTTCTAGAAAGATTGTTAACATTAGGAGTGGGCGATATGGCCCTAAAATTATATCACGATATTTCATGGTATTTTCGCGATAACGATACTCTTGGCGATAGAAATTAATGATTTACCCCTACCTGAGATATTTTAAAAAATACAAGAATCCAGATGATCATGATCAGATTTGTAACAGAAGTCAATGATCCATATATCCAGGATTAAAATAAAATAAAATAAAATAAACAATACTGTACAGATATAATTTGTCTCTAGTAGATTTATAATGGAAAATAGGAACAGTGTGATTTTTTTCTTTTGCTAAAAACAGTAAAAAAGTAGTACCCTGATGTGATAATTAGGGGTGGGTGATATGGCACGATATTTTTAGGGTATAATATCGTTCACGATATTCAAAAATGTTGGCGATATTATCACGTATGATACGATATGACACACCCCTAGTTAACATCCAAAATACTCTGAAAAAAACATATTGTGAAGAGTTTTATAGTGAAGATGATAAATGCCATAATATTGCCCAGTCTACTGTAAATCCACTGTAATATTTCAAATGTTCCTATCCTCTTGGTCTAACAGTCGTAGAACCTCACTTTATATTTTAGTCTCTCTCTCCATCTCTCTCTCTCTCTCTCTCTCTCTCTCTCTCTCTCTCTCTGTAGCAGGCTGCATACCACAGGTGATGTATGTTAATTTGCCATTCCAAACATTTGCTTTCCATCTGTGCTGAGGCATAAGCATATTTGGATCATCTGGCGTGTCTGTGTCCTCTTGGCTCAGAGTGCTGTTATCTGCTGTGAAAGCTCCACAGATGCTGAGAGCAGGAGACACTCCTTGTCCAATAACTTGGTGTACGTTAGTTTTTAAAGGTCTCCTTCTGCTAAAATTGACTTTTTCTTGTTCTTTGTGAAACACTATAGGTCTCTCTGAGTTGTATATGATGCTGCACATGAAACTCTTCTTTAACCTACATTGTCTGCAGTAGCTAGTAAAAAGAAAATCCTCAGAAATACGAGTTGATCGGGAAAAGCCATGAAGTCTATGTCAACCAGTGAGTTCATGGTCTCGCCCACCTCAGCTCAGGACCGCCCAGGCTACAGCAGAAGGAGCTATAGCTAAGGAGGAGCTTACAGTTCTGTTTACAGAGCTAGTTAACATTAGCTATCTTGTTTAAGTAAGTATAGGTTTAAATAATATCCCCGGTTGATTCCGTGTTTTACTAAGACCTTAAATATACACTGGGGAAGCACGGTTTGACAAGGTAGCAGAACTCGACACAACACCAGTCAAAGCGAGCACCGTTCGTGTTGGATTTTATGATATAGGGCGGACTCTAGGGCTTCGATGTTGTGAAACTGCTCAAGCATCAAATCGACAGATTAATTTGTCAGTGATTTGTAGATACAGACATTTGTTGTGTTCCTGGCAGTTTTCTGTAGCTTTTATATTGTTCATATCAGAGACTGTAAAAAAAGATGGACGCCGTGTCGCCGTTCCCATTCATTCAATAAAAATAAAGCCAAAATCTTCCGCCATGTTGGCGATCCTGACACCCGATTCTGCGCAGTAGAGTCCAGAGGAGGGAGAAAGACTGTGGAGAGACCGCCTACTCATTTAAATAACCCCGCCCCTGAGGGTCCCGCCCATAACCAGCCCTTTTACAATAACCACACCTTTTTAGAATAGAGCTTAATTAACGTTTTTAAAAACGAATTCTGTGGGGATATAAAAATTTGACGATATAAGCAGAGGTTACACTAGCTGCTGCATTTAAATAAAGGAGGTAGAATTACAGTATATTAGAAAAAAAACATGATTGAAAGTTGTCTGTTTTGCCATTGAAACCTATGGGGATGGGTGGGGTTACACAGCTTTCTGAAACCGAACAGCAGGGGTCGCCCGACCTGTGGTGGCTTCACTTTTGAGAGACAATGCTCTGTCCAGCTGTATACATTCTATGGTTTATATTGATATTATAATTTTACTATAGCGACCGAAACTAAGAAATAAATTGTGATTGTAAAACATTTTGACCAAATCGCCCAACCTTGATTTATCATTGTATTGCAGGTTCTCAGGATTTCATAATGAAAGAAGATCAGAGAACATGGTGTTCCATGGTGTGCCATGTCCGTTTCTGCCTTATCTTCTCTGATGCACTCTCCTTTCTCTCTCTCTATCTCCATCTCTCCATCCTCCCTCCCTCCACTCTTTTTTTAGTGAAGCCGAAGCCTAATGGAGGCCCCCAGTTCCAGGCTTTGATAAATAATGTACGTTCTTTATAATGCGGAGTCCCTCGGGACGGCCGAGAGAGCATCATTACTGCCTCCTAAATTGATTAACGGCACTGAAGCAGCGCAAAATGATACATGGAGATGATGCGGGGGGTCAGGCTTGTCAGACGCGTGTGATGGGTGCCACATTAGCCCAGGCTTCTGCGATGCACACCAGCCGCCGCTGATATTTACATCCACTCAGGGCTGGAGAGCCGAGGCCGAGCGGCGGAGATGATTAGGCTTTTATGGGATCCCTGTGCTGGAGATGGGGCTTCCAAGACCGCCATTTGAGTTGATTTGTGCAGTTGTTCAGCTGTGGTGGATCATTCTGAATCATTTGGCATCCGGTCAGTAGTTTTTCCTTTCTTTCTTGTGTCTTCTTTTGTAATTCCTGCTATAAAACAACCTCCTTATTGCCTCCATAGTCAGCTGACAGCTCTGAAGAAGCTAAAGCCTTGTTTTATTGTAGTGATGCATCAAAATGAACACTTTTGGGCCAAAACCTAACAAATAGCCAAATACTGAATGTGTATTTTTTTCATTATGTTGTAAAACTTTTGTTCACTGTTACATAATGAGACATATTGTTTGTCTCTTGATTTTCAAAGAAAGTGTAGTTGTTTTGTATACCGTATTTTTCGCACTATAAGGTGCACTTAAAGTCCTTTAATTGTCCCAAAAATCTCATTCTCAATCATTTGGTGTGCGGTCAGTAGTTTTTCCTTTCTTTTTTGTGTCATATTTTTTCTAACTTCTGCTATAAAACAACCTCCTCATTGCCTCCTTAGTCAGCTGAGACTTGTTTTATTGTAGTGATGCACAAAAATAAACACTTTTTGGTGCATCACTTAATTAGGAATGTGCCATATCGTATCGTATTGTATGCAATAATATCGTCAACATTTTTTAATAGTGTGAGATATATCATACCCTGAAATATTGTGCCATATCACCCACCACTAATTATCACAGGTTACTACTTTTGTGCTGTTTTTAGCAAAATAATTAGAAAAGGTCACACTGTTCTCATTTCCCATTATATATTTATCTACTAGAGACAGATTATATCTGTCCAGTATCATTTATTATACTTTAAGCCTGGATATATGGAGATATTTGGAGTGCACTATTATAAGTATTATGACATTTTGGATCATTGACTTCTGTTAAAAATCTGATAAAATTCTTGTATTTTGTAATATCTCAGTTAGGGGTGTGCCATATCATGTTTTATGCAATTATTTTGATTTGATTTAATTTTCATTGTGTTGCAGTAGGGTATTCTTGAAATATATTTTTTTAATTCAGTGTTTTGTCATATCGCTAAAAGTATCGTTATCGAAAATAGCGAAAATATCATGAAATATTGTGATATTATTTTAGGGCCATATCGCCCACCCCTACACTGAATTTATATTTTCATTAACATGTAACATTTTTGTTTGCTGTTACATAAATTAAAGAGACACATTGTTTTCATCGTTGCTTGATTCTCAAAGAAAATGTAATTCAGTCTTTTTACTTATTATGAAAACTATAAAGTGCTTTTTTGGCCTAATAATTTTGGATGCAGAATATTCTGTGCATTTCTACCAGTGCTTTATTGTCCACTGGAGGATAGTATTTGCAAATGGTTATAGATAAATTTAATAAATGTATGTGAATTTATATATTTCAAGTCAGTGATAAGTGAAAAGCAGCAAAAGTTAGAAGACCTAAAGCATGCCCAGCCGGTTCCCCCTTTATAAAAAGCTATCTCTTCACAGCAAAGTGAAGTAAAGCATGGAAAATACGCAGAAATGAGTGTCTCCTAAAGGTAGCAGGCTAAGAATAGGCAGGGAATGTGACCTTGAGGAGACGTGAAGGCTCAGTGTGGTCTGAATGTTGGTGAAATGCTGTGGCAGTACTGCAGGGTACTCCCTAGTCCAGCATGACCACCCATGTAGCTCGAGGAAGTCTTAAGGAACTTCAAATAGAAGCTATATACAGTCATTGTTATATATACAGCTCTGAAAAAAATAAGAGACCACTTCAGTTTCTGAATCAGTTTCTCTGATTTTGCTTTTTACAGGTTTATGTTTGAGTAAAATGAACATTGTTGTTTTATTTTATAAACTACAGACAACATTTTTCCCAAATTCCAAATAAAAATATTGTAATTTAGAGCATTTATTTGCAGAAAATGAGAAATGGCTTAAATAACAAAAAAAGATGCAGAGCTTTCAGACCTCAAATAATGCAAAGAAAACATGTTCATACTTCATATTCATAAAGTTATTCAGAGTTCAGAAATCAATATTTGGTAGAATAACCCTGGTTTTTAATCACAGTTTTCATCATGCATCTTGGCATCATGTTCTCCTCCACCACCAGTCTTACACACTGCTTTTGGATAACTTTATGCTGCTTTCCTACTGGTGCAAAAATACAAGCAGTTCAGTTTGGTTTGATGGTTTGTGATCATCCATCGTCCTCTTGATTATAGGTTTTCAATTTGACAAAAATTGAAGAGGATGCTTAAATGTGGACAGTACTGATCTTTAGTAGAGTAAATAAATATGTCATTTGTTCATACGTATGGCGGTTAGCAGTTCTTAACCCTCCTCCATTGTGCTTCTGGCTTGAGCAATTTATGTACAGGGCTTGTACGGTCATGAAAAATCTAAAACAGTAATGGAATTTGAAAATAGCAATTTCCAGTCCTGGATAATTTTTGGAAAAATAAAAAATACCCAGAAAGTTTTGGAAAATTTGTCTGCAAATATTTGTTTTAATTTTTCGATGGAGAACATCTATCGTGAGCTAACAAAATACGTCAGCTCAGAGTTACTTCAGTAATTTAGCCCTACACAATGGAGCTCTCAAGATCTGATATACATTTATTATTGAACATTGTGTGTAGAAATTTTTATTAGATTCATTTTAGACCTACCTTCAGTAATTTTTATTATAGTTTTAGTTGTTTTTTGGTTATACTGTCCATGTCTGCACTGATGTTTTAAAAATCGTATGATCATGAAAATTTGTCTTGAAGGCATGGAAAAGTCCTGAAAAAAATCATTTATATATTTACCATTATTCAACACTGAAATACAGAGTTAATTTTTTTTGATTGTCATTGTCGATTATATCGACTAATCATTGCAGCCCTAGTTTCCTGAATCATTTATATCTTGGTCTGTCCTGCTGGGTGACTTTTGCTGCCACTGTAATAAGCTTTATAGGAGATGCCACATATTCTGACTGGACCCCAGACAGCCCAAACTGTCTGTCGTGTCAATACGTTGGCTTATTGACCTCTGGTGTAAGTGTGTGGTTGCACCGGTGGTCAGATATTATGGATCCTCAGGTTTGAAGTGCTTCGGAGGTCGTGTCTGGACTAAGCGTTTGTCATTGTCCTTGTCGGTTGTCCAGCCCAGATGTTTAGTTTAGTGCACTCTTCTGCTGAAACCAGTGACACCAGTGGGGTTGGATTGAAGGAGGCAGCTGGTGTGGGGTATTTAGGCCTGTCGAAGCTATGCAGTTTGATCTGAAAGACAATGCCCAGCATCCGTAACGGGGTCCGCATACCTCCCGCTGCCCATCTGCTGTGGGAGTACCAGCCCGGGCCTGTGTTTGGGCTAGGCTAGGGTGTTTTTAGCCTGCTCAGGGTATTTTCTACTTCAGGAGAACAGCTGGATGACTGTTTGTCTGGGTTTGAAGTTGAAGTTCTTGGTTCTTGACAGCTGAAGCGCAGGCAGCTTCTTTTACAACCCCCAGTCAGTGAAGGTTAGGATGGTATAGAGAATGCAAATGAAATAAAAATGTGTTGTTTCTAATAGGGGTGGGCGATATGGCTCTTCAGGAATATAGTATAATAGTATAACAGTATAATCATAATGTGGCAAAATAAATAATATAGCATAAAGTAATATAATGCAGCAAGAAATATTGCAGAATATTTTCATGCATATAAACTACAAACTAAAACAATTATACAATAAATACACCTAAAGCTTCACAGTAAATAATAGACTACTTTTAAGACAAACCATCCCTATTATCACAATATGGATTTTTAATATCATGATATTTCTGTTTCACAATATATTGTATACGATATAATATTGCCCACCCCTAGTTTCTAATGTGTACTTTGACTTTTATTTAATTGCAGACAGTAGAAATGCAGCATATTTTAAGTTTTGTCTGGTTAACTTAATTTACTGTATTTCAGGGACTATAAGGCGCACCGAATTATAAGGTGCATTCTAAGCGACAATAGCAACAGTAACAGGGGCGTCGCTAAGTTTTCCTTTTAGTTCAGGAGGTCTCGCAGCTGAGGGCGCCTAAGTTAACAAAACTGTATTTCTTAAAAAAAAAAAAACATTTTTTAAGATTTCTCTCCTGAAAACAGTTTGTATGGGTGATTAAAGCACTTCAGTTTATTTACAGTTATCTTAGATTTTCAGTATTTCCTGATGCTAACAGTTTTCTGAGTTGAATTAATTGCTGTTTTTTGATAACAGATAAATGGCACTTCACACTTAGATAGTGTAAGTTGTGATGTTTGATATGATGTGTGTGATGTCTACATGTCAGAACACAGGTTCTGAGTGATATTAAATTGAAATTTTTATATAATTTTTTTTGTTCAGCTCTAGATAAATCCGTCCAGAAATCGACGGATCCAGTCGCACATGGCTTGTGTTAAAATAAATACATAAAAAAAAAAGAAAAAAAAAAAATCTAAATAAGTAATGCTTATCTGATTTTGTACTCGTCCGTTATTTTTTTGGGAAAAAGAGAAATTTCTTACTAATGTTCTCTGAATGCAGAGAAGTGATATATCTTATTTTGTGGCCTTATTTATTTTGTACAGTTTTGATATTTTAATATTTATTATGATATGTTTACATGCCGTTGTCATGTTCCTCATAAATTCACTTTGCTTGCATATGTATGTTTAAATGGGTTTTTGGAGGATATATATATATATATATATTTTTAATACATTTGTTTGGTTTCTATTCTAAAAAAGTGGGTTGCAACGTAATGGCCATAAGAAAATTTGGAGACCAGTTAACTTACACAACTTTTACAGCCTTTTCCTGCCCCATCCCAACTTTATCTGACTTGGGGTTGTAGATAAACGATTGTCAGGCAGCTCTAGCGGCACATTGGGTACAGGTGCTGCAGAATTTCCCCCTCAGGCAGGTTTTAGTCACTGCCTGGCTATGAGGAGCTGTAGCACAGGGCAATAGGAGCTCTGAAGGCAGAACTTTGCTGACAGTGCAGCTTATTAGCTTACTGTTGCTCTTTATTCCAGCTGTCTGCAGAGATGGATCTGATACCGTTTCGCTGTGGAATGTGAAATCTTCCTGGCACCTCTGTTCTGTAGTGGCACTGCAGAACGTGATGGACGGCGCTTAAATGGTCCCGCCTCTTTTTTAGCACCACTCGGTTATATTTGTCTCTCTGGCTAGAGGGGCGGCAGTGTTTGACTCGGCGAGGTGATGTTGGCTACGTTCTTGGAAAACAGCTACTAGAAAAATACCTAAGCCTGTTTTTTCACCACAGCCTGAATTAAATGGAATCTGTTGGTGTGCTTTTTTTCTACTTAGACTATATGGGCAAAATTAGTATTGGGACGCCAGCTTTTTATTTTAACTGTGCAGGGAAGACTTTGTACTAACCTGTACTAACGTTTGGAGCATTGCTGTGAGGATTTGATTGTATCCGGTTGTTGCATGATGGTTAATCACCACCCCACCTCCTTCCTAAAATTATCCCAAAACTATACAGTAAATTTGCCAGTTTTTCATAGAAAGATATCATTGGAAATGTTGCTAGAAAGATTTCCTAGAAGGCATTCCTAGAAAGATTAAGCCCAGTCTTAGACTACACAGTAGGAATGGGTGATTGGCTTTGAATTAAAAAAAATAATTCAAGAATACACTACTGCAACAAAATAAAAATAACATTTTATTATTGCATATGATATAATATGGCACACCCCTGACTGAGATATAAAAAAAAAAAAAAAAAGAATTTTTCAGATTTGTAACAGAAGTCAATGATCCATGAATGAATGCCATGATTGTGTACGACTTGTTTGCCCCTCAAAAAAGTAGTAAAAATTAGTAACAGTCTCTACTTTCCAGGGCATAACTTTTTTACTAGACTTTGTAGCATTGCTGTGAGGATATGATTGCGTTCAGTGAAAACTTTCCCTCACCTTATCCCAAAGTCATCAGATGGATCCATTGTCTCTTGTGAGAACACAGTTCCACTGCTCCCCAACTCAATGCTGGGAGCTTTATATATGATGTATTTAATATCATCAAACCTTTCTACATAAGACTTTTAGATTTAATCCATAAACAGCCAACTTATCTGCTGGAAAAGCTGGTCATGCTGGTTGACCCGCTTAGTTCTTGACCAACATAGGGTACAATATGTTTTTGTTAGAGGTGTGCCAAAAAATCGATTCACATAAGAATCTTGATTCTCTTTTACTACGATTCAGAACCGATTTAAAATGTCCCAAAATCGATTCTAAGGAAATAAATAAATAAAAAACTGACTGTGGACGAGTAACAAAGAGATTCTGTCTGGTATTAAAGTGAAACTAAACGTGAAGCATTGCTCTTTCACGCATGTCTGTCACCTACAAAGCATGAAATGTTCAGATAGACATCAGATATGGATCACATTAAAAAAGATGTTTGTGAACAGCCTTAGATAAATATCAAATTTGGTCACAAAAATTTAGTAAAGCCACTTTTTGGTGAACTGAGAGAAATACAAGGTTTGATCCCAACAGCAGCGATATCTGATCTCTCAGTGTCTTAACATATCATTTCAAATCTGACGTTCTCATCTAACCACACCTTTTGTACTCCAGCTGAGCCACATCACAGTTCTGCAGTGAGTTTGATTGTTGGAGGATTTGATTCACAGATCTGAATCAGCAGGAAAAGGGAAAAACCAGTCCGTCTGATCTGATCATCTGTCTGTATTACTCACCAACGTTCATACACCGCTCAGACCGGACTGTGAGATAGTTTGTTGCTGTGAGATGCTTGTTATCTGGGCTAAAGTTTAACACCTCTGCGTTATCACGTTATGACTATGTTTGTTAGCATCTTTTAAACTGCTTTTAAAGTGTTACTGAGTGTGGAAAATCAGTAAGCTTTTCAGAAGCTGTGGGAGGAGCCTATCTGAATCTTGATGAAAAGGATGAACAATGGAAAAAGGCCTTGACATTGACACATAATAACACTGCCTCGCCCCCAAAAAAGTTCGCTAAGTGGCAAAATTCCAAAATTCTCTAAGCGGCATTCGCTGTGGCACTGTTTTGATAAGCTTCTGCCATGTCACATGATTTATTTCAATCCAATGTTGCATTAATTTTTACCAAGATCTTGCAGAATTGATGATGGTAGAGTCTGACCACTGCACAAAGCAGCTCTTCTCCATCCAGCACATCCCAAAGATTCTCAATGAGGTTAAGATCTGGACTCTGTGGTGAACTCTCTCAATCCATGTGTAAAAATGATGATCTCATGCTCCCTGAACCCTGAACTCTTTCACAATTCCAGCCCCATGAATCCTGACATTGTAGTCTTGGAATATGGCCGTGTTCATCAGGAAAGAAAAAAATTATCCATTGATGGAATAATCTGGTCTATATATAGTATATTCAGGTAGTCAGCTGACCTCATTCTTTCAGCACATACTGTTGCTGAACCTAGACCTGCAGACCAACTTTTTGGCCAGGCTGTGTATCTAAAAAATTCGACAGCATGGTGGCTTAGTGGTTAGCATGTTCGCCTCCAATGGTTTAGGTTCAAGTCCCTGCCTGGGTGGAACATCCATGTTCTCCTAAGATTCTATTAAATTATATGGCTGTGTATATGCCCACATATGGATTGAATCCTTGGTGCTCGGTGCCGTCCTCTAGGTGGACAGTCATTTCCAGTAGAGAATATGCTGTGCTTGATTGGCTGGCACTTATGCCCGATGTTTGTGTAATTGATTGTGTAATTAATTTTGTGTAAAACGTGATTTTACAGCTTTCTTGGGTGTCTAGAAAGACACTATATAACTTTACTCATTCAAGAATAGGCAGTATTGAAATTGACCACGTTGGTTTACCTCAGGTAATGGCTTGGGACCGTTTTTTGATTGATGGGACATTTAATTTCTGAAGTTGTGTGTGTATTAAACATTTCCCAATTCACAGTGTTATATTATAGATGGTATTTCACATGAGTGTTAATAATTGTGACCGGCAGTATCTGGCTAGAATTGTCCGTGCCAACAATCAACAGACAAAAAGTGACATTTTAAGCAGAAATCGCACCCACATTTAATGCAGGAGACTTAGTGCAGCTCTCTTTTATAGGACATTGTAAATTGTCATTGCACTAGTTGAGAGTCAGGTTTAGTAAACTCAAAATTAAAACATAATTAGTCTAATCTAAACCAGTGTCTGTCTTTAAGCAGTGTGATTTCTTGTATGGTGGTATATCTGCACTGTTCTGCAGTGTATCTGAGTGCTGTACACTGAAGTGAACATGGGCTATCTGATCTCTCACTCTGGATAAACTAAACTCCAGAGCCGTGTGAACATTTAACCGTTTGTTATCCGGCTGGGATGAGTCTTTGTTGCAGTGGGCCAGCGATGAGCTTCCCTCCTCCCTGACAACAGCAGCAGTTCCCGGGCTTTTAAATTAGCAGCTGGCAGCGCCGAGCCGCTAAATATAGGAGGAAGTTTTTAGCGTTCCTCTCGCGGTGCTGCACGCCAGCGGTGGGTGTAAACAGCACCTGTTTTCATTGAAGAGCTTCATTCAAGATAAATTGGTCTTAAAAGAAAGGTGCTCTCAAGCTAAAAAACATATAACATTTAAACTGACAGTCTGTAGGTTTTTAGTGAGAATGTGTAATCACATAGACCATGCTAAAAAGTACTTTAAAACATTTAATACATTAAAGCAGGGGTGTCCAAACTTTTTTTGTTGGGGGCCAGAAGGAGAAATATATTTGAAGTCACGGGCCACACTCTGTAATAAAAATAATGAAATATACCACTTTAAATAATACTTTTTTCCTGATTTTTTTTATTTACACACCATTTTACTTGACTCACTCACTACCTTTATCTTTGACAGTGTTGTGTAAACTAAGATTTTAGACTCTTTGGCCCGTTTTTCTGCGCTAGAAATGCGCACTCTCTCCGCTTTTAGGCTCTTTTGCCCGTTTTTCTGCGATAGAAAAGCGCACTCTCCCTGCTTTTAGACTTCTTGGCCCGTTTCTGACACCTAACGTTTGTGGCGCATTGTGGTGCCGTCTATTTTCAGAGTGGATGAATCTGTTGTTTTTATTAAGGACTCTGTACCGCTCTCTTTTAACTTATCAGCTCTCCTTAGTTCTAATTCTATGTTTATTTGGTTTAATGATGTGTGTATGAACAGATAAAGACTAAGTTTTCTGTCCTGATATCCCCATGTTCGCAGTAGCTCTTGTATCAGCACCATTAGCACTGCCATGGTGGCTAAGGTAACCAGAAAAAGCTGCTATTGGGGTGGGCGATATGGCTCTAAAATAATATCACGATATTTCAGGGTATTTTTGCGATGACGATATACTTGGCGATATAGAAAAACAGAAAAATAATTAATTAATTTCAGGAATATAGTATAATAGTATAACAGCATAATCATAATGTGGCAAAATAAATAATATAGCATAAAATAATATAATGCAGCACAAAATATTGCAGAATATTTTGTGTATGCATATAAACTGCAAACTAAAACAATTATACAATAAATACACCTAAAGCTTTGCAGTAAATAATAGACTACTTTTAAGACAGAACATCTCTATTATCACAATATGGATTTTTAACATCACGATATTTCTGTGCGATATATTGTATACAATATAATATTGCCCACCCCTAGCTGCTATAGTCAGAAAAAGGTTCAGGGACCCACCAGACCACCTTGTTATTTGAAAGAATATATCTGGCTTTGTAGAGATGGTAACAGAAACACTCTGATGCCATTTATTATGATTGTTTGTCTTTTCTCCACTCAAAACCACTACTACTACACTCAGTTTGACAAAAATAAAAATCTTAAGGACTGCTGCTTTTATAATAAAAAATAAAATGAACAAACAATTAAAATAATATTAGTAATAAAAGTAAATCGTCAAATGAACAGTCATTATATTTTTAGATATCAATAATATAATAATTTTATTAATAATATTTGCAGTACCACCCCATCACAAGTTATAGAGAGAAGAAAAAATGATAACAGTAATGTTAGGCAATGTGACTGTAAAGGCCTTGTTTTTGGGCCTTTTTGTCTATTTCATAGCCTTAACACTCCCTCACTTACCTCTTTAATAGCCAAGGGCAGTAACTCTCTCTCTCTCTCACACACACACACACACACACACACACACAGCATAATGTTATTCTTAGCACTTTGAATAGTGGGAATAACTGATCACTGATGTAAGCTGACTTACGCAATGCTGGTAGATCGTCACACGCTCAGTGAGATTTGCCTCCTTACCTGTTTTAAGCAGAACAACGGTGGAAGGAAGAATTTTACAATGTTTTGATTCTTGTTTGTGTAAGTGTCCTCCATCCATATGGTTGGGCACGTGCTTGTAAAAGCACGTGTCGTAAGCTGTGCACCTCAGTCCAGCACAGGTTTGCGCTGCAGATATTTCCAGTTACAGCTGAATTCACACTTTTAATCCCAGAAAAACACTGTTATTTACCTTTTAAAAGGCCATTTAAATGCTTGATTAAAGGGCTGATTAGTGTTGTTTTGCTGTTTTCCTCAGGTTTTGAGTGCTCGGCGCTGACTCAGCTTTTAATCGGTCCGTACGCGAGACAGCTTGTGGGGGCGGAGCTTGTGACATTATGGGCCATGCATTGTTTAATATCGCGATATACTGTATATAGTCGAAAAAAAAAACAAAAAAACATTTGCATTGTAAATTTTTTCCAATATCATGCAACCCTATGCAACCCCACACATTAGCTGCTCGCTTCACATTTCCATTAGGTCAGGACTTTGACTTGGCCGCACTCCAAAAGATTAACTTTATTTTTCTTAAACTGTTCTCTGGTAGAACGACTTGTGTGCTTAGGGTCATTGTCTTGCTGCATCATCTGTTGTTTCCTGAGTTGTTCTGAGAGAGATGTCCTGACGTTTTCATTTTATATTCTCCGATACGATAAGTAACAGATCCTTAAAATCTATTCAAATACCTTTACATACCTTTACATGAGTACTGTGTTTTTTATTTAAAATATACCACATTTCATCAGTTAAACTGGACTAAATATGTTTGCTGTGTTAAAATGTTTTTTGAGCACTAATGATGATTTTTTTTATATGGTTAAGAAAGCATATTTTAGATAGTTTACCAAAGCTTTGCTGTTATACCATGTGGCCTACCATAGTTGAACAGCATTCTGCACAGGTTTATAGCTTACAGGGTCGTAACAGACTGGAGCAGAGGCAGCTGATGGAGCACACGGTCTATCTGATCAAACAGCAGCAGAAAAAGAAAAGCCTTTAACACGTTTAAGAGCGTCTGCCCTCCGACATCTTCCACAATCTGAGAGGAAATGCAGCCTGGATCAGGATGAAAGTGGCCATTCATTGAGATCCCAGAGCGGCCATTCAGCAGCAGCAGAACACACTGTTCAGGATGGAGAGAGAGAGACAGATAAATAGAGTGGGAGAGAAAGAGAGAGACTTTGGGAGGACTACAAATAATACTAATAGTATTTTCATTGCTATGATTGATTAAAACATATTTTAGCATATTTTTCAGACTACAAGGCACATCTAAAATCCTTTAATTTTCCCAAAAAATCAACAGTGTGCCTTATAATTCGGTGCACCTTATGTATGAATTATAACAGTCAGGTATTAAGGAGCAGTAAAGCCACTCTGCTGAAGTACAGCGTTATAAGGGTGAGTTTTCAGTGAAGTTTCCAGAGCACTAAGGCTGGGTGCAGCATTAGCATTAGCCGCTAACCACAGCGCTAGCTCTTTCGACGTTCACAGGCAAGTATATTAGACTGTAGTCTGTGTGTTTACCATGTTATAACAAGATACATGGGACGAACCACAAGTTGATAGCGCCCTGGCTTACAGGAACACTCAGGGTTCCTCAGTGTAACGCTATAAAGCGGCATTTTTTTTTGTCCTGCTAGCGCTGCAGTTAGTGGCTAATGCTAATGCTGCTGCACCCAGCCTTAGTGCTGAAGAAACTTCACTAAAAACTCAACATTAGACAAAATATTGAAATTCTAAGCTTACTGTAAATAAACAGAAGTTCTTTACTCACCTAACTAAACAGTTTTCAGGAGAGAAATCATTAGACTTAGAAATATATATATTTTTTAAGAATTACAGTTTTGTTTACTTTGGCATCCCCCCCCACCGCTTCCCCGTTAGAAGCATTAGGAAACATGGCGATACCCTTGCTCACTTTATTGAAGGCATCCTAAGTGTCGCTTAATGCACCTTGTAATTAGCGATGGGACGATCCCCTTTTTTCATCTCCGATCCGATTCTAATATAAAACTGATGCAAAACTGCCATTTATTATCAGTACTATGATTAAGGTTACATAATGAGGCTGAAACAGACAACACAGCCCTTTAAAGAGTATGTACAAGTGCTGTTAATGTAAATGTGTTCCAAAGTCATTTATTTGACACACTTTATATACAAACACACAAAAGTTTTCTTACACATTAAATATTTAAATTTTAATTAAATATTTAAAAAAGTTAAATATTAAATATGTTTAGGATTAAATACAGGGCTATAGACAAATTTTTTGCACTGGTTGTGCTGGAGACTTTTATTTTGACATGTAGTGTAGTGGCTAACCGGTGACGCTAACTGTATTTATGAACTAAATTGATCACTGTTTTTAACAACAGATTGATTTCTTAGTGCTGGTTAGAGTGAGTGGGATCTGTGGTTTGATATTTGATGTGGATTATGGCTGTAGTTCACTTGAGATACTTTACTTACTTTATTACATTCACAATGCCGGAATGCTGACTGTCGGACTGGAATATGGATCGGTAGGTGGATCGGCCGCAGTCACCCGATATCCGATACTGTATCGAATCGGTCCCATCTCTACTTGTAATCCGGAGCACCTTATAGTCCGAAAAATACAATTATATTTAGTAGTATTCTGTTTGCCAAAACTATCGATTAAAAAAAAAACAGATTTGATTATTACAGACAGAGGTTCATTAAATGTTGTTTTTAAACCTTGACATCTAGATTTTATACTTTTTTTTACTCAGATTGTATAAATGTGATAGTGTAGGATAAGTGTGAAACAAAACAAAAAGAGTGTGAAAGACGGGGAGATAGTAAATCGGAGAGTGTATGAGAGAGAGAGAGAGAGAGAGAGAGAGAGAGGAATGTGATGGTAAAAGATAACTCTGCCCAACAGGCTGTGTGACTCACCAGATGAGTCCTGGTTACGGGAATGAACATAAAGACAGATTCAGATGCACACTGCTTTACTTTCAGTTTACCATCCCTCCCCCTCCCACAGCCCAGACTCCAAAAACAGCAGAACAAACCGTGAAGTAAACAGCAGGACAAACAAAAAAACTAAACAGCAGGACAAACTGTTGGAAAAACAGCAGGATAAACAGCAGGATAAACAGCATTGTAGTTCTATAATTATAGACTGTAGTTCTGTACCTGTTTCTCTGTATATTTTATTATTCTCCTCCTCTTACCCTGTTCTTCAATATTCAGGACCCCACAGGATAATAAAACACCACCAAGCAGCTATTATTATTATTATTATTATTATTATTATTATTATTATTATTATTATTATTTAAGTGGTGGGTCATTTAATCTCAGCACTGCAGTGATTAGCACTGATAGGCATTGTGGTGGTGTATGATGTGTTAGTGTGTGTTGTGATGGTACAGAAAGTAGATCAGATACAGCAGTGCTGCTGGAGTTTTTAAACACCTCAGTGTCTCTGCTGGACCGAGACTATTCTACCAATCAAAAATACCTACAATGCCTACAATGTCCTGTGGGCGGTGTCCTGTGAACTCCTCTAATGGAGGACTAGAGGATGACCAACACTATAAACTGTGCTGCAACAGATTCAGCAGAGCTTCTGTCTCCGACTTTACTACATTTATCTACAAGGTGTTTCAGCTGTAGGTAGGAGTGTGTAATATAGTAGAGGACAGTGAGTGATTTAACACAGTGTTTAAAAACAATTGCAATCATGTATCATTATTGTATCACAAATACAGTGTGTTTCAGTACTACTTTTATGTCCACACCACAGTACCACACATCTTTATATCTTCTAGTGATTAAAGTAACTATTCTGAGCCGTTCAGTCAGAGTTACTCACTGGACATGTCCCACCAGTGATACCCGAGATTGCTATGCGAATGCTCACAGTAACCGGAAGCCATTTGGAGAACTCGATGTTCTGTGGATGTAATGGAAAGCCCTGTTATTGTTGCTGTGATGAACGTGATTCCCAGAAGCTGGGAGGGCAGTGATGTCACCCTGTGGGCTCGCGAGGTCAAGGATGTTCTGCCAGCCGTTCCTCTGCTTGCTGGGCCTGCTGTTTGCATGGCATTGTGTTGAGTATTCCTTGTGGGCAAATCTTGCGCAGAAGTGTCCTAAATAGTGTCTCTTTCTGTCCTCAGGTCGGCTGGACATCCGGCTCTGTCTCTGTCTCTGGCCCTGCTCCCCTGTACTGGCTGTGATTGAACGACTGGACGAGCAAGACACTGTGAGAGACTGAAAGACGAGGGAGAGAGATTCACTAAAACAACAGACTGTGTCCAGCTTTTCCTTGGGCTCAGGACTGTGTGTTGTCTCACTGTGTGTGTTTGTGTGTAGCTACATCCCTCTCCCACCTCTGGGATGAACGTCACCTCGCTGTTCTCGTTTACCAGCCCGGCGGTGAAGCGGCTGCTGGGCTGGAAGCAGGGCGATGAGGAGGAGAAGTGGGCCGAGAAGGCCGTGGACGCTCTGGTCAAGAAGCTGAAGAAGAAGAAAGGGGCGATGGAGGAGCTAGAGCGGGCGCTGAGTTGCCCCGGGCAGCCCAGCAGCTGCGTGACCATCCCACGCTCGCTGGACGGTCGCCTGCAGGTGTCCCACCGCAAGGGCCTTCCACACGTCATCTACTGTCGCGTGTGGCGCTGGCCGGACCTCCAGTCGCACCACGAGCTCAAAGCGCTGGAGTGCTGCGAGTTCCCCTTCGGAGCCAAGCAGAAGGACGTGTGCATCAACCCCTACCACTACAAGAGAGTGGACAGTCCAGGTAAGCAGATCTGTTGGAGACTGTATGTCCTGATTTACAGGGATTCAGTATGAGAAAATATTAATAATCGAAAAAGAGATTATGTTTTGCAGTTCGAAATTGGTTTGAGGTGCCGCGAATATTTAGCAATCAAAGTTATTCGTCTGAAAATGGCAAAATAAGTGGAAAGATAGAGTAACTCATACCAAACAATAAATAGTTTATTTTACGTCATATTGCTTTTTTGAAGCAGTGGTGGCCATTTAGGGCTTTTTTACGCCGGCACTAATTGGTCCAGTTAAAACGATCCCTGGTTCATTTTTTACCGTTGGTGTGGTCCGTTTGAACAGGTGTATAAACATTGATCAAATGAACCATTGTTTAAAGCTAAATGGCTGTTGATGTGCAGTTTTACCTGATATATTAGCGAGATACTAGAGCAGCTGTCTTCATGCTGCGCCATGCTAAGCTGTTTTCACACTGAGCACCGTATGTGCAGCGCGATTTCAGGTATCTGCACAGAGAGAATCCCATTAAAAACACTGTGTTTGAAAGAGCAGCAGCAAATGCAATCCAAAAAAAGTTGCAATCCATAAAATGCATTGCTTTTCCTCACTAACATGCAGAATAAATGCCAAAATGAAATGCAAAACCACTGTTACATCACATTTCACTGCACTTGGTCTCTTTATGGAAAAACAATACACAAGAATCTACATATTCAAAACCAAATGCTGAATTTGTGTCAAAATTGCACTTATAATGCAACCAGCTCAATAGCATTTTATTTCACAGGTTATCGCTGCTAATGTTCAAAAGCAAATTACTGGAGAAAATGCACCTGGGTCCGGAAAAAAGGCCAGTGTGAAAATTTACTCTTTGGAAAGCATGTAGTCGTCTAATTGTGCCCGACTTAATTTATAGAATTCGAATATTTATTTCCCTTTTTTATCCTGCGCGAAAGACATTTTCTCTGGTTTAAATCACAGCTGAGTGCTCACTTCTGACTGGTTTCTAAACCCCACCCCAGTTTCAGTAGTGGGTTCTGATTGAACAGTGATTACATTTCATTCATTCAGACACAAATTCAGCTTTTGGTTTTGAGAATTTCATTTTTTGTGTATTGTTTTTTTAGTAAAGAGACCAAGTGCAGTGAAATGCAATGTAATAGTGGTTTTGAATTTTGCATTTCATTTTGGCATGTATTCTGCATGTTAGTGAGGAAAATGCATTTTAAGGATTGCATTTGCATTTTTCTATGCTAGTGTTTGCTTTTCAATTTGGCACTGATTCCTCTCTATAGTTTATGTTTGCTTGCACCTGTGTGAAAACAAACCAAACCAAGGTACACTGAAAGTAAATTAACTCTTAAACTGAATTGAACCAGAGAAAGTATCTACAGGTGTGAGAACGCACCATGTGGCCTCAGTTGCTCGATCCTGCCGCTTCGCGCTTTATAACATCCGAAAAATTAGACCGTTTATGACGCAACAGGCCACCCAACTCCTGGTACAAGCGGTCGTCATCTCACGCCTCGACTACTGCAATGCCCTGCTAACTGGCCTCCCGGCCTGCGTAGTAAAACCACTCCAAATGATCCAAAATGCAGAAGCACGTCTGGTCTTCAACCAACCAAAACTGGCACATGTCACCCCGCTGCTCATTGAGCTCCATTGGCTACCAGATTTCAAAACTCTTACAATCGCCTACAAGGTGATGACAGCTCCTTCCTACCTGCACTCACTCCTGAAGGCTTACGCTACCTCCTGGCCGCTGCGCTCCTCTAATGAACGTCGCCTCGCTTTACCAAACACTCACACAAAGCAATCCAGACTGTTCTCATACAGAGTTCCCCAATGGTGGAACAAACTACCTTCCACTACCAGATCAGGAGAATCTCTCGCTATCTTTAAGAAACTCCTGAAGACTGAGCTCTTCAAAGAGCACTTACTCTCCTAACACCTCTAACTAACTACCTTCTACTACCAGATCAGGAGAATCTCTCACTATCTTTAATAAACTCCTGAAGACAGAGCTCTTCAGAGAACACTTACTCTCCTAACACCTCTAACAAACTACCTTCCACTACCAGATCAGGAGAATCTCTTGCTATCTTTAATAAACTCCTGAAGACAGAGCTCTTCAAAGAGCACTTACTCTCCTAACACCTCTAACACACTAACTACTACTAACCTCATTTCCTTCTTCCCCTCCTTCACTCCTCTATCCCATTATTTACCTTCAACCTCCTTTAAGCCCTATCTAAAGATGTTTTACCTTTAACTTCTATTACTTTTGTACTTGACTATTGTAAGTTGCTTTGGACAAAAGCGTCTGCCAAATGTAATGTAATGTAATGTTAGTGAGGAAAATGCATTTTGAGGATTGCATTTACATTTTCCACGCTAGTGTTTGCTTTACGATTTGGCACTAATTCCTCTCCATAGTTAATGTTTGCTTGCACCTGTGTGAAAACAAACCAAACCAAGGAAAAAACACTGAAAGTAAATGAACTCTTCAACTGATTCGGACCAGAAAAAGGAACTACAAGTGTGAGAACGCCCTTAGTATCATCTGGAGACGCTAGGCTAACATCACCACCCACATAACTCCCAACTCATCGCATAAGTATTGCATGGAAAGAGCTCCATCATTCCAGAGAACACAGTTGAGTGATATGAGTTATATGCTTTGATTCCCTCAATCTGTCACTTCCTGCACTGACCTGTTGTGATTGGAGATGTTTCTCAGCAGTAATTAAGTAGACCTGCTGTTTCTAGTCGAGTGAATAAAACAGACCTTAAAAGCTGTTCTCCTCTCAGGTGTGAGTGAGGAGGTTCGCTATGATTAATCAAGTGATCGATGATAGCTAGAAATAATCCAATTAATATGAGGACCTCGCTAGGCTCATCTGATGATGAAGATGAAGGATGTGTTACCTTAACTAAGTGTGTATATCACTCATTTCAGCATCTTAAACAGTCTGCTTTACTTTAACACACCCTCTAACACACTCAATCAGTTACATCTGCTCCCCTTCCTCACCAGAGTGATCACCATGAACTTCCTTTTTTCTGCACTTATTCATCACGGAACAGTGGAAAAGTGAAAAAGCTAGTTGCAAGAATCGTCCTGGACTGTTTTTCTGCTGTATTTGTGTGTGTGTGTGTGTGTGTGTGTGTGTATTTCTGACTAACAGAAACCTGTTTCTTAGCTGTTCTTTGGGGAAAAAAGTGACTTCAGATGAAAAGCCCCCCTTTCTGTTGGCTAAGCAGAAGATGAGGGTCAGCTGACAAGACAGAAACAGCTGTCCACAGTGTGTGAGTGTGTGTGTGTGTGTGTGTGTGTGAGCGCACACACTCACTAAGAGCAGGAGCAGGAAATTCCAGCCAGGGGGAGAATGAGGGCTTTGTTCTGTGTGTGTGTGTGTGTGTGTGTGTGTGTCCGTTGGCCGCAGCAGGCGAACATGTGGCCGTTCAGAGGAAGAGTGCAGCAGGAAGTCCCGTCACCCTCTCACACACAATGACAGGAAGGAGTGGTGGCCTGCCTAACACACTCTCCCTCACTCTAACACACTCCCTATCACTCTCTATCACACTCTCCCTCACTACAGCACACTCCCTATTACTCTATATCACACTCCCTATCACTATCACACTCTCCCTCACTACAGCACACTCCCTATTACTCTATATCACACTCCCTATCACTATCACACTCTCCCTCACTCCAACACACTCCCTATTACTCTATATCACACTACCTATCACTATCACACTCTCCCTCACTCCAACACACTCCCTATTACTCTATATCACACTACCTATCACTATCACACTCTCCCTCACTCCAACACACTCCCTATTACTCTATATCACAATCCCTATCACTATCACACTCTCCCTCACTACAGCACACTCCCTATTACTCTATATCACACTCCCTATCACTATCACACTCTCCCTCACTCCAACACACTCCCTATTACTCTATATCACACTACCTATCACTATCACACTCTCCCTCACTACAGCACACTCCCTATTACTCTATATCACACTACCTATCACTATCACACTCTCCCTCACTCCAACATACTCCCTATTACTGTGTATCACACTCTCCCTCACTCCAGCACACTCCCTATTACTCTCTATCACACTCTCCCTCACTCCAGCACACTCCCTATTACTCTATATCACACTACCTATCACTATCACACTCTCCCTCACTCCAACACACTCCCTATTACTCTATATCACACTACCTATCACTATCACACTCTCCCTCACTCCAACACACTCCCTATTACTCTATATCACACTACCTATCACTATCACACTCTCCCTCACTCCAGAACACTTCCTATCACTATCACACTCTCTCTCACTCAAACACACTACCTATCATGCTCTATCACACTCTTTCACTCTAACACACTCCCTATCACGCTCTATCAAACTCACCCTATTACTCTAAATCACACTCCCTATCACTATCACACTCTCCCTCCCTCCAACACACTCCCTATCACACTCTCCCTCACACCAACTCACTCCCTATTACTCTATATCACACTCCTTGTCACTATCACACTCTCCCTCACTCCAACACACTCCTTATCACTCTCTATCACACTCTAACACACTCCCAATCACGCTCTATCACACTCTCCCTCACTGCAGCACACTCCCTATTACTCTACATCACACTCCCTATCACTATCACACTCTCCCTGACTCCAACACACTCCCTACCACTCTCTATCACACTCTCTCACTCTTAACACACTCACTATCACTCTATATCACACTCTCTATCACACTCTCCCTCACTCCAACACACTCCCCATCACTCTCTATCACACTCTCTCACTCTAACACACTCCCTATCACTATCACACTGTCCCTCACTCCAGCACACTCCGTATTACTCTATATCACACTCCCTATCACTATCCCACTCTCCCTCACTCCAGCACCCTCCATATTACTCTATATCACACTCCCTATCACTATTACACTCTCCCTTACTCGAACACACTCCCTATCACACTCTCTCACTCTAACACACTCCCTATCACTATCACACTGTCCCTCACTCCAGCACACTCCGTATTACTCTAAATCACACTCTCTCACGCTAACACACTCCCTATCACTCTATATCACACTCTCTCACACTCTCCCTCACTGCAGCACACTCCCTATTACTCTATATCACACTCCCTATCACTATCACACTCTCTCACTCCAACACACTCCTTATCACTCTCTGTCACACTCTCCCTCACTGAAGCACACTCCCTATTACTCACACTGCCTGTCACTCTCTATCACTCTCTGTTATACTCTTAACAAACTGTATTGTTTAAAGGGAGATAATAGACCTATCATCTGAACCACTCAAAAAAGTGTGTTCGCACTGAAAACAAAAAGGACCACAATTCAATTAATCTTGCCCAAGAGCTTCTCTGGTTCCTGGTTTTTGACAGTTTATGTCAACTTTCACACTTGCTATTTTGGTTTGGACCCAACTGAGCGGTTATACCAAAAAAGATAGATGTGAAAACAACATAACACACACTCATTCACTCTGTCTCACTCAGATTAGCATGGAGCAGCAGCAGAGATGGCATTTGTTCATAGCTCTAATAAATCAGGTTAAACTGCACCTGAACAGACATTTAGCTCAAAGTGATGAGTACATATTGATATGGGTATGAAATGTCGACATATTGAAGTTTCTGCTACACTCCTTTTTCTCTCTATAATACACATTTTGCTTACTCCTACACACTCTTCCTGACTCACACACACTCTCAGTGCAGGCCTGATGGAGTCTTCAGAAATCCGTTCAAATACATTTTTACGTTTTAATATCGAAATTTGCAAACTTAGCAATTGTGAAATTCTACATGACTTTTCTATACACTGGGTTTATTACCACTGGTCCGTTAAATTGATTGACACACGTCTGCTGTATTTCCCACAGTTCTGCCGCCGGTTCTGGTGCCTCGTAACAGCGAGTTTAACGCCAAGCTCTCCATGCTGCCACGCTTCCGTAACCCACTGCACCAGACGGAGCCACACATGCCCCAGAACGCCACCTTCCCGGACTCCTTCCCACAACAGCCGCCTGGCAACCTCCCGTTCACACCCAGCTCTCCCACCAACAGCTACCCAGGATCTCCGAACAGTGGCTCAGGAAGCTCCGCCCCCTTTCCTCACTCTCCCTCCAGCTCGGAGCCCGGCAGCCCCTTCCAGATGCCAGGTAAGCGAGTAATAGGGTTGCAAATCTAGGCTAAGTTGTGGTTTACCCCAGGAACAGATGCTAACTGTAAAATGTAGCTACGTTTATAAGATCAAGGACAAACATGGTTATATAAGTATATAAAGTAAATTTTGACTCTACGCATTATTAGTCTTACAATATGAGTAACAGGGTTGCGTTCACTGAGTGACGCACACAACTTGGACAAAAATATTTGGAAAAAAACTAAAAAAAAAAATTGTTAGAGCACTTACTCTTGGTCTTGCCATGTGGGCAGAAAATGTCCTTGTGATGTCACTTCCTTTGTGCCAGTAGACAAATATTTTTAACTCTTTCTCTGCAGGTAAAATTCCTTATGGTAACAGGGTTGAGCGCATGTTGTGGGACACAACTTAATAGCATAAAAAAAACTGTAACATGCAAAACAATGCAAACCAAAGAAGCTGTTTTCATAAGTAAAGGAGATGCATATGAATAATATACAAGAGGAAGTCATTTATTTAGAGCTTTAATTTTAATTGTTAAATTTGACAAAGGAGTTGGTCACCCAATGTGTGGGACAAGAGAAAACGGCCATTTTTTAAGGTGGTCCAAAGGTATTCGGTCTTTTGAATAATATCTAAGGAGCTTATTTTTTTCACCATATTTTACAGTTTGTCTTATAACAAGTACATTTTTCACAAAAAAATAGTCATTTAGATATTTTGGATATGTACATTTGAAATTTAAGTGGTGGGACAGGAAATGTACCAAAATCCTGGAATGTCCCATAACTATCTTGCTATCTTAAACTGTCTGTCATCTGTCTATTTTCACATCTTTCACCTGCGCCTTTTAAATAGCAACAGTGCTATATGTGAATATGTAAATATCTACACTGTTGGACATGGTGGTCTTGAAATGAGATGTGTGCTATTTTTGATTTTATATAATGTGTATAATAGCATGATTATCACAGCAAAATAACAAATCACATTGTGCACACACACCGGCTCCACCACTCATGCTCGTGATGTGTGTAGATACTAATAGGCTACACACATAATTTGTGTAGCCTGTTTCACTCATGTTTTGGCCTGTGGATTTTTGTTTGCATTATTCGAGTTTTCTTAAAGGTCTCCTTCCGCTAAAATCTACTTTTTCATGTTCTTTGTGAAATGCAGTAGGCCTCTCTGAGTTGTATATGCTGCTGCACATGAAACTCTTCCTCAACCTCCATTGTCTGCAGCAGCTAGTAAAATAAAAGTTTTTTAGAAAAGTAATTCAGAACTAAGGAACAAATGGTAAGGATTTGCATATGGAACACCACCAGTGAAGTACAATTGGGATAGGTAGGTGTTTTGTTCTGTTTACACTAGTTAAAAGTAAAAATCCACCCTGGGGTTTTGTTCCAACTGCCTGGACCTGGACTACCATTACATTACATTACATTACATTACATTTCATTTGGCAGACGCTTTTGTCCAAAGCGACTTACAATAATGAAGTACAAAAGTAATAGGAATTTAGAAAACCCATTTTTAGATAGGGCTTAAAGGAGGTCGAAGGGAAATAAAGGGATAGAGAAGTGAAGGAGGGGAAGAAGGAAATGGGATTAGAAGTAGTTAATGTGTTAGTGTGACTACCAACCTCTGAGTGTAAGTAACTATAGGTTTACATAGGATCTCCGGTGGATTTGGAGTTTCACAGAGAGTCTAAGACTAGGCCAGAGGCTGAACTGTACTTAGCAGTGCATTAACATGTGGCAAAATAACATATGACATTGCAAAGACTAGTTACTAGTGTACAAATGTCTTTATTTTAAAACTTTTCTAACTCTTGTCCGTCTCACTGCCTCGCTGCCTGCTCACTTATTCAGACAACTCGGAATTGTAGTTAAATGGTGAAGTTTCAACTAAAGTCTACTTACTAACAATACGTCAGATTTAAATTAGGCTCGGGCTCTTAATGGCAGTTTATGAAGCTCTGGTAATGTCAGGCTTGCGATTTAAGCTATAGCTTACTTTAAGGCTTATTAGAGTTATTCCTTGTAAATATTTTTTATGAACTAATTATTAGTAAAATTAGTACTTTATCTGCTATGTTAATGAACACTGATGGCTTGCTGTGTGATTTATTATGTAATTATTAGCACATATTAATAGTTTTGTTGGTTTTACTTTAAACAACTGAGTGTATTTGCTTTGTTTGGCCCTGTAGAAACACCCCCACCTGCATATATGCCCCCTGAGGAGCCGATGACACAGGACTGTCCCCAGCCAATGGACACCAACCTGCTAGCCCCCAGTCTGCCTCTTGACCTCAACAACCGGCCAGGTGCTCACCCACCCACGCTCACACACACATACACACACACACACAGAGCCATTACCATTCGTCACCTACGCTGACATACATACTGCTCGACATCCGCCACTTAGAACTGTCAGCAGCTGTCGGCCTAAGCTACAGGTGCAGGAAGCCCTGACACACACACACACACACACACACTAGCTATTTTTCAGCGTGTCTGGTTTATCACTTATTGAGTTTCTGCAATACTGTTTGTTCTGCTCTGTCACTTATCCTCATATTGAATAAAGGAGAAGGCTCATGGTTTAAATCAGCTGAGTGATTATATTTTAATCGATGGTGTTCCTGCATTAAATCTGCAGCTTCAGTTTCTCCAAACATTGTATGAATTCATAATTTATAATTATTGTAATTACAAGAAACAGTAACACTTTACAATAAGGGTCACAAATAACAGTAGTTATGACAGTAATAAAGCATTTCTGAGTGGAGAAGAATATGGATAAAATATAGTGTTTAATGGTACCAGTGCGCTGAAACGACAATCCCTGCTAAACCTAATATATTCATTCTAAAAACTGGGGTGTCGGGTCGTTTTTCGCGGGAGTTCTTCTTCTGGCCACGTCACGCGTCTTTATGTACTTACGTCACATGCACAGCCTGTAAAAGAGGATCCGGCTCAGTTTTACTGAACGTGAGCGGTTGGTGGAGCAACGAAGACTTCAGAAGAGGAAACTTAGATCTCAGAAGCTCAATCACTCTCTCTTTTTCTCTCTCTCTCTCTGTCTTTCTGACTGAACATAACCTGGAATCAGATTCATCAGCTCTGAAAGGCATCACACCCACCCAGTTTAAAATGATTCTTCCGCATGCTCTGTGCAATTACCCATTCTCACCAGAGAGGGACCTAAATGCCAAAACGTACGGACATCAGCTTTTCAGTTCATTTTTTTACTGCCTGAAAATGAACTGCTTAGCTGGTCAGTTTTCTCTGCTGAGTAGTGCAGAAGCTCTGCGCTGTTAAAATAGCAATCCGCCAAGTTCAGAGAGCACCTGGCTCTTAAAGGGAATCACAAGTGACACGCTTGACGATTGGTTTATTTCACGTTACGCCCAAACACACCCTTGATTAATTAAGAGAATTAGTACGTTTTTTTACAATAGCAAAGGCTTGGTTGATGGCCCACCTATATATCGCTAAAATAGGGCCCTCAGTCTCTCTGCTTTTTTGTAAATCATCAAATCTCAGCTTGAAATATCAGTTGAATCAAAACTTTTATTGATTATTTCGAGCAATATTCTGCGAATACTGATATAAAACTGATATCATTGTCTATCCTTTGAAGAAAACTGTGAACATACTGTAAAATCTACATTTACAGTCTAACAGCGGTCTGTGTAACATAAATTGAATAAATCTTTTTTTTGACTTGGAAATTGGATGTAAAAACTCATTATTTTATTTTGTAGTGCAGTGTACAATAAATAAGTTTTCATCCATGGTCAGTGTAACGTTTAGCAGTTTAATTTTCTGACTGTATCAAGCTAAATTTGAAATGAAGACGAAGTGGGTTTACATCCAATCTTTCAATTATCGAGTTTTGCATTTCAGTCTTTTTGCAAACAGAATTTTAAGAAAAATGAAGTTGGATGTTCTCTCAATCTTAAGATTTGTTTTTTTATGTATCTCCTAAAACAAATCTGATATATCTGTTATAATCCAACTTGCAAAAATGGAAAAGTGGAAAAATCAATTTTTTTTTTTTTCCCTGAAATTACGATAGTGAGGGGCAGAGATGAAAAAAAAAAAACAAGATGGAAAAATGGATGAAAACTTATTTATTGTACACTGCACTACATTAAAAAAAGATTAAATACGTTTTATACGTCCAATTTTCTATTTTTGCATTTAAACCTCAAACAGTCCAAAATTTTAATGAATAAATGTTACACTGACCAAGATCCCCCAGTGGATCCTCAGTTTCCACTCTAACCCTACTGGAAAACAGGCAGTAGTGTGGAAGGCTGTTGAAAGGGCTGTGGAAGTGCTGCTGGAGTGGGAGCTGTAGAGTGGAGCTCAAGCTGCATCCTGTGTAGCGATGCTGGGTGCTGCTCCATTGTGAGAGGGCTGATGGGAAAGGGGTAGACAAAACACACCTGCAGCTCAGTGGTACACAGCGCAGGAAGCAGAGGGTGGTATGTTCTGGATAAACAGCCCCGGGGCTCCCTCAGGGCACAGCTGACCTGCACAGTTTAGATACAGGGCAGAGGAGTGAGTACAGTTTTGAGGAGTTTTTCACGTTCATAGTGATCTGACCACTTGTACTCCATACAGCACTGAGTCACATCTGGAACATTATCTACTTATTGTACGATATACAGCTCTGGAAAAAAAAAAAAAGAGACCAATTAAATATTATGAGATTTATTTTTTCCAAATTGAAAACCTCTGGAATATAATCAAGAGGAAGATGGATGATCACAAGCCATCAAACCAAGCTGAACTGCTTGAATTTACCAGGAGTAAAGCAGCATAAAGTTATCCAAAAGCAGTGTGT
The DNA here is from genome assembly GCF_023375975.1 of Astyanax mexicanus. Classification (NCBI taxonomy): domain Eukaryota; kingdom Metazoa; phylum Chordata; class Actinopteri; order Characiformes; family Acestrorhamphidae; genus Astyanax; species Astyanax mexicanus. The sequence continues at coordinate 49,487,826 of NC_064414.1, forward strand.
AAGACTGGTGGAGGAGAACATTCCAGGATGCATGAAAACTGTGATTAAAAACCAGGGTTATTCCACCAAATATTGATTTATAAACTCTTATACTTTTTATAAATATGAACTTGTTTTCTTTGCATTATTTGAGGTCTATAAGCTCTGCATCTTTTTTTGTTATTTCAGCCATTTCTCATTTTCTGCAAATAAATGACATTATTTTTATTTGGAATTTGGGAGAAATGTTGTCTGTAGTTTATAGAATAAAACAACAATGTTCATTTTACTCAAACATATACCTATAAATAGCAAAGCTCTGAGAAACTGATTCAGAAACTGAATTGCTCCCCTCTTATGCAGACTGCAAGACAATTATGTATTTCTTTGCAAAGAGAGCTAGTTAATACAAATTGTCTAGTAGGATAAGTCTTTATTTATCCCACAGGTTGGAAATTTGCAATGTTACAGCAGCGCAGAGGACAGAACAGAAGTGTCAGCAAATATAAAACAATATATACTAATGCATATTATAGAAGAGCAATTGGAATATTATATAAGACCAGTTGTTACTTTTGGGAGTGTGGGTAGTGTGCCAAGTCCTGCTGGAAAATGAAATCTGCATCTACATTCGGTACAGTTCTATAATATCTCCAGATATGTAATTCTCTCTATTGTACATTCTCTGCAGATGTGCATTCAGTGGCCTATCAGGAGCCGAAGCACTGGTGCTCCATCGTGTACTACGAGCTGAATAACCGAGTGGGAGAAGCTTTCCTGGCCTCCTCGACCAGCGTACTGGTGGACGGCTTCACCGACCCCTCCAACAACCGCAACCGCTTCTGCCTGGGCCTGCTGTCCAACGTCAACCGCAACTCCACCATCGAGAACACCCGCCGCCACATCGGCAAAGGTCTGAACAAATCTCTCTGTGGGGTTTCAGGGTTGAAAGTTTCCCATGTGAATTCCTAAGCTAAAAAAAGATTACTGCAATTAAATTAATTAATTAAATTAAATTAAGTAATTAAATTGGTTACAGTAGCAGTGTAAATGATTATTAAGGAGTCCACGGGTTGTCAGAAATGAAACAAGTCTTATACTTAAGGAAAAAAACTTTCCAGTCACATAAAACTAAACTGGATGGGATAAAAGATAGAATCTATAAAAAATACGATATAAAAAAACAAATAAGTATCAAAAAAGAACAAATGCAAAACTTCCAAAAAACAGAAATAAATATAGACAGAGATATGAAATATCAGTAACTGTAAACTACTATAATTAAAAAGGCAAATCCTATTAAACAATTTATATATTTGAGCGGAAAACGAAAAGGGGTAAATATTTTTGTAGCTACTGTAAGTTATAGAAGTACACAACCACGACCTTTAGGGGAGAAAAGCTAAATTTGATTTCCAGTATTTTATGTAATAAACCAACCTGTATATGTTCTAATGCTGTAATTGTATGTCACTAATTGCCCCTGCATTTAAGATGGAATGGGAAACTTGCTAAATGTGAGGATCTAGGAACATTGAATGAGAGGAAAAATAGAAATAACTTACCACACACTTACCATGAATCTCCTTTACCCATGGCTCCAACATGCTTCTAGCTTACTGGTGCTTTACTGCCACGGCTTTTGTTGGCTTACTGACCCACATTAAAGGGTAGCAACTGTACTGAAGTGTATAATAGTGTAGGCCCAACTAGGGGTGGGCGATATGGCTCCAAATTAATATTACGATATTTCAGGGTATTTTTGCGATAACGATATACTTGGCGATATAGGAAAACTAAAATAATTCATTCATTTCAGGAATATAGTATAATAGTATAACAGTATAATCATAATGTGGCAAAATAAATAATATAGCATAAAATAATATAATGCAGCAAAAAATATTGCGGAATATTTAGTGCATGCATATAAACTGCAAACAAAAAATATAAACTAAAACAATTATACAATAAATAAACCTAAAGCTTCACAGTAAATAATAGACTACTTTTAAGACAAAACAGCCCTATTATCGCAATATGGATTTTTAATATCATGATATTTCTGTGTCACAATATATTGTATACGATATAATATTGCCCACCCCTAGGCCCAACTAATCGATTATCAAAATTTTCAACTATTTTAATAACCAATTTTTTTAAATAACCTATTAAACTAACCAATTTGCAGCCCTAAATCTGCTAAATAATTTAAATAGCATTTAATTACTAATGTAATCATGTAAAAACAGTCCTAATCATTTCATAGACCTAGAATGAGTCACACCCTTTAATATGTACTATAGTCATACATAAGGTGCACCTGATTATAAGGCGCGTTTTGCGACACTAGTAAGGAACATGAGTGTTGCCATGTTTTTCTTTTATTTTAGCTCCTGTAAAGCTTAGCTAAGTTAAGTAAAAAGATTTTCTTTTGAAGTTTATCTTATATGTTTCTCTAACATACAGAAATACGTAGTACTAAATCTACAGGAACAGGATCTACATGGTCCATTTATTAAACTTCATCTAAAGTCAGTTAAGTGTAAATTATGGGACCACAGGACTGGACAGTGTATCCTTACTGTATCTCTCTCTGTCTGTCTGTCTGTCTGTCTGTCTGGTAGGTGTGCACTTGTACTATGTTGGGGGTGAGGTGTACGCTGAGTGCCTCAGCGACAGCAGCATCTTCGTCCAGAGCCGCAACTGCAACTACCACCACGGCTTCCACCCCACCACCGTCTGCAAGATCCCCAGCGGCTGCAGCCTGAAGATCTTCAACAACCAGGAGTTCGCCGAGCTGCTGGCCCAGTCAGTCAACCACGGCTTCGAGGCCGTCTACGAGCTCACCAAGATGTGCACCATCCGCATGAGCTTCGTCAAGGTAGCGTGTTTTTTAATCGCAGCTGCGGGAGTACATTTCCATTTTATAACACCAATAAAAATACAGATGATCAGTCACCAGACTGCAGAAGATTTAGCACTTCTGTTTAGTTCATTGAAAACAACTTTAACACGTAATCTGCCTCAAAATTATATATAACAGTTGCTCTACAATAATTCTGAAACTGTAGTAATTATAACTATAATAATTATAGATGTAAATATTTTTTTGTATTTTAGTGTTTAGAATCATTATATATTTGTTGGTACCTACAGTACCAGACAAAAGTTTGGACACACCTTCTCATTCACCCATTCAGTGTTTTTTTTTCTACACTGTATATGAATACTGAAGTGATCTAGTCTATGAAGAAACACATAAGAATCATGTAGTGATTAAAAAGTGTTAAACAAACCAAAATACTCTGTGAAGCATTTAGGTGCTCTTATCTGGGGAGCTGTTAACTTTGAAGAATCTAAAATATATAACATTCTGTTTTGTTTAACACTTTTATTTTACTAAATTATTTCATGTGTTTGTCTTCATAGTTTGAATGACTTATTAATCTACAATGCAGAACATTTAAAAATAATGAAAAACTCTGAATTTAAGGTGTGTCCAAATTTTTCGATAGTACTGTATGTTAAAATGTGCTGAACTGGGCTCAATCCTTAGGACAAGAGTAATGCTGCTATTATTGGGCATCCTATTTTTTGAATCATTTGAAAGTTGCTTTTAGCTAAAATGTGCTGAAATATTGCCTTTTTTTGTACAGAATGTATGTTTAATAGCAATTCTTTAACAAAAAAAAACTTTTCAAATCCTTTTTATTTTTAGTCGAAGTCAGTGTAAAAAGATTTGCCATTTTGGAGCATTTCTGTTGGTCCTCTTTTCATGACATTTGACTAAACTAAAAAAAAATGTAAAATAAAAAGGTTCATCACTCACTTTGTAGCAAAAATAGACTTATTTATTTTATTAAACACATGACCTTTCAGCCTATGCTTTAAGGCCTTTTTTGTCAGATATACCAAACACAGGTTGCAGTTCTAAACAGTTCTTGTTTTTGCTACAAACTATAAAGAACAACTGCTAGAAAAAGTAGAATTTTTGAAGGTCATTATATTTTATGTGACAGTGACTATGTTACTAAACTAAAATTAAATAAAATAAAAAAAGAAATACAATTATTTTTAATTCAGTAGAAAAAGAAGCTCAGTTGTAATGGTGTCTTTCTGTTCTCAGGGCTGGGGTGCGGAGTACCATCGGCAGGACGTGACCAGCACCCCCTGCTGGATCGAGATCCACCTGCACGGGCCTCTGCAGTGGCTGGATAAGGTGCTGACGCAGATGGGCTCCCCCCACAACCCCATATCCTCAGTGTCGTAGACCTCCGGCTCACAGGACCTTCACCAGACGAGCGGGTGATTTGCTAGGCGGGGCGGGATGGGGGGGGGGGGCGGGGTTTGTACTCTACTCGAAGGCAGTGTGAACGGGGGCATACGATCTGACTGGCAGCGGGCAAATCCTCAGTCAGCGAACATCTGGAAGATACTTGATAATTTTGTGTGACCAAGCGTATTAATTGACGAGGCCATCGTACTTGTGGCAAGTATCCTCCTCTGGTCTTGTAGCAGCAAGTGGTTTCCTTTCTCGATTCTTCTCCTTCTATTTCCAGAATACATCACAGTATTCCTCTGGGGGGGGGGGGGGCGGGAGGGGAGGGGGGGTGACCCAGAGCTAAGCTGGGGGTCGGTACAGTGATTTTATTTTATTGTGAAATTAAAATGTACTGCATTGTGGGGACGGGGGCTTGCTGTCCGAACTGCTTAAGAAAAGAAGTTATTAATATTAGGGATGCATCGAAATTTATGTTTTTGGCTGAAAATGGCGTTTTTTCCTTAGTGTTTCAATTATTTTGCCAATTTGTCTTTATTGACTAAATTAAATAGCTATAATTTTTTTAAATATTTTTTCTAGCTTTTTAGGGAAAATTACAAAAAATACAAAAAATTCAATTTAAAAGTATTTATTGAACATCCAAGCAGTGATAACAGCAAAACACAGTATGACTTTATGAATTTATTAATATAAATTAGCAAAATAAGATGTAAAAAAAAATGTGGTTGGTGTGGCGCAGTGGATAACACTACTACCTGCCAGTGAGCTAAATACCACATTATCTGGGAGACAGCGGTTCAGTTCCTGGCCTGGGTGAGTATTTGAATGCTGAGCTACACCAATAAGAGTCCTTGGGCTAGATTCCTAACACTATATTGGCCCACCTCAGTAATAGAAATAACACTGTAAGTCTCTCTGGATAAGAGCATCAGTTAAATGCCATAAATGTAAATGTGCAATGTAAAATTTATGGTAAAAAATAATTTTGCCCCTCAGTAAAAGTTAAAATAAGGCAAGTCAATATACAAAAATACAGAGTAACTCTATCTTTGTTAGTTCTGATATGTTTTACTTATCAAATATAATTTTTGATCTTTGTTCAGCACAAATGATTTGATCTTTCACTTATTCTATATACTTAAATAAAAAAAGTGTTTTTTTTTTTGTTTGTTTTTTTTCCGGACATTTTTAGCCAAATAACTTGTTTCCTAATATTCGCTGCATCCCTGATTAATAAGTAATTAGAAATATTACACCTCAGACAAACTTAGAAAGACACTAGAAAGCGTCTGCATTAAGGTAATGAGGTCAGTAACACAGAGTATCACGCAGATACGTTTTTAATGCTCTTATTTTAAAGAAAATGTAGCAAAAGTGGCAAAAAAGATCCAGTTTCGGGGGGTAAGGGAACATGCTTAAGTGAATAATCAAAACCTTGTAATGGGAAATGAATATGGTGAGTAAAGGCATGATATTTAGTGAGTAGGAGCGCATAGGCAGACTTGTGCATATGTTGCTCTTCTTTTCTTGCATTGGACTGAGTTCAGCTGATTTAAAGGTAGTGTGTAGATGTACTCGTTATTAGAGGAAGTGCTGTGCAGTCTGTTTTTTGCCAGTGTAGTTTGTAACGTCCCGGATTTTTACCTGATCATACAGTGTGTGTGTGCAGGAGAAGAGGCGAGCGTTGTTTACCTAATCCATGTGAGAGCAGCTTCAGATGGAAACGTGGGCTTTTTATATTAAATTAAGGGGGAATTCCATCAGTTTTCCAAAATTGTAGCATTATTGAATATGCATAAAAATGTAAATAGAGTCATTAAATGTAGTATGGTGTGAAATTGCATTGCATGTGCTGTTTTAGCATTCTGCTGATTGAGTCTTTCACATTTTTCATTACACACCAGCCTGATTATAATATATCTGTCCAATATTGCTTTTTTATTCCAGTCTTGGATACAGAGATCATATAATAATAATAATAATAATAATAATAATAATAATAATAATATCATAACATGTTGAATCATTGACTTCTTTTTGACTGAATACCAGAACACAATTTTGACATTTTTTACAGAACAACAAATGAAAACTATTGAACATTTTTAAACCAGCCACCAATGCTGAAAAATCCTTTTTTTCGTGCCAAAATATTTCAGGTTGCCAAATATTTAGTGCATCCCTACTTCACTGGCACTTTTCCAGCTGTGCTGGACCTCTCGGTTCCCAGTGTGGACGTTTCTATGAAATTTATGAATTCAAATTAAGCAACTAAACAGTCATTATTTTAAGATTTAGATGTCCAATCTAATTAACTAAATATTTAATTGTTTTTTTTTTATTGTCCATTGTATTGGAGGCCTGTGTTTTTATATAAAATGTTTATTTTTTATTTGATATTAATATACCTTTTTGTTTCCAAAAAAATAACACTACACTCAGCACTATGCTAAACCTGCTACACTACTGCTGATTCCTACTCCTACTTGTTTCATACCAAATCACTTTAAATTACTTTATTTACATTGTTAAATTTGAATTAAGCATAATTTTGAAAACACCAGTGGAATTCCCCATTCAGATCAGCTTCTGTTTCTCTTTTAAAGGAATTATGGTTTTTATATTAAAGGATGAACAACACTGAGGCTGTTAGCATTTATGCAAATTGAAAGAAATCGTGCTGAAACGGCCCTACTGGCTTTCATTCGTCGTTAGCCGTGTTAGCATTTTGGGTGAAGTATTCCTCTCCCCCCCCAGATAACATGCCCATGTGGGGCCTTTATGGGTAGGTGAAGTAGTTTTATCCACAGGTTCCATGTTGCACCCCCCATATGGATAGCTGGGTCAGTGATTGGACCAGGAGGGGTTAAACATGGGGTTAAAACATGGGATCAATGTGAGATTAAGGTAAGATGTAACAAAATGGCCAATTTGGAATACTTAACTGGGTCTCATTCAGATCCCAAGCCCACCTGGAACCCACCCAGCCCACATTTTACCTACGTGAGCCCCACATAACCATGTTGTTCGGGTCCTAGAGTGCAACTCATGCTATTATTATTATTATAAAGGCCTGCATGAGGTCACAGATTTAGCCAGTTCTCCAGATGCACTGCCTCACCGTATTTGGCGTATCCCTTCTTTCCTTCCTGTTGTTTTTTTTTTCAGGCTTCTGCTAGTATAATATTAGAGTGTGTGTCCTATTAAAACACTCTCAGATATTGTATTGCATTTGCTGGGTTTATTATTTTTGCATCTTTCCTCCTCAAATACTAGTGCATCCTAAAAAATTACAACATATTGAAAAGTTACTGGTGTTTTATTTCAGTAATTCAGTTCAAAATGTGAAACTCATATACTATATAGATGTATTACACAGAGAGTGATCTATTTTAAGCGTTAATTTCTTTTACTGTTGATGATTATAGCTTACAGCCAATGAAAACCCAAAAATCAGTGTCTCAGAAAATTTGAATATTATATAAGACCAATTGGTACTTTTGGCAGTGTGGGCAGTGTGCCAAGTCCTGCTGGAAAATGAAATCCGCACCTCCATAAAAGTTGTCAGCAGAGGGAAGCATGAAGTGCTGTAAGATTTTGTGGGGAAACAAAACTGCACTGACTTTAGACTTGATAATCAAACACAGTGGATCAACACCAGCAGATGACATGTCTCTCCTCTAAACCATCACTGATTGGTGGAAACTTCACACTAGACCTCAAGCAGCTTCAACTGTGTGTCTCTCCACTCTTCCTCCAGACTCTGCTCCCTTGATTTACAAATTAAATGCAACATTTTCTGATGGTAAAATAAATGGTGAAGATGCGGATTTCATTTTCCAGCAAGACTTGGCACACTGCCCACACTGCCAAAAGTACCAATACGTCTTATATAATATTCTATGTAATTGTCTGAAAAAATAAGCCATAATCATCAACAATAACATGAATATAAGCTTAAAATAGATCACTCTGTGTGTAATCTATATAATATATACGAGTTTCAAATTTAAAACTGAAATACTGAAATAAAGTAACTTTTATTTTAATATCATTCTAATGCCCTATTATGTTACAGAGCCAATGACTGTATAAAAGCCTGGACACTGTGGTTCCATTCCCTTCTGTTATATAGAAATAAAGCCAAAAATGTTTGCCTTGTTGTTGAATTTGACCAGAGTCTGTGCAGTAGAGACCAGAGGTGGAGCCAGACTGGCCTACTCATTTGGTTAGCCCCTCCCCCTTCTCCTAGACCAAGCATCTCATCCCATACCAACTTCATTGAGTTTACATCCCAGCCACTTTAAAAGAAGGCTTCTGTACATTGTGTTAAAATTATATAAGTTCTTAGTAGAATTAATAGTAGTATTTTTGCAGCAATCATAATGTGGTGTATACTTACATAATAAATGATTAAACTGGCTTTTTTTTATATTGTTTCATTAGATACAATATATTGCCAAAAGTAGGTTCCAATCACTTCCATCTCCACAGGTGTATATAAGCAGCAGATATTCATGCAGACTGCTTCTTCACAATATTTTTATTTTCTTGCTCCTGCACCAGACAGATCTGACCAATTAGAAGAGACAGTGGGCCCGTGTCGTTTATTAATGCGTGATTTTGATGCGTTTAAGTTTACGCCTGTCTGAAACCGAACTAAACAGGTGTGAAAATGCCCTAACTAACACCTGGGATAGAAATTCAAGTTTGGAGGTGAAACATACTAAGGTAGGTGTAGCTATGAATCATACTGCAACCGACCAGCAGAGGCGCTAGGCCTGTGGTGGCTTTACTTTTCAGAGACGTTGGTTACGTTGTCCTCGCTTTTATACAGTCATTATACTGAGCTCCTAAAGGCTTGAGTAGTTAATAACCCTGTCGTGTTCGCTGTGGGAGATCTGGGCTTGGGGTTGGGAGAAACAGCTGTAATCCAGTCATCATATTAACACTGCAGTGCTGCAGGAGAACTGGCCCTCAGGGTGAATTCACCAAAAGCATCACAGTGTAGTAGAGTATAGTACAGTATAGTACAGTACCACAGTCTGGAGTTTAAAGCTCAGATCTGCACCCTGTGATGCTTTTGGGAAACTGATCCCGCCTTCATAATCATCAGAAAAAGAAAGAATAAAAAGAGCATTTTCAGCATCTTTAAAGTCAAATCTCTGATTTTATTTGATGACTAAGTTCTAAATGGCACTATTGATATTGTTTTTGTAAAAAGTAGATTTTGATTCACTTTTCTTTCAGTTTTTTATTCATAGAAAGAAATCCCATCCGCTGTTTAAAAATGATACATTTTTGTATTTTTTAAAGAAAATATATTGTCGTTCTGTCATATCTGCACTTTCATAAGTGGCTCCTTGTCTTTGTTTGCGTCCTTTTTGTGCTGTTATTGCTGAATAGTGTTTTTTTTTGTTTGTTTTATTTTTGTTCCAGAAAGCAGTTTTATCCATGTTTTATCCATGAATATCAAAACTCTACTGGAAGATTCAATAAAATCCTTTCAATATTCCTGACTTAGTGTGTTCTTTTAACTTCATTCAGCTTTATCTATTTCATTTTCTGGTAATATAGCAATATTCAGTACCAGTCAAAAAGGTTTGGACACTGCTGCTCACTCAGGGTGTTTTCTTTCTTTTTTATGATGGTTTACATTGTAAATTTAATATTGAAGACTATATTAAAGCTATACAGGAACACATGCAGAACTATTCTGCAAATCAAAAAGTGTTAAACAAACCAGAATATGTTTTATATATATTCATGAGTTCCTGGAGGTGCTCTACAATGGAGACAATAAATAAAATAAATAAAGAAAAATATTGAATGGCAGGGTTTCCAAATGTTTTGCATGTACTATATACTGTATCTGTTGCACACACTTATTAACATTCATACAGAATGTTTTTACACTTAAACATTTTCCAAATCTCCTCATGGAGTCTGTTATTATTTATAGTTCTCATCATATCAGCAGCTGGTTTGGTAAATTAGTGTTTAATGATGGTAATCTGGTAAGCTGCTGTCTGGGGGAGTCCAAAAGAAATCTGAAGCTTTATTCTATACAAAAAATAAACTTTGCATAGCATTTATTTATTTATTTGCATTCTGTATGTCACCCAATAAGTGGGATTAATCTTGTTACTCACATAACATCTTAAAAAATAAAATCTGACAAAATCTTTATAAATGAAACATTTAAGCATGACCCACTGGTTAAGTCATGCACAATAGGGCCAAACTGGGTGTCCAGCATGACCTTTATGATCAAAATCAATGACAAAGTACACTGTGCTGGTCAGGAGCTGTTTATCCAACCAGTTTACCAGTATAGGGTATGTATTCACCAGTCTACACCATCTAAAACCATCTACCAACAGAAGCAAGGCTGGAGTTATTTTTTTTTTGCACCCTTTTGGCCACTTCACATCTTTTAGTTTTTTTTTTTTTTTTTTTTTTTGGAATTGCATAGAATAAAAGGTAAAAAAAAAAAAAAAAGTTTGTATTCTCCTTAGCCTGTGCTGCCCCCCTCAGACAGATGTTGCAACTGCATATTATTAAACAATCTGGTAATGATGGTTTGATGGTGCTTACAAAGATTTATTAAATATTTACATTTAATAGTTTACAACATTATGAACACAAATCCACATGTCTGTATGTTTGTTTTAATTTATTTATTTAAGAAAATGTAAGGAAAGTTTTAGCCCAGAGCAACAGCTAGTAACCATAACGTTTTTTATACTTAAAGTGAACAACTAAACTGTAGTTGGTTTTACCCTTTAATTAAATGAAATAATAATTACAGCAAGAATAATGAAAATACTATTACCAACGACTGTTTATAATAATAATAATAATATATTATTAATAAAATTATTAATAAAAAATACAATCCTTATTATTATTATTATTATTATTATTATTATTATTATTATTATTATTTTAAATAACTACACATTTAAAGCACACACACATGCTTTTTGGAAGTAGCCAGTTTATCATAAAAGTAAAAAATATTTCATTTTAAATAACTAAACATGTTAAGAAGCCAAAAATTATAAAAAAAATAATACAGTAGTATAGTATAGTACCAGTATAGTACAGAACAATATAGTACAGTACAGTGGAGAACAATACAGTATAGTATAGTACAGAACATTAAGTACAGGACAGTATAGTAGAGTACGTGAAGCATAGACTGTATATAAGTACCAGGCACGTGCAGAGGGGGGGGCGGAGGGTGCTTGAGCACTTGCCCGTTTGGGGCTTAGTGCCCTTACAGCCCCCAAAGTGCCCTTTTATTAAATGTATTTGTTTATTAACCCCCCTCCCCTTCTCAACTAAAACAAACTAGGACAAATAAAAAGTAATATTTGTTACCTGTTCCCACTCTCCAACTATAAACATTACCATGAAATATAATTATTAAAATATTTCAGAGATGTCATTATTTTGCATTGTTGTGTGACTCCAAATCCCATCTATGCTTTAAAAATATATATTTTTTATGATAAATCCATGTGTCCCTGGTTTTCATTCATTTATGTTATGGTAACACCACATCTGAAACATTTGGAACATTCTACAAGTCACATCTACAACAGGAAGTTACATCAGTTAGTTCTTCTAAAGATGAAAAACTCATTTATTGACCAGGTTCACAACATGCTGGCTGAGCTTTTCTTTTGTTCTATCAAAGCAAATTATTTTATGATACTATTTGCTATCTTTAGAAAACACTGCAGACCTCTCTGCTCCTGGACTCTTCTCACATTTATTTGCATGAAACAACAGGATTGAAGCAGTTAATGTGAAAGAATATGTATGGTGTGAGTTGTGTCTTTAATGGCTTGTGTAATCTGCCTATTCTTTTATAGAAATGACCAACATTTACTGTCTGTGTTTCACTAGCTTTTCCCTGATTTCTCTGTAGGCCATTCTAATGTTAAATCTTTTGTTAAAAAGTAAATGTATGTCCTTCCTGTAATGTTTGATTACATAAGTCTTCAAGCAGGTAAACTAACCAATATTTAAAAGGTTAAAGTTGAGCGTTTTGTATGTCTGGTATCAGTGCTGAAATAATGACACACAACTGAGTAGCTAATGTGTACAAACAGGAAAGAGAAATAAAAGACATGAGACAAAATATAGGTTTAAAAATAGTTTATTTATATTAATTTGACAAATATATACAACAAAACAGAACAAAACAGAAATCAACATTTGTTAAAAAGATGCTATTAAAATAGCTAAATCCTGAATAAATATTTAAACTTGTAAAAAGGTTAAATTTAATGTTTTATAATAACTTTACATTTATAATAACTTTAAATGTTTAATGTTAAAAAGCTAGATATTATTTAAAAGTGCTAATTTTAATGTTTAATTTTAAATGTTTTTTAACACTTAACGCTGATTATCATTACTGCTAATGTTTTAAAATCTAGTTGCATAAAAAGCTAAATGTATCAAAAATATATTTAGAAGTAAGTACAACAAAAATTTAAAAACTAAACTAAACTAACTAAAAGCTAAGCACTAATTGAATACTGTGACTCAGGCCTGTCACAATAATTACATTATCGACTTATCGTACAATAAATGGACATGACCTGAAATGATGTTATGTAATAACAAAAGTTTGGGAGAAGGACCACGCCCGAACTCTACGTTCTAACTCCACCCCGTATCAATCAACCGTCCTATAAATACCTCCCCTAACTAACTACCTCTCGTGACGAAAAATTCGCAACCCACCTCCTCCCCTGCAACCCCCTTTTTTTTCTACTCTTCCACTTCTCATTAAATAAAAAGGTGGGGATATAACTGCACGCTTCTTCAGCACGCAGTTCAGAACTCCAGCCCAAATTTCCCCGAGTTCCCTCCCCTTCTTCTTCCTCCTTTTCTACTTCTATAAGGCGTGGTCCGCACTTAGCAAATAATATTTGATATCGTGATATCGTCTATTGTGTTTATTTGGATATTTGTACACATATATAACAATGAATACCAATGTCTTAATAACTGAGACTCTATACACACAGTGTGGACTGCAGTGTATTTCCAAGACTATGATTATTAAAATTTAGTTTTCTTTAAAAGGGTATAATTTCTTTTTTTGTTGTTGTTGTTTGTTGGTTATTTTTGTATATTCTATTATCATTATATCGGTGACATAAAATTGTCTTAAAATGACAATAATATCGATTATCGCAATAATTTTTGGGACAAAATATCTCCTGTAAAAAAATTGTGACAGGCCTACTGTTACTAGATTCATATTAATAATATTTAAATATATAATAATTTAATTATATATATATATATATATATATATATATATATATATATATATATATATATATATATATATATATATATATATAATATTTAATAAAATATTTAATAATATAATAATATATTATACAATATATGTATATAAAAATATTTAGTATAATATTCAGTAATATAATAATATATAATAACTTATTAACTCTATAAAAATGTAAAAGAAACATATCAAATCTATAAAAAAGTAAAGTAAATTCATTGCCTCTCTAAAAATATAAAGAAAATTAAAAATTAAATTAACTCTATAAAATATAAAGAACATTTATTAACTGTAAAAAATTGAAAGGAAACTTAAGATAAATAAAGGGATATATACAGATTAATAAATAAAGGATACTAAAGGATACTGGTGAATCAGACGCGAAGCTTCTTGCGTGGTGGTTCCCAGTCCTCTTCTGTGAGCGCGATGCAGGGGCCCTTGTGTTCGTTGTCCCTGTCTGACGGAGGATCCAGCTGTCTGCAGGCAGATGTGGCGAACCTAAAGACAAACGACAATAAACATAACACAAAACAATTATTATTATTATTATTATTATTATTATTATTATTATTATTATTATTATTATTATTATTATTATTATCCCTGGACTATTTTAAATGAAAAAGTATAGTAAGAAATGAAAGTTTCTGAATTTGTTGTATTTAAATGTAAATTTTTATATCTATGTAATGAGGAAAATGATGGTTAATTGTTCATTGTATTATATTGTAATGTTATAATCTTTAATAAAGTCTATTTAAAAAGCAAACCTGGTCTTCTGGTAGATTCTCCAGGTCAGTTCCACGAAGCACAGGTGTGCAGCATGGCTGCGCAGACGCCACTCCCAGTACTCGAACCTGTCCTCCCACTCGATCGGGAAGAAAGAGGGGTAGAACAGGCCTGCAAATAAACAGAAAAAACACAAATAACCTCATCAGTGCTGCTCTAATCCATCTCCACTCATTTACTGATCAGTCAGGTACAGCTGCATATGTACAAAGAGAAGCAGATTAAAGAAGGGAAAATAAGAAACTCACCGGTAGCTGGGAAGTAGAGGCGCTGAAAAATTCCATCTGGTCCATACAGGGGAAAGGATGGACAGAGGAACACGAAAGCCACTGTTGGAGCCGATCCGGGCACTGTAAACAACAATATCAGATATTTTACACATATTTGCAGTATGTTTGAACTGAATGCACTGAATGGATACACAGGGGAGGGGGGGTGTTCTGTTTAGTTTTGGTCTTTGAACATGTGAGATTAGTGTAGAAAAGCCGTTTCTTACCGGGAAAAAAGACACGACCGGTTGGTCTGGGGAAATAGGGGTGGTGCTCCTCCAGCCAGTCCAGGTACTCCAGCAGCTCCGGCCCTGAAAAAAAAACTGGAAAACTGGACATGGTGAGAAAAGCCCTGATAGAAATAAGTGACGAAATGTGTGTAAAAAATTTGAAAAAAAAAAAAAAAAAAAAAAAAAATAATAATAATAATAATAAAAATGTGTGAGAATATAAATGAGTAGGAAATGTGTGAAAACTAGTGAGAAATGTATAAAAAAAATAGTAAAAATGTGTGTGAATGTAAATGAGTGAGAAATGTAGTTTAGAAATATTTTAAAAATGTGTAAGAATGTGTAAAATGAGTAAAATGTAGTGAGAATGAGTAAAAATGAGTGAGAATGAGTAAAATTGAGTGAGAATGAGTAAAAATTAGTGAAATAAATTGAGGATAATCGCAGGTCAAAGTCGCTCGTATTCAGCCTTGAACTTCTCAGTCCAATCTGAGCTTCAAACATTCGTATCTAAACATTTTAAACCAAATGGTTGCTTAGTAACACAATGCGTCTCAGGACTTGCCATATTGTGAAGAGACCTATGAAATCTGTTTATTATTTTTTATTTATTTTATTTATTTATTTAGTTAGTTAGTTAGTTAGTTAGATACTTATTTAGTTAGTTATTTAGTTCGTTTTTGTTTTTATTTAATTGTTTTTGACAGATTTTGTATTTTTAGGCTTAATGCTGTCAGGCGATTTAAAAAAAAATGATTACATGCTCTGTCATTTATTTATCTAAATTAATCACATTTGTGAATTTTAAACTGTACGATCCAATTGAATTTAAGCTGAGGAGCAAATACATTATTAAATAAGTGGCACAAACTTATAATCTCCCTTTAATGAACATCTACCTGTAATCAATTAGTAACATATGCTGTAAACACTTAATATCTCTTACACACACCAGATGTTATTATCAGGAGATTCTAGGCTAATTATATATGTCTTAAAAAACTATCTACACTCTAATACATTTTTCACATTAACATCTGAAATATGTTGCTCTGTAATAATAATAAAATACCATCCCTGCTTTTTAAAATGAGTTGCAAATATTAACAGAATTTATATATTTGACCATATATTGATAAAATGTTTACTTAGTAATGTCAGAATGAAATAAAGTGCTCCCAGAAATTGATGTTTTTTATTATATTATTGGATACATGGATGTTGGTGTTTCCTGAGATTAATTAATGTTTGAGGTTTTATATCAGAATGATCTTACTGTGCTGTTAGATATGGTGAATTTTGCTGTTTGATATGATTTATAAACTATTAATATCTAACCACCTTCAGACAGCCTGTACCTGTTTTACTTCATCTTATTTCTTCTTTTATTTCTTCTCTTAGTTCTATATTTCTTTTTTATTTCTTTCAGTATTTTCTTTTTGTTTTGTACTATCATTCTTATTCTTATTTATTTATTTATTTATTTTATTATTGAATATAATAATTGAATACAATAATAATAATAATAATAATAATAATAATAATAATAATAATAATAATGTTATCATTATCTTAACAAACAAAGTTTAATTTATATTGAAATACATTTTAAGCTTTTATTTTGAAAAGCAGGACTTTTATTTTAGTGAATTTGTCACCGGTAGAGACTCGGATGTGTGTGTATGGGAGGTCATGCCTGTGGTGTAGCTGCTGTTCAATATTAAGCTTTTCTCTAATAATATTAATAATAATAGTTTAATAATAATCGTATTATAATGAAGCGGTGATTCCTCACCTCTGCAGCTCCGCCCCGCCGCTCTGCTCACACTGGGTAAGTGTGTTAAACCTGTGTTAAAGTGTGTGAGAGTGTGTGAGTGAGTTCAGCTGCTGTGTGTATACAGCTCTAGAAAAATAAGAGACCACTTCAGTTTCTGAATCAGTTTCTCTGATTTTGCTATTTGTAAGTAACGTTACATGTTTAAGTAAAATTAATGTTGTTGTTTTATTCTATAAACTACAGCCAACATTTCTCCCAAATTCCAAATAAAAATATTGTCATTTAGAGCATTTATTTGCAGAAAATGAGAAATGGCTGAAATAACAAAAAGATGCAGAGCTTTCAGACCTTAAACAATGCAAAGAAAACAAGTTCATATTCATATTCATAGAGTTTAATCAACATTTGGTGGAATTATCCTGGGTTTTAATCACAGTTTTCATGCACCTTGGCATGTTCTCCTCCACCAGTCTTACACACTGCTTTTGGATAACTTTATGCTGCTTTACTCCTGGTGCAAAAATTCAAGCAGTTCAGTTTGGTTTGATGGCTTGTGATCATCGATCTTCCTCTTCATTATATTCCAAAGGTTTTCAATTTGGTAAAATCAAAGAACCTCAATTTTTAAGTGGTGTCTTTTATTTTCAGAGCTGTATATGAACAGGTGTAATGGCTGTTACAGTACAAATAATATTTTTATGATTATTTTTTTTTACATTTTAAATTTATTATTAAAGATATTGTTGCTTGACAGCTTTGCACATATTGCCATTTTCTCAGTCAGTTTTATAATTTAGTTACCTGGAGAGTTAATTACTTGAATTTCTTGTCCTCTTATTTTGTGTGACAGCATCAGTTGTGTTATGAAGAGGTAGAGTTAGATTTACACCCATTGACAAAAAAAATAAAGTACCAAGAAATTGGTTGTTTGAATAGACTGAAGCGCTGGTAAATGTACAGTACCAGTTTGCACACGCCCTCAAATTCAGGAATGTGTCATTATTTAAAAAAATATTCTGCATTGTAGATTAATACTAAAGTCATCTGAACTATGTGAAAAAACATACAGAATTCTTTAGTAAATAATATACTGTTAAACAAACCAGAACCTGTTTCATATTTTAGATTCTTCCTTTGCTGAGATGACAGCTTTGCACATTTTGGCTGGATTTTCAAAGTCAGCTTTATGAGGATGAGTCACCTGGAATTCAGACTTTCAGTTAACAGCTGTGCCTCTTAATGTGTTTGAGAGCATCAGTTGTAAAGTTGTGAAGAGGTGGAGTTACAGGTATACAGTGAATAGCTCTATTTGAGTAATGTTCTAATCCATATTATTGGAAGCAAGAACTAGGCAAGTAAGTAAGAATACTTTAAGAAATAAATCAAGGTCAGTCAATTGGGGGAAAAAAAAAACAAACAAAAAAAGAATTTTAAGAACTTTAAATGTATCCTCAAGTGCAGTCACCACAAAGACCATCAAAAATGTTATAATGCTAAAACTGGCACTCATCAGGACCGCCCCCGGAAAGGACAAGCAAGAGTTTCCTCTATTGTACAGGATAGGTTAATCAGAGTTACCAGCCTCAGAAACAGCAAGTTAACAGCTCCCCAGATAAGAGCACCTAAATGTTTTACAGAGTATTTTGGATTGTTTAATACTTTTAAGTTACTACATGATTCCTTATGTGTTCCTTCTTAGTCTGGATCACTTCAGTATTCTTTTACAATATAGGAGGAAAAAAATAAAAACATTTGCAGCTACATTTTGTGTGTAATGTATTGTATGTGTACATGTCTTGATGTTGTGGTTTATTTATGTTAAATCATACTTTATATATTAATAAAAAACATTTAGTCAGTAGCTGCACTCATGTATTTTGCGTTTGTCTCCGTCTCCTCTAGCCTCTGTGTCTCAGGTTGTGTATCCTGGCTGTTCTATAGAGGATAATGGGTCCAGCCGGGCTTCTACCTGTTCTACACAGACTAAAGACTCTGTCGTTTAAATGCACATCATTATCAGCAGCAGCAGCAGCTAAATGCTCCTCCTTTCAGATGTCTAGAGCAGACCTGTGGGTTGGTCCCACCTGCACCCTGCTTCACAGAAGAAACATCACTGTGGAGACGGCCCTCAGCCACCATGGGTCAGAGCTAACGGACAGGGAGAAAAGGCTGCTGGACAGGCTGTATAATGGGCTGGTTGGGGGTCAGCGAGCGTCTCTCGCTGAGTCTATAACTCTGGTGGAGACTCAGCACCCGCGGAAGAAGGAGCTGGCCCAGGTCCTGCTACAGAGAGTCCTGGCCTTCCGGCAGCAGCTGGAGAGACAGAACGGCGGGAAACCTGTGGCCTTTAGAGTGGGTGAGTACACACAATACCTTAAGGTTCAGTCATTAACCGGAAATGGTACAAAATCTAGTGTACAAAAAATTGCCAGGGCCCTTTTAAGGACAATAAATTAACTAAAAACTTGAAAAAAGCTATATTAGTATTGTAGTTAGTAAATGGTAAAAGTGTATGGGGAAAAAAATGAAACAAGCAATTTTAATATTGTAGTTATTATATTGCATGGGCCTTTAAGGACAATAAAAGAACTAAAAACTGAAAAAGCTTTTTTTAAATATTGTTTGTATATTAGTATATTTTATGGGCCTATTGTAGTTAATATATTAGTATATTGTACAACTATATTGTAAAAAAAAAAAATGGAAAAAAATAATATTGTAGTTAATATATTAGTATATTGTACGGGCCTTTAAGGAAAATAAATGAACTAAAATCTGAAAAAAGCTATTTTAGTATTGTAGTTAGAATGTTGTAGAAGTATATTATAAAAAAAAATAAAAAATGCAATTTTAGTATTGTAGTTAGTATATTAGGATGTTGTAGAAGTATATTGAATAAAAAACTGAAAAAGCAATTTTAGTATTTCAGTTAGTATATTAGTATATTGTAAAAAAAAAAAATGAAAAAAGCTCTTTTAGTATTGTAGTTAGAATACTAGTAAGTTGTAAAAATATATCGTAAAGTAAAACCGAAAAAAAAGCTATTCTAGTATTGTTCTTAGTGTATTAGTATATTTTACCATTATATTGTATATAAAAAAAGCAATTTTAGTATTGTAGTTAGTATATTAGTATATTGTATGTTCCTTTAAGGAGCATAAATGAGCTAAAAAAAAGGTATTTTAGTATTGTTGTTAGTATGTTGTAAAAGTACATTGTAAAAAAAAATAATAATAAAATAAAAAAAAATAATAATATATAATTAAAAATGAAAAATCATTTTAGTATTGTAGTAAGTATATTAGTATATTGTAAAAGTACAATTGTAAAAAAGCAATAGTATTTTTGTTAGAATAAAAGTATGTTGTAAAAGTATGTATATATGTATATTTATGTAAGCGAACAGTTACACATAAAGTATATTTATGTGTAGCAAACAGTTAATTAGTTAACAGCTCACAGCTGGTCAGTAGCAATAGCTAAAGTAATAAGATGGGAAAATAAAAAGCAGCTTGTCTGGGTCATACAGCACTGCATATTTACATATATTAGGTCTAAATATACAGGTCCAACAACAGTCTAGGATAAATAGAAGTCGGGAGACGGTTGTGTTAAAATTGAATAGGCTAGCAAAAAAAATATATATATATATATTATATTATATTATATTATATTATATTATATATGTATATATATTATATTATATATATATATATATATATATATATATATATATATATATATATATATATATATATATATATAAATTAGCAAAAAAAGAAAATTATATACATGCCTGTAAGTGTGTGTGTGTGTGTGTGTTATGTATCTATGTGTGTCTGCAGGTCTGTCTGGTCCTCCGGGGGCGGGGAAGTCCTCATTTATTGAGGTGTTGGGGAAGATGCTGACTGGAAAAGGCCACAGAGTCTCTGTGCTGGCTGTTGACCCCTCCTCCTGCACCACTGGGGGTGAGCATCAGTCAGATCAATTCCCATCATCAGTTTCTGAATCAGTTTCTCTGATTTTGCTATTTATAGGTTTATGTTTGAGTAAAATGAACACTGTTGTTTTATTCTATAAACTACATCAATATATCTTTCAAATTCCAAATAAAAATATTGTACAGCTAAAATAACAAAAAAGATGCAGAGCTTTCAGACCTCAAATAATGCATGAAGGAGTTCAGGTGTGGGGGTTAGAAAGGCTTTGAACAGTTGATAATGAGTTTTTTACATTTACTTGATTTTAAAGGTATTCCAACTATTTAAAACAGCTATTCTGTCTGAACGTAAGAGATTGTGCTTTTTTCAGGTTCATTAATGGGGGATAAAACACGAATGACCGAGCTCTCTCGCGACATGAGTGCCTTCATCCGCCCGTCACCCACCTCCGGAACGCTCGGCGGGGTGACGAGGACCACCAACGAATCTATCGTCCTCTGTGAGGGTGCAGGCTATGACGTCGTCCTGGTGGAGACAGTAGGTAAGGTCTAATTCATTTTGAATGGAGATTTTTCATTAAAAGTACTAGGCTTAATCCTTGTGCAAGTAACCACCTTTAACCCTCTATTGCATGTTGTTGCCATATGGCAACAAATTCTTTTTATGAGTATTTTCAATAGAGAATGACATAATATCCACCACTTTTCCCATTGTGTGTGAAAATGGGACTTTACTTTTGAAATATTTATCAGTTTGATGACATCAGTTAATCAGGAAATCCTGTTTGCCAACCCTTTCCAAGTCTGAATTAGAGATTATATCATGTTTGTCTCTGTATTTGAGCTGTGGTTTAGATGGGTAGTATCTGTGCACAGGTGTGGGACAGTCTGAGTTTGCTGTGGCTGATATGGTGGACCTGTTCGTGCTGCTGATTCCACCGGCAGGGGGAGATGAACTGCAGGTAAAGGTTTTAGTGCTTTAGAAAATTGTAGCCCCCCCAAAAAACGTCTACACACAATTATTTTGCCTCCGATCGGATCATAGTTTCTTAGTGGAGATTGAGTCTATACGGATTCGTTTTTTTTTTTATATATTTTTTTATTTTCCATTTTCTTCCTATTTATGTGGCCAATTGTTCCACCCATGTATATCCCCCAGCACTACTGATGCCACAACACAAGGAGGGTGAAGACTAGCACATACCTCCTCCGACACATGAATTCCAACTCCGCCTCTTTTAGAACTGCATCACAGTGCACTCGGAGGAAAGCGCAGCAACTTGGTTCTGATACATTAGCTCACAGACGCCTTGTGCTGATCGATATCACCCTAGGAGTGATGAGGAGAAAGAGCGCCATCTACTCACCCACCCAGAGAGAGCAAGGCCAATTGTGCTCTCTCAGGGCTCCAGCAGCTGATGGCAAGCTGCATGAGAGGGATTCAAACCAGCGATCTCTCGATCATCGTGGCAGCACTTTAGAATGTTGTGTTTGTAGTGCTACACTTTCACATCTTGTTGCCAACTGAAACATAATCACCCATGCAGTAATTTTTCCAATATTCGTTTAGTTAAATCCTGGTGGTGACCATTTTTGGCCAGGCAAAGTACAGTACATTTGTACTTTTAGATACTCAGTCATGATTGTATTCTCTGTTTTAAATAAAGGGAATTAAGAGAGGGATCATTGAAAAGGCTGACCTGGTGGTTGTCACAAAGTCTGATGGAGATCTGGTCGTTCCAGCACGGAAAATTCAAGCTGAGTATACGAGTGCTCTGAAGCTGCTCCGCAAGAAATCCAAAACATGGAAACCCAAGGTAAGCATTCTAAATAAGACTATCCTCATTCTATGACACATCCCTGCCACTTTTTAGATTAGAATATCATTGAAAATGTATTTTATTTCAGTAATTCAGTTCTAAATGTGAAACTCATTTATTCTATAAATCTATTACACACAGAGTGATCTATTATAAGCTTTTATTTCTTGATTATGGCTTACAGTCAATGAAAACCCAAAAATCAATGTCGCGGAAAATTAGAATATTATATAAGACCATTTGGTTCATTTGTTAATCTGTAAATCAGTTAAATTTGCATTTGATTTGTAAATCAAGGGATCAGAGTCTGGAGGAAGAGTGGAGAGACACACAGTCCAAACTGCTTGAGGTCTAGTGTGAAGTTTCTACAATCAGTGATGGTTTGGAGAGACATGTCATCTGACAACTTTTGTGGAGATGTGGATTTCATTTTCCAGCAGGACTGAGGGCACACTGCCCACACTGCCAAAAGTACCAGTTGGGCTTTTGGGTTTTTATTGGCTGTAAGCCAAAATCATCAACAATAAAATAAATAAATGCTTAAAATAGATCACTCTGTGTGTAATACATCTATATAATATATGAGTTTCAAATTTTAAACGGAATTACTGAAATAAAGTAACTCTTCAATGATATTCTAATTTTTTGTGATGCACTAGTATGTATTCCCATTTCTAAATATCAAATTCATTTAACGTGTTCAATTTCTATCATACACAAAAATATATATATATTTTTTTACATAATAATCACTGTTGTCCCATGAGCTCCATCATTCCAGTGAAAAGAGTTCTGCTGCTCTGCAGCTCAATATTGGAGACTTTATACCCCTCTAGTCCACACCTGGCTTTAGCCATGCCATGTCACCAATAGGCTTATGTTGATCTTCCCTAGAGAGTCCTGTTCTATTGGAAATACTTTACTACAGCAACTAGACAACCTGTGTAAACCTCTGTGATCATTTGCATTACAGACTAGAGCACATCTGTGTCAGAAATGGGTGCAACTTAAAGTAGCTATGTGCATGCATAGAAGTTAATGTATCTATAATCTGATGTTGATAGAGCTGGGAACTTTGCCAGGATTGATATTGCATAATGAAACAATCCTTGATCTTTTAAAAATGGTGTTCATGCCAGCAGGGGAGGCTCTTTTGCGTCTGTCTTCACTCGCATGCCTCTGGTTCCATCTCGGCACATGCGGTCTGCAGATGTCAGCTGGAGCTGGAAAATTATCCTCACCCTGAATACATTAAACAGTTCACCCAGGGCCTCTGAGCTGAAGCGCTGGCCTAGGATCAGTGTGCGCTGTGTATCGTTCTCTCAACAGACTGATCTGTGTTCTTTTAATGAACACCGCTGTGAGAATGCCAGCCTTGACCTACATGGGCCAGTAATATAGCTGCATTAAATATAGCAGAGGAATTCTTATGTAACATATGTTTTACATCTGACCCAAATATACTGTATATACTGTTTGACTCCATTTGTTTCTGAGAATGTTTAAGGAGTGTACTGTACTGTTTTCAAATGAATAGGAACTTGTGATCATTGCTTTATTTTACCATTTCTTATATTTCCTGCAAATAAATGCTCTAATTGGCAGTATTTCTATTTAGAAGACTAAATGTTGGCAGTAGCTCAAATTTAAACCTGTAAATATTAAAATCAGAGAAACATTTTTTGTTTCTCATTTTTTTCCTGAGCTCTATGTACTAGTGCATTTAAAAAAAAAATAGAATATCATTGAAAATAATTGTTGAATTATTTCAGTAATTCAGTTCAAAATCTGAAACTCATATTATATAGATGTGTTACAGACAGAGTGATTTATTTTAAGTGTATATATTCTTATGTTGATGCTTATTGCTTATAGCTAATAAAAAAAAAAAAACCAAAAGTCAATATCTCAGAAATTAGAATATTATATATTATTATAAGACTAATAAGTACTTTTGGCACTGTGCCAAGTCCTGCTAGAAAATTAAATCTGCACCTCCATAAAAGCTGTCAGCAGAGGGAAGCACGAAGGTAGGTGCTTGGTTGCACCTTTTTCTTAAGATTAGACTTTTAATAATGTCTCTTTTTAAATAAAATAATATAAAAATAATCAATGTGACATTGTGAATTTAAATAATATTTTTATTAAAAATATATATTATATCACAACAATATTTAGTGATTTATCATAATTAAAACCATGATTGAAAATTTCAAATAAATAAAATATAATGAATGAAAAAATAAATTCTTGTACTTCCTTTTATGTTGGGAGAAGAATATATAAAATAATTGCAAAAGGTGTGTGTGTGTGTGTGTGTGTGTGTGTGTGTGTGTGTGTGTGTGAGTGAGAAGAAATGTAATCCCTATATCAGCATAAATAAAAAGTCCTGAACTCAGCAGTTAAGGTCATGTTTATGTTGTTAAGTAGCGCTAAAAATGCTCATACATTGCCAACTATAGAAAATTGGTGACGTGATCACACACTTTAACATTTTACAGTTGGCAGCACTTATATTTATGTAGTAAAATTTATGTACAGTATCAGTCAAAAGTTTGGACACACCTCATTTTGTTTGTTTTCTTAATTTTTACTATTGTTTTTTTTACATTGTACATTTAATATCAGAGACTATATTAATGCTATACAGGGTATAATGCTACACATGCTGAATTATTCTGTAAACAAAAAGTGCTAAACAAAGCAGAATATTCTTCTAAGATTCTTTTAAGTATCACATTTAGTTTTGAGGACAGATCTGCACACTCTTGGTATTTTAATCACCTGGAATAGAATAGAGTCTTGAAGGAAGGAGTTCCTGGAGGTGCTGAACAATAGTTGCTGCTTTTCCTTCTCGCTGTGAAGCTCCAGCTCATCCCAATTAAATCACCTCAAATCACCATCTCGGTTCAGCAGGTTTAGATCACTGTTTACTATGTCATTTTATGTATGTCCCTTAATTGTTTTCATGTCTTTTAATATTAATCTACAATGAAGAAAATAGATTACATAAAAAGACATTGAATAAGAAGGTGTGTCTAGACATTTTCTGGATACTTTAAACACAACAACTGAAAATCAGAAGTAAATATGTAAAAGTTACGGTCAGTCAAAATAAGCTAAATCTCTAATAGAGCTGATATGTATATGACACTTTGTAATGTCTGTTTTCCCAGCATGCTCAGCTCATCCTGGACACTGGCATGCTGCCCTTTTGTCTTCTGTCCCCCCAGCAGTACATCTGCTGAGAGGGCAGCGTGCCAGCGCGCCTGCCCCTTTGAATGGCCCTCCGCGGCCTCATGCATTTCACTGATTAGAGGCCACCCACACAGATGAGAGTCGCTTTACGTCTTTTTTGTCTCCCCCCTCCACAGAGCGCGCTCAGAGCAGCATCCCTTTGACTGGAGGATGCCTCGGCCGTATTGATTTTTCCCCCTCTTTCAGCCTCCCTGAAGGCTCCCAGCCTGCAGTTCATCAGTCACTGAAACGGAGAAGGCAGCGATATGTGTGGGCGGGCTTTTCACCTTTTGTGGGTCCAGCTATGCCACTATGTTTAAAGCTGGATATAGAATTTTCCTTCCCCTGCTGGATGTGTATGAGCTTGGTTTAGTGGATAGAGGGATCATATGGTGAACGGTGGAGGAGATACAGTGTATCTGACAGCACACTGTATACATACTGTTCAGTTTAAACGGCTCAGATCCTGCAGTGTGAAGTCTAAACCTGCTCAGTTACAAATTCAATACTTAATTTCCTCTGCCACAGATCTGCGCTTTTAACTGCTGTGTGTTGTAAAGGTGGATCAATTCATAAAGACGGGTGAATAAGTTGCCTTTTGTCTTTTCACTGCCGTCATAAATCACTTTTATACTTTATACTTAAAATTTTTATCCCACCACCTCTTTTTTAAACTGCTGCTGATGCAGCATTGCCGAGTAGCATCACAGCGCACTCGGAGGAAAGCGCTGTGACTCTGTTCCGATACATCAGCTCACAGACGCAGCCTTGTGCTGATCGACATCACTCTTTGGAGTGATGAGGGGAAAGAGCGCCATCTACTGTACCCACCCAGAGAGAGAGCAAGGCCAATTGTGCTCTCTCAGGGCTCCAGCAGCTGATGGCAAGTTGCATGACTGGGATACGAACCTGCGATCTCCCGATCATAGTGGCAGCACTTTGGACCACTCAGAGCCCTTTGTGCTTCCTTCTTTTTTTTGTTTGTCAGGCAGGTTTTACAGAATGTGATGTAATATTATGTTATCAAAAAGTAATTCAGCCTTCTCTAATCCAAGGTTACCCCACCCAAAAATAATCTCTGGAAGAAATAAATGAGTAGACACATGAATACTATTCAATTCAATTCAATTTTATTTATATAGCGCTTTTTACAACAAAGGTTGTCACAAAGCCGCTTTACAGGAAAAACAGGTCCACGCCTCTTATTAGCAACACCACAGAGATGCCAATTTTATGGTGACACAGTGGCAAGAAAAAACTCCCTTTAAGAGGAAGAAACCTTGGAAGGAATCAAGACTCAGTCCGAGGAACCCATCCTACTCGGGTTGACCCGTTCAGTACAAACAAACAACAAACAAATAACAGAACAAAAACAGTACAGAGAATTAATGTGAACTATGGCTAATATAACAGGTACTAATTTATGAATATAAGAATGTGATGGGCACAAACTATAGAGCTAAGGCTAATACAGAAACAGATACTGAGTGTGTTCATGGTAATCAGTGCAGGGTTGCAGAGCCGGAGAACAACACAGCGGGCAGTGGAGAGCCAGGCTGGGAACATCAGGAACAGGGCATCTCCATACATGTAAAAGAGATAGATAGAGAAAACAGAAAGGAAAGGAAGAGAAACAAAAAGCAGGAGTTAGAAAGGTTGTGTAATAATTCTGATGAGTAGAAGGACAGGGCTGATTCCTGAATACGTGTATATACCCTGGTGTGCCAAAAGTCATGGTACAGAACTTTGTCATGTCCCACGACTTTTTGGTTTGTCCCTATAGTCAAATCAGTTTGAATCTTTTTTATTATTTATTATTATTATCTAGGGCAGTTTAATTAGTTCGTTTTTAAAAATGATTTTGATGAAGCACAATTCAAAAGCAATTTTTATCAAAGCAATTAAAGGTTAGTAAAAAAAAACAAAAACATAATTATTATTACTTTTGTCAGTTGGGATTATTGTGGGCTTTTCTTTTTGTAACAGAAGGTTCCCAACATTTTTGTCTGTGTGTGTAACCCCTTCAGTTCTGTGTGAATGTGTACAGTATGTGGAAATATGCAGTTATTGAGCCCTGTAATGCCTGGTATGGTCTATAGATTATTTGATTATTAGCAAATGATTTTTCCCTCAATCAGAGCTTAAACGTATTTTTTTTCTAGTACATAGATTTGTCTAACAGTTTCTATCCATTGTTCAAAAGTGGGAGGGTCGCTCTAATTCCAATTTAGTGTTATTATTTTTTGCTTGCTATCAGTAGGATCCTAGTTCAGTATCTGTCACTATCAAGGTCATAGTTATTTATATTACCAAGGCACATAACTTTACATATTTAGTTGATTAAGTACTTTCAGGGAGCCTCCATGTCTATGTTACCTTCTGGCTCTCTCCCTTTAGTTAGGCTGTTTTATTCAGATCTGCCGGAGTCATTAGCCACACTCTGATAATGTTTTATATTCTCCATTTTACATAAATCCTGTCAAAACTAATTCCATCTCTCTGCCTTCCTCCGAGTTAAAGACCGCCCACCTGTCTGACCCGATACCGATGTTGGACTGGGGGGTTCTGTATTCTGTATTTTCTATGTTTAATCTTTTCCCTGATTCTTTGTCCTGTGATCATGTTTCTGTAAAGCTGCTTTGTGCCAACACCTGTTTTTGATTTGATTTGATTTGATTTGATACTCCAGAATGTCTTTGATACTATTATTTTCTACTATTGAGGAATCTATGATTTCTACTCTGGTCATCGGTCTATGAGCTATAGCTGAATCACAGTTGGGTCATGCAACAAGACAATGACCCAAAGCACAAAGTTTACCTCCCAGTGGTTCAAAATAATGTACAAAAATGAATTGTATTACTGCATTGCTACAACACTTCTCGTCTGTTTCTCTCTCTCTTTCCTCGATCCATGTCGGCTCAGGTGGTGCGGGTGTCCTCTCAGACGGGTGAGGGAGTGCCAGAGCTTTGGGAGGTCATGCTGCAGTTTCGGGACTCCATGCTGGCCTGTGGTGAGCTGCAGGTTCGGAGGCGGGAGCAGCAGAAGGTGTGGTTGTGGAGCCTGATCCAGGAGAACGCCCTGCAGCACTTCAGAGAACACCCGGCGGTGCAGGCTGGCCTACCTGAGATGGAACGGAGGGTGACGCAGGGAGATATCTCACCTGGACTGGCTGCTGACCTTCTGCTCAGGGCGTTCAGGTCCTCACAATAGCAGAGGAACATTTACACACAGAAGATTCCTCATTATAGAGTTATGGAGGTGATACAGGAGATTACCATGCACAGTAACTTTGATATTTATCACTGTTCTCAGACCAGTTTTCTAATTCTGACCAGTGGCAAACAGTTGGACACTATATGTGTATTGGGTGACCTGCTGTGTTTAGGACGAAGTGAAAATTGTGTGCATTAAATGTGTTTTAATGAACCATTCCTTAAACATCTACAATATTGAATTAACACTATTGTTATGCCAGAAATTGATCCCAATACCCATTATTCAATATTACACTATATAAAGAGAGACTTTTACTTTGTGATTTTTTTTTGCTAATTTTTATCCCATTTTCACCCTAATTTTTACAGAGCCAGTTACCTAACCCACTCATTAAGACTCCCCCTATCACTAGTGATGCCCCAACACCAGGAGGGTGAAGACTAGCACATGCCTCCTCTGATACATGTAAAGTCAGACTCCGCCTCTTTTCCAATTGCTGAGTAGCATCACAGTGTGCTCGAAGGAAAGCGCAGTGACTCGGTTCTGATACGTCAGCTCACAGATGCCTTGTGCTGATCGACATCACCCTTTGAAGAGATGAGGGAAGAGAGCGCCATCTACCCACCCAGAGAAAGAACAAGACCAATTATGCTCTCTCAGGGCTCTGGGAGCTGATGGTAAGCTGCATGACTAGGATTTGAACCAGCGTTTTCCCTTGTTCATGGTGGCAGAGCTTAGCCCACTGGACCATTTGAAACCCTACAGGGACAACTTAAGAAAGCATCCACACCTGTGTACGTTGTGAGATCTTATCTTGTGAGTGATCACATCCACATTCAATGCAGAAGACCCCACACACATATTCCACAGGTCATCCCAGAGTTCTTTAGCTTCGATGAGACATCGCAAAATTCATGGGACACAATACTTGTTCCAGTCCCATGTCAGTGTCTGCTTGAATATGGTAGGACACATTGATTTTGGAAGCTAATAATCTCACACAGAGGGGCACCAAGTGGTCCAGTGGTTTGGGGGGGGGGGGGTTTGCTGGTTCGAATCCCGGTTATGCAGCTTGCACAATTGTCCTTGCTCTCTGGGTGGGTACAGTAGATGGCGCTCTCTCTACTCTCATCACTCCAAAGAGTGATGTCGATCAGCACAAGGCTGCGTCTGTGAGCTGATGTATCAGAACCGAGTCGCTGCACTTTCTTCCGAGCGTTAGCGCTGTGATGCTACTCGGCAATGCTGCATCATCAGCAATTCAAAAAGAGGCGGAGTCTGACTTCACATGTGTCGGAGGAGGCATGTGCCAGCCTTCACCCTCTTGGTGTTGTAGCAGCTGAATGAAGTGGGACAATTAGCCAGATAAATTGGAAGAAAATGGGAACAAAAATTAAATAATAATAATAAAAAAAAAAAATCTCACACACAGTGTCTCTTAGTTACGGTTACCCATTGTATTAAATCTGAGAGCATTTATGATTGAGACACATTATGATTTCACACCATGTTGGGTTTTAATGATTGTGTCCTTCTTTTAATTAATAAAAAAGGAAATTGAATTCATTATTTAATTAGTTAAAAAGCAAAGGGGCCTGATTTTGATCATCTTTGTCTTTGGCTGCTTGTTAATTAGGGCCTCCGCACACTCTTCAGACGGGTTTGGCATGTTAAATGATGTTTTTAATAAATGTAATTTATGCTGAGATGTTCTTTCTGATCTGAAGTGCTTCTTTAGGCTAATATACATGTTTTTTGTTCTTCTTTCAGACACTTCCAGCAGAAACCGGCAGTTTTGAGATGTTGATTACAGTAATTGGCCTTTTAAGAGGGCTTAACACATACTTTCTATGCTGCGTTATGTATGTGTATAACTGCCTTTGTGATTGAAAATGTTGTTGACTTTTCTAATTACAGCATGTCAGAGAGGGTGTATCAGTATCGCTGAGTGTGAAGGATCTGAGGAAGATATCATCAGAACAAGCTGAGTGAGATATCATTAAGACACTGAAATACAGGATCCTGTAGCAAATCTGTTCTAAAACAGCACACAAACACTTACACACACACACTCACACTGTGTGATGAGAAGTAGTGAGCTACAGCGGTAAGAAAATTTTGGGCACCCCTGGTAATATTCATGATTTTCCTTTATAAATCATTTTTCTAATCAGCAATTTCAGTTAAATATGTCATATGTCAGATGAACACAGTAATATTTGACAAAAGAAATAAAGTTTATAGGATTTACAGAAAGTGTGCAATAATTCTTTAACAAAACTAGACAGGTTCATAAATTTGGGCACCCCAAGATAAAAATAAAATCAATATTTAGTAGCTCCTCCTTTCGCAGAAATAACAGCCTTTAAACGCTTCCTATAGCTTCCAGTGAGAGTCTTACTTTGGTTGGACCGTTCTTCTTTACAAAACATTCAAAACATCTCCAGTTCAGTCAGGTTTAAAGGTTTCTGAGCATGAACAGCCCACTTTAAATCATACCACAAATTATATTTCAATAATATTCAGGTCTGGGGACTGAGATGATCTGAGATGATCATTCCAGAACATTGCACTTGTTCCTCTGCATGCATGCTTTAGTAGATTTATAGCCGTGTTTAGTGTTTAGGGTCGTTGTCTTGTTGAAGTATCCAGCCCTGGTGCTTCAACTTGAATAGTAAAGTGTTTGTCTTGGAATGCTGTGTTCTTTTTCCATCATGCATAAATAACAGCCCTCCAATTATCAGTTTCATCAGTCCACAGAACCTTATTCCAAAATTAAGCTGGCTTGTCCAAATGTGCTTTAGCTTTAGCATACCTCAAGCGAAGCTGTTTGTGGCGTGTGCTCAGAAAAAAGCTTCTTCTGCATTCCTTACTCTCACATACAGACTGTCCTTGTGCAAAGTGCGCTGAAAAGTTGAATGATGCACAGTAAATCTGCAGCAAGATGATGATGTAGGTCTTTGGAGCTCTGGAGGTCTGTGGGTTGATTATGACTGGTCTCACCATCCTTCTCCTCTGATTATCTGAGATTTTTCTTGTTCTGCCACTTCAGGCCTTAATTAGAACTGTGCCTGTGATCTTCCAGTTCCTCACTTCCAGTTCCTCACAGTGAAAACTTACAGCTGAAATCTCTGAGATTATTGAGCTTTTTGTATCCTTCCTCTAAACCATGATGTTAAACAGTCTTTGTTTTCAGGTCATTTAAGAGTTTTATTTTGAAGCTCCCATGTTGCCACTCTTCAAAAAGATGCAAAGAGGTGAAAAACTTGCAATTGGCTCCTTAACCCTTTCTCATAATTTAATTCACCTGTGTATGTAGGTCAAGGGTCAATAAGCTTACCAAACAAATTTTAAGTTCCAGTAATTAGTGCAAAAGGTATTCAAATCAATAAAACAAATAAAGGGTGCCTAAATTTGTTCACCTGCCTAATTTTGTTTAAAGAATATGTCATCATTTGTCAATTTGTTTAATAAATTGATTGATGAGAAGTTTGATCAATTTCAGGTTTAAGTCCTCTTGAAAAGTTTTTTTATAAAATTATGTCAAATTTGTCTTTTTTTTCCTCAGTTGTTTTGTGTTGTTCCTATACACACAAATTAAATAAACATGTGTATAACAAAACGTGTAATTGCAAACATTTTCTGGGAGAAATACTTCATTTTCTGGGAAAAAAAATCAGGGGTGCCAACACTTTCGGCCATGACTGTATAGTGTTTATTTTTTGTAAAAAAAATTCAATTATTCGAACAAGCAATTGTGCAGTTTTAAATAGTTAAATATATGTTATTCGATTCAGAGTTGAAAAAAAGATAAAAAATAGGTTTAATTGTTTACATGAAAAATTAATTTTTTAATTTTTAAAATGGCCCAAATACTGGCTTATTATTTCCCCCACTCTACACTACTGTAAATGTTCCGGCTGAAGGTGCTCGCTGGGTGTCCTGTAGAAATACCCACAGACCAGCATTAGATGGCGCCATAAGCTTTGAGAGAGAGAACTGTCCATTATGTAAAGGCTCTCTGCACACATCAGCTGTGCGTCTCTGTCCGCAGTGGTGTGTGACATGAGTCTATTGTGCTAGTGAAGCATGCAGAGGTGCCTACCTACCTCTCTCACCAGCACTGTTCAACCAACCCCCCCCCCACACACACACACACATCACTCTCTCTCTTTCTTTCTCTCTCTCTCTCTCTTTTTTTCTTTATCTCTCTCCCTTAGAAAAGAAATGTATAGATTGAACATTAGGCTTCAATACTTCAGAAATCAAGATAAATCAAGATAAAACACAAAGCGATGCACTATATATGTCCTGCAATTATTTGTGCAAATAAATGCATAAAAAATGCTATCCATTGCTGATACAGATGTGCAAATGCATGCAAAAGTTCACAGCTTGCCTGCTATGCTATGTAATTAATAATTGCCAATACAATAGGACTCTCTGGAGCAGATTAACATGAACCAATTGACAGCGTGCCTTACAATGGCATGTGTGGGTTAGAGTGGTGTAAAGCCACCCAGCACTGAGCTGTGGAGCAGTAGAGGAACTGTAATGGATGGAATGATGGTTGGAGCGCCATCCATCCATATTTTAGATTTGGGATAGCATGAGCTAGGTTTAGATGAGATACTGATATCCTGAATTCACTAATTGCTCTTGAATTGCTGAATGCAATCAAATCCTCACAGCAAATAGTAGAAAGCCTTGCTTAGAGTAGAGACAGTTCTCCCACAAAAGCAGCATAAACTCTTTTTTCCATTTTTTTAAAAATACCCTTGATTTTTGATTGAAGAGGGAGCAATAAATGAGCAGGTGTCCCAATACTTTTGTCCATGTAGTGTAGAGAGAAGGATATGAGAGCTACAATCATCTGTCTTGTTTTTTTTTTTTTTCTTTTTTTTTTTTTTAAATCCACATGACTACAGAAGCATCTCTCAGCCGCTGCTCATTGGTTCTACAACACAGAGCGTGTGTTTGTGCATGTCGGTGAGTGTATGTGTGTGTGTGTGTGAGTGTGTGTGTGCGCGTCCTGTCTCTTGTGCATGTGCCCTCTGTCTTATGACTCCGTGCTGAATGCACCATGAATACTGATGACTCCTTAAGGCCTAAGGACCACCCTCACCATCAATCACAAACAGTAGCTCCTCTCCCCGTCTGCCGGCGAAGATTCCTCCTGATCTGAAAGTGTCTGGACGCCGTCCATGAAGTGCAAATGGATTGTAGCTTTCCTGGAATGACTCTTCCATAGTCTGTCATATCGTGTTAAGCTATTTTAGGCTAAACGGCAGCTCACGTAGCCTACATATGTTTAGCATTTAGAGTGGTTTGTTCAGTGTAAGCAGAGAACCAGGGCAAGGTCTTGGAGGGGCGCTGGAGGGTTTTGTGTTTGGGGAAGAGTTTCTAGGCCTTTTTCTGTCCTTACAGCCAAACTATACAGCTAATCGTGTGTGTGTGTGTGTGTGTGTGTGTTTGGCTCCTAACTGTAACTGTAGGCGTGTATACGTCACAGTGAGTGTGGTGGAGGTCCATGAGGACACGTATGAGCCATTAGATCTCAAGGATGTGTTGGAAAAGCAACCTTTCCCTCGTGGCTCTATGCTCAAAGTTGTCGATATTGTAAAAATATATATATATATATATACGGTATAAAAAAAAAAAAAAACATTTCATTTAAAATATTGGGAATCTTAGCTTACTGCAAATAAACGGAAGTGCTTTACTTACCCAAATAAGCAAATTTTAAGAGATAAATGTGTGAAGATTAATATCCAGGATTTGAATTTAACTAGAATTATAGTTTTGGTGATTCACTTAAAATACCCTATATTAACTGGAATATACAGCTCTGGAAAAGATTAAGAGAATCAGTTTCTCTGATTTTGCTATTTATAGGTTTATGTTTGAGTAAAATTAGCATTGTTGTTTTATTCTATAAACTACAGACAACATTTCTCCCAAATTACAAATACAAATATTGTCATTTAGAGCATTTATTTGCAGAAAATGAGAAATGGCTAAAATAACAAAAACGACGCCGAGCTTTCAGATCTCAAATAATGCGAAGAAAAAAGTTCATATTCATTTAAAAACAACAATACTAATGTTTTAAGAGTATAGAAATCAATATTTGGTGGTAAGAACCCTGATTTTTAATCCCAGCTTTCATGTGTCTTGGCATGCTCTCCTCCACCAGTCTTTCACACTGCTTTTGTGTGATCCTTCTAGAGGTTTTTAATGGTGCTTCATTAAACTGTGTCATCTTCTCAGATTTGTGATGCGGTCTCTCGGGTGTGATGCAGTCTTCTTTTTTTTTTTTTTTTTTAGAACGGATTAATCCGATTCCAGGTTATGTTCAGTCAAAGAGAAAGAA
Source organism: Astyanax mexicanus (assembly GCF_023375975.1). Classification (NCBI taxonomy): domain Eukaryota; kingdom Metazoa; phylum Chordata; class Actinopteri; order Characiformes; family Acestrorhamphidae; genus Astyanax; species Astyanax mexicanus. The sequence goes on from NC_064414.1 coordinate 49,523,084, forward strand.
AAAAATAGCTGAAAGAGCTGCTGAGCATTGAGTTTTCCCTTCTGAAGTCTCCATTGCTCCACCAGCTGCTCACGTTCAGTAAAACTAAGCCGAATCCTCTTTTAGAGGCTGTACGTGTGACGCATGTACGTAAAGACGTGTGACGTGGCCAGAAGAACTTTCGTGAAAAATTAACCCGACGCCCCAGTTTTTAAAAAGAATATATTAGGCTTAGCAGGGATGGTCGTTCAAGCACACTGTTACCATTAAACACAATCTTTTTTACTTCTCCATTTTTGCCACTTTCATCTGCTCTCGAGTGTGTTTTGTCGGAGTAGCTGATAGACTCCGGCTGGGTTCTGTTCAGAATAGCAGATCCAGTTTAGCTCCAGTTAAATAAACGTGTTGAGAGAGAAACGTCACCCGAGATTTCCCACCATGCACCAGTTCTGTGTGTACAGTGTGAGGAGACTGGTCACGCTCTGCAGCCTGACAAAAGCCTCCATCTCCCTGCTGTGTTTACCGTACTGTTCCCTTACACACACACACTCATACACAGCCTGTCTGTGACTGCTCAGCTGGCTGCCTCTCTCTGTATCCCTTCTCTTCATCTCTCTATTTCACTCCTCTTTCTCTCCATCTGTCCATATCCACTCTCTCTCTCATCCCTCACTTCCTATTTTAAACATTTTAATATCTTTTTTCCTATTATCAATCTCTCTTATTTTTCTTTTTCTTTCTCCTCTCTCTTTTTCTCTGTTGCGTTCCTTTTTTTAACCCCACTGTTTGTCTCTTCTTTTTCTCTCCATCTGTCCATCTGTCTCTATCTCTGTGTGTTCCCCTGTCTTCCTGTTTATTTTTCTTCTTCTCCTTAACTTTCCCTCTTTATCTATTCTATTCATTCTTTCTATTTCCTTCTATTCCATCTCCCTCTCTTTTTTCTTAATTTTTTCTCTTCTCCATTGCCACTCTTTCCTCCGTTCTCTCTCTCTTCTCAGTAATCTTTCTCTCTTTTCTTTTTCATCTATTTTTCGCTTACTCTCCTTCTCTCACCTTTCCATCTATTCTCCCTTGTTTCTCCATCTTCTTTCATTTTTCGTTTTCCCTCCTTCTCCATCTGATCTTTTCTCTCTGTCCACCTTTATCTATCGCTTTTCTTTTTTCTCTTGCCTGTCCCTCTGTTTCTCTTTATCTGTCTCATTTTCTACAGCTCCCTATCTCTCTCCTCTTGTTCTTCATTTGTCCACCTCTCTCTTTCTCTCTCTCTCTCTTTTTATGATCTCCTTCCTCATTTATATTCATATCCTTCACTCTTTCTTTCATTTCTCCACCATGTTTTCTTCTTCTTCTTCTTCTTCTTCTTCTTCTCTCCTTCATTTTCTGTTTTTTTCATTTCCTCTCATTCTCTCTTTCCCTCCACCTCTTTAACAGCCTCACTTTTTCTGTCCTCTTTTCATCTGTCAGTCTCTTTCTCAGCCCTCACCTTTTTTTCTTTCTCCTTCACTTCTCCATCTCTCCCTCTCTCTCATTCTTTCTCATTTCTTTTTCATCTCTTTCTTAGCCTTCTTTTTTCTCCTCCTTTTGGTCAATCTCTCCTTACTCTCTCTCTCTCTTTCTCCGTCTCTTTTCTCTCATTCTCTCTCTTTTAGCCATTGCTCCTTTTTTTCTTTTTATCTCTCTCATTTCTCTCTCTTGCTTCCCATTTATTCTCTTTTCTCTTTAAACATCTTTCTTATCTCTCTCCTTCTCACAGTTCCTCTTTTTCATTTGTCTATCTAGTTGTCTCTTTTTTTCTATCCTCTTTCTGGTCTCTTTCTGTTCTCTCTCTTCTCGTTTATTCTTCTCTTTTTAAGTCTTCTTTCTATAAATCTTACTCTTTTTTTCTTCTTTGGTCTCCCTCTTTTTCCCTTCTTCCCCCCCTCTTCCTCTATCATTTTGGCCTTCCCTCTCTCTCTCTCTCTCTCTCTCTCTCTCTCTCTCTCTCTCTCTCTCTCTCTCTCTCTCTCTCTCTCTGGTGATGAATGAGTGTGTAGGGGGTTTCCTGCAGGGTGGTGGGCTGTGTTTGGAGGCTGCTGTAAATGATCCCAGGAGTGTGAGTGTAATGGGTCTGGAGTTGTGCTGCTACAGTACGTCTCGGGGAGTGAATGGGTGGGCCAGAAGGGGTTTTGGCACATTGAGGAGAGAACGGTGGTGATTTGGCTATAATAGAGAGAGAGTTGGGCCTCCAGCTGTGGATTACTGTATCACGTTTATAGCGTTAAATGTTCTGGCAATGGAAAAACCAACGTCTGATTGAGTTACGATATTCATACTTCTGCGTTTTTATGCAGAGATTGACTTGGCTGAAGGTGCTGAGGCTTTATTAGACACCAGAAGTACATAATTCCATAATGGTGCCTCTGTTTGTAAGTGTGTGTGTATTCTAGTGAACAGTTATCACTAGCAACAACTGGAAAATTTTATAAACATGAAGCATAAAGCAGTTAAGATGTGCCTTCTAATTTAGTTTGAATTATCTGTTGAACCACAAGTGGCTCAGGTCGATTCCCATGTTACACTCAGCAACCGGGGTGTTGGCACATGTAGCTTGGGACAACTGTCATATTACACTCAGCAACCGGGGTGTTGGCACATGTAGCTTGGGACAACTGTCATATTATACTCAGCAACCGGGGTGTTGGCACATGTAGCTTGGGACAACTGTCATATTATACTCAGCAACCGGGGTGTTGGCACATGTAGCTTGGAACAACTGTCATATTATACTCAGCAACCGGGGTGTTGGCACATGTAGCTTGGGATAACTGTCATATTACACTCAGCAACCGGTATGTTGGCACATGTAGCTTGGGACAACTGTCATATTATACTCAGCAACCGGGGTGTTGGCACATGTAGCTTGGAACAACTGTCATATTATTCTTAGCAACCGGGGTGTTGGCACAAATGCGACTCAGGCCAATTCCCATATTATACTCAGCAACCGGGGTGTTGGCACATGTAGCTTGGGACAACTGTCATATTATTCTTAGCAACCGGGGTGTTGGCACATGTAGCTTGGGAAAACTGTCATATTATACTCAGCAATCGGAGTCCTGGCACATGTAACTGAAGTCGATTCCCATATTATACTCAGCAACCAGGGTGTTGGAACAAGTGGCTTAGGTCGATTCCCATATTATACTTGGCAACCGGGGTGTTGGTACATGTAGCTCAGGCCAATTCCCATATATTACTTTGCAATCAAAGATTCGACACATGCGACTCGGGTTAACTGTTGCATTATACTCGGCAAACAGGGTGTTGGCACATGTGGCTTGGGACGATTCCCATATTATACTTAGAAACCGGGGCGCTGACAAGTGCCGCAATCTCTGACCGTGCATATAAGACAGAATCAGGTCTAGATTCAAACCAGATTTGGGCCTGAGTGTGGTTACTTTTTTTTTTTTAACATTAAGTAGCGATGGAAAAAATGTGATTATTATCTGATTATGTTGCTATATTCGTAATCAGAGTTTAATGCAGAGATTGACATGGCTGTAGGTGCTGAGTGTCTGCTGAAGCTTTATTAGACACGAGAAGAACCTAATTCTGTTAATGCTGCCTCTGTGTGTGTAAGTGTGTGTGTACGTCTCAATTTCTGGGTGTAATTCTCCTCGCTGCCTGTAGGCTGTGTCTGAGCGCTGGCGGTGGAGAGGACGCGCTGGGTGGAAATAATTGGAGTTTAGCAGTGAAAGGAGGGGAACGTGATTGACCTCTAGTAATGGATTTGAGTGAATAATTATTCCTAGCTACGGCTTTGGACGATGCTATCAGAGCGAGATGAATTCCGCTGAATGACTCATTGGCATAAGGGAGAAGACTGCCAGCGCTCAGTTAATGAATTCCATCTGGTCCCTATCACCAAATCAGGCTCGGATCAGACCGGGGTCTCCCAGGTTACCCTCTCCGACAGAGAACGGCTCTCCGACCCCCCTCCCCGTCCCACCCCTACCCGGTCCAGCCTCCGCCACTTTGATGTAAAAACGAGCGCATCCTCCCGCTCTCCTCATTTGTCCAGTCGGCCCTGCGGCCGCGCTCTCAGAAACGCTCCTGTTCACGATAATAACAAGAAGAAGAACCTCAAAATGGCGTCCGGTTCCGTCCTCAGGCCTCAGAGCTCCATCCGTTTACGATCCTCCGCTGTAATTGCTTAAGAGAAAACAGCTGCTCGCTGCTGCCAGGCCAGCAGAGCTGCTCTAAGCAGGCCAATATGCCATCTTATTAGATGCCAAAATTTTTAATACCATTGAAATCAAAAATGCAGGAGCCACTGTTTTAATAAGTATAAAATGTAAAAATTATATATTTTTTATTCTACAGGTTAATCTGTCCATACACTACACGGCTTTGAAAAGACTGTGAAAAGACTTTTAACAGACTAAAGTCTGACTCCCTCTCACATCTAAAGACAAGTCACTGATGGAGATTATTTCCCATCATGCTTCAGGTAGAGCTTAACAGAAAGATAATCTATTTAGGATAATTATATTGTGCAGTTCAGAAAAAAACAGCCAAAAAGCATGTGATAAGACTTTTTGTCTTACTAAGCATTTCTTGTTAGATTATTTTGCTTATTTTAGGCATAATTATCTTAATCATTCTTTATTCTGATTCTTGTGCCCTTTTTTTCTTGTGACTTTTTTTGCTTGATTTAGGTGTTACTTCACTCATTTTGAGACTTTGCCATTGCTTTTTGTAAGAAATCTTACTAAGAAAATTTTGCTTACCCCATTGGCAGATTTTTTTGCTTAATATACATATATTTGTCTTAATTTGCATATATTTTGTCTAGTTTTTGCCAATTGATTTTTTGCAGTGTATTGGTTGTTGATATTGTTCATGTCACTATTTGCGTATAGACTTGCGTATAGTCAAGTCTCAAGACTTGCGATAAAATTAAACACGGTTGATTTTTCTGTATTAAAACCACCTTAACACCTTACACTAAATCATCGAGATGAGGCGACCACAACTCAACTGCAGCTTAACTCTAGCCAGACTCTCGTGATTTGATCCTGACTATGGAAATTGGTCTGCGACTGTAAAATCGTTAGGTAGGCATTAGTTAATTGGTGTTGCAGACACATTGGTGTTGCAGACACTATGGCTAGTTAAGAAAGTAAGACTCTTAACTAAGACTCCCAGCTTACAAACTGCCCTATATCCTCGTAACATAACACTCTTAAGATTCAATAATTCATTTTCAATAATTCTGTAAAAGGGATTTTACAGAAAAAACTGTATAATTCTTACTAATATTCTTCTACAACCTGGGAATTCATTTTAATCCACAGTTATGGACATAAAGTAGGTTTTGAGGCACTAGAGGCAGTCTAACAGGGTACTAAAGCATACTATCAATTCTACAGTTTTTCACAATAAACTTATCTTTTCATTCTATTATTGTAATCACTTACAGCACCATTTTTAGTACCAAGTTTGGACAAACAATGTTTTTATGTTTCCCCCTCTACATTGTAAATGAATAATGCATACTTAAATGTAGGGGGGATAATGAACACAGATCACTTAAAAGTGTTAAACAAACCAAAATACTCGGTGAAGCATTTAGATGCTCTTATCTGGGGAGCTGTTAACTTGTGGTTTCTGAGTCTGGTAACTCTGATCAACTTATCCTGTACAACAGAGGAAACTCTTGCTCTTCCTTTCCTGGGGCGGTGCTGATGAGAGTCAGTTTCATCATAATGTTTTTGATGGTCATTGTGACTGCACTTGAGGATGCTTTCAAATTTTGTGAAATGATCTTAGACTGACCTTATGAATTATAACATTACTCAAATATTCACTATTCACTGTATACCTGTAACTCTACCTCTTCACTACTTTACAACTGATGCTCTCAAACACTTTATTAAGAGGCAAGAGATTCAAGTAATTAACTCTTGATGAGTTCAGCACAGCTGTTAACTGAAAGCCTGAATTCCAGGTGACTCTACCTCATAAAGCTGACTGAGAAAATCCAGCCAAGATGTGCTACATTTAAAAAATCTAAAATATAAAACATATTCTCGTTTGTTTAACACTTTTTTGTTTACTAAATAATTCCTAATGTTTTTCTTCATAGTATTAATCTACCATGCAGAACATTTTAAAATAATGCAAATTATTTTTTAAGTGGTACTGTACATTTATCAGTGCATCAGTCTATTCAAACAATCAATTCCTTAGAGCTTGATTTTTTCGTCAGTGGGTGTAAATCTGAGTGTGAGAGCTTGCCCTCTACAGATCAGTTCAGCAGAAATCTTACTGTAGTGTGTTGCACAGTTTTCCCATCTGAAACAGAGACATCAAGAGCAGTGGTGTTGCTTTACCCCCTCTCCTGACTCCTCCTCCTTCTTCTGCCTGGTCTGGGAGGATGATATAATAAAGCCTTCTCTCTTTCTCTCTTTCTCTCTCTCTCTCTCTCTCTCTCTCTCTCACACACACACACACACACACACACACACACTTTCTCTTCCTCTTCCTTTTGAGTGCAGGCTTCATCTTTGTGCATGTGTGGATTTGGTCCAGTAGATTCAGGACTTGGCTTTGATCAGGTCGCAGGTTTGATCCCAGCTGATGCTGCTGATGCTGATGCTGCTGCTGCTGTGCCTAGAGCAAGGTCCTTAAACCTGAGCTGCTCCAGTAGGGAATATCTCTGAGATGCTTTAGGCAAAAAGTATTAAGTAAATATGTTTTTGTGTCTTCCAGGTTAAAGGACATCGTCTAGTGAGTTTTAGAGCAAGGTAAAATTGTGTACAATACAGACACTGACATGCCACAAGCCACATGTCATGGAACAGGAACTGGTATCATGTCCCTCGATGTCTCCCGTTTCCTAAGAAGCTAAAGAGAACACTACATTGACCTGTGGGATATATGGAGGTGGATGTGATTTCTGCCTCTGAACAGAGTCTGTTCACATGGACATGTCTAACCAGACACAGCCGGTCACAATCTTTCCTTAGTCCACAGTGTCACGTATGTACTGGGAATACCAGGTATACATCACATAAGACTAATATTACCACCCGCAGTGGACAATGCAGTGGGCTGTAATCAGTAATGTCAGCGTTACTCTAATCTGACCATTTTTTTCAGTATATTTTTACATTATTTTTGCATCTCAGGGAGTGACATCTGGCCAATGCAACACACATGTAACACCACGCAGTGACACAAAAACTGGAGGGAAAAAAAGATAGATGTATGTTTTCTAGCTGGAAGTTTGTACCAGCTAAAGATGACATATCAAGGTTGGTTGTTCACTTTGTGCTGGAGACAACGTGCTACCTAGCTTCAAAAACACAACGTCAAATTTGAAGGAGTTTGGAGTCGAGCGGCAAAGGTGAAGCAAAGCTTCCACTAAAGTGAGTTTTGGCAAAACTGTTATGTTGAGGCGGCAGTAACTTAAAAGTAACTTTTAAAATCAGGTAATCCATAAAGTAACTAAGTTACTTTTTAAAGGGGTTTAAAGTAATCAGATTACTTTTTTAAACGTAACTATGCCATCACCGGTGGTAACTATACTATAGCCCGAGGAATGTTAGATGTTTAACAACTTTAGAAACTTCAGAAATCGAATGCCCCATATATCGACCTCCCTCATAAGATAACTCCTCACAATGTATACAGGTGTGGGTGTTCCCCAGTGTGTTCTCTGATGTAATACTTCATGACCACATACTGCTATCCCATGACATCTGGCATGTAGGTGTAAATTCAGTGTTTCAGCTCAGACTGCTTTATAAACGAGATATTAGAGAGTGGGAAATCTCAACAGAGGCCATTTACATATATTAGTCATAAAGGCACCCCAGCTCAGAAAAAAACATTATAATCGCTGGTTCATGGTGATCACTGTCATGCAGCTTGCTTGCCATCAGCTGCCGGAGCCCTGAGAGAGCAGAATTGGCCTTCCTCTCTCTCTGAGTGGGTAGATGGCGCTCTTTCTCCTCATCACTCCTAGGGTGATGTAGATCAGAGCGAGGCGTCTGTGAGCTGATGTAGCTGAACCGAGTCGCTGTGCTTTCCTCCGTGTATCTTCACATGTATCGGAGGAGGCGGGTGTTAATCTTTACCCTCCTGGTGTTGCGGCATCACCTGTGATAGTAGCTGAATAGTTGGGTCAATTGGCCTAGCTAAATTGGAAGAAAATGAGAAAAAATTATTATATATAAATATTAAATTAAATAAAACTACACAAAACTGAGTAGACAAAATTAATGCAATATGAAAATTTGATTTGGGCCATTTAATGATCTGTTTTAAAACTGGAACAATGGAACTTCCGACACACATTAAATTGGCCAACATAACATTTAGTTCTCAATGAAGTAAAAAATCTAACACTGTAATTAGTAAATGATTAAAAATGCATATTAGATTACATCAGGCTGACCCATTCTGCTGCTTCTGACCCACAGAAGTGAAGGTTATGGTGCACAGAGCCATGAAATCCTGCTTATCCATGCATAACACAATCATATTAATGCACCACCACCCTAAATGAATTTATTCAGCTCTGGTAAATAAATAAATCAGCCATTTAATACAGCAGTGAGCAGACTACTGTAGACTACTGTACTGTACTACCCTTTACTGCTTTACTGGCCACTGCTGCTCAGTGTTACTTCACCAGGGGGCAGACTGGCTGCACCTGATTGCAGTTTCATTAACTGAAGACTGGCTTATAGCCATTCATCTCAGTGAGAAGAAGCTCCATTCACTAGTATGATACAGAGCACTATGAGCAGATCAATGGCTCTGTTACAGATACAGCCATGGGCAAAAACTGTCCAGAGCAATGCTTTAAAATTAAATGAACAAATACTCAACAGAGATTTGAATAGAACATAACTATTTTTATTTTTTTTATTTAATTTTTACTAAATTTAATATATTGCAAAAAAAAAATGAAACTAACATTTTGTTTATTTATTTATTTATTTATGTGAAACAGACCAAATTAACAATAATTGTACAATATAATGTTGAGAAGTGTGTTCTATTCATGAAACACGTGTATAGTTACTGTCTAAATCAGAGGCAGAAGATTTGAGAATTTGGGTTGCCAGGTTAGTGCAATTGCTAGGGTTAAATACAAAAATGCACAATTGTAAAGCAATATTAAAGAGTAATATAAACATTAACATTATTTACTGATATAAATTTAAAAAATGGAAACTTTTTAGGTTGTAAGTTGAATTATATGCCCTCTTAATGTGTTTAAGAGCGTCAGTTGTGTTGTGAAGAGGTAGAGTTGGTATACATTGAATAGTGAATATTAGGGCAAGAACTACTCAACTAACTAACAAACAAACTTTTCAGTTTGTCTAACACTTTTAAGTTACTACATATACTTATATAGTATATACGCATATGTACTAATGCGTCTCAAAAATATCGTTTAAAAATTGCTTTATTTCAGTAATTCAGTTCAAAATGTGAAACTCATATATAGATGTATTACACGCAGAGTGATCTATTTTAAGCATTTATTTATTTTATTGTTGATGATTATGGCTTACAGCCAATAAAAACACAAAAATCAGTGTTTCAGAAAATTTGAAAATATTACATAAGACCAATTGGCATTGACCATCAGTAAATTTTACATTTAATTTGGAAATTTGCTTGAGGTCTACTGTGACATTTTCACACTCAGTGATGGTTTGGAAAGTCATGTCTTGGTCTTATTTAATATTAAAAAAAATTAAAACACTAATTTTTGTGTTTTTTTTTAATAAATAAATGGTCAAGTAAATGCTTAAAAGTAGATTGATCAGTCTGTGTGTAATACATCTATATAATATATGGATTTCACATTTTGAACTGAACTATATATTTTTTTATTTGTAATTTGGGAGAAGTGTTGTCTGTAGTTTATAGAATAAAACAACAAAGTTTATTTAACTCAAACATAAACCTATAAATAGCAAAATCAGAGAAACTGATTTAGAAAATGAAGTGGTCTGAATGTGAGCTGTACCTTGGAGCTTGTTGCACTGCTTGCTGTGTAGTCTAAATGGCAATTTCACTTAATCTAAGTTCGATCAGTGTTTCTCCACTTATTATACCAGGAAAAACAACATTTCTGAGTCTGTCAGAAAGTTTGGGAACAAAGATTATTCACTAGTTAGGGCACTATTGAGTATGTCAGCCATTTTTCTTTGAGTGTCCGAATCATAATGGGGGATTCGAACGTGATTTGGAGGGCACTAAAAACTCCCATAATGCATCATGATTTATAGTAAACATCGCTGCTTACTAAGCGAGCTAAATGTGTCCCAAAATGCATTGCGGGTCTCGCTACTAAGGCTGCGTCCAGAAACTTTTGCTACTCCTCCTCTCCTACTCCTCCTTTCCTACTCCTCCTCTCCTACCCCGGAAGAAGGTGGAGGAATCGAGGAGAGGAGAGGAGGAGGAGGAATGGAGGGAAGGAGCTGTAATTGGGGAAATGGGACAGCTGATCCCTTTTAGATAGGATGTTGACTACCGTTGAACTGAGCCAATCACAAAGCTCACTTTCAGCATGTTTCAGAACATTACTATCACACACAGCTAAAAATTCAGATATTCCAATAAAATCCTGTTTACTCCCAGCTGCATTTTAGGCCGCATCTCTGGCCAGTGACTCTGGCAGCCCTGTCTGACCTCAGCCTTATGAGGGATTCAGTTTCCTCATCAGTCCCTAAGTTAAAATAAATAAGTAAATAAATGAATTAATTAAAATTTATATATATATATATATATATATTATAAATAATATATGTTTTTGTATGTATAACATGATACACATAGGGTCATAAATATAGTTTTACTGAGCATACAGTTTATCTAAACTATAAATTATATTACTGCTTTACTGGCTGTTTAATTAGATAAGGAACCTAGTTAATTAATATGTTTATGACGTATATTTGGGCGTTGCCTTCCCCATTTTCGCGTGCTCTGTGGGCGTGGATGCAGTGATGTCATTGGAAAATCCTTAAAAGTCTTCCGGAGTAGGATACACTGATGTAACCTCCGTTGGAAGCCCCCTACAGGAGGATTTTAAGCGGCTTCTATCGTCTCCTACGGTATTCGGACAGGCGGCAAGATGGCCTCACGAAATCAGTTTCCGGGTCACGGAGGAGAGGAGGAGGATCGGTAGGAAAAAGGAGACACTTTTGGGGTTTCTGGACGCAGCCTAAGCAACAGACAGCCGAGAAAAAATGGAGCGGACAGCAGGGTTGCCAGATTGTTACAGTCGGATTCAGATAAAACCAATTTACTGAATAAAACGTGTTTCAAATCCGCCAAATTACTGAGAAAACCACCCATACAGCTGATGTTTATCATATCAACAATATTACAGGGTTTATTTCAACATTATCTTAAATAAAATATCTTAATTATCTTAAATATCACTAATTACAAAAAAAAAAAACGATATTTAAATGAGTTTGTCTGCATGTTTGTATTATGTGTTTTGTGCACTGTATCATTGGACACACGAACCAAAAAAGTAAATACTTTACATAAAAATAATCTTGCAAACAATGAAATAAATAAATACTCGCATATAATAACAAACATAACATAACACAGCTTCAAATTTCCATTAGCAGGACTCAAAGTTCTGTCTCTGCCAGGTTAGATATCTAACTACAACACTGATGAGTTCAATTTCCAAACTTCTAACTTCTAGTTTTGTTCACCCGTCAAAGCACAGCGTTTCCTCCAGACAATTTCAGACACATCTTGCAACAGCGCGAGCCGGTGTATGCTGTTAATTTCATGTAATTCAATAATGTGAGGATTATCTTTTAAACAGCGTAAATATAACGGGCAGATGAATTACTTCATGATCAGCTCAGAGCTCAGTTCAGTGTGTTTATGGAGTTTTTAACACGGCTCAACCCCCTCCCGGTGCAGGCGCATGATAATGATGAGGTAATGTCCGAATTCACTCCTGTTTCACCACTGAACTACAGTGAACTACATAGTGGCTGCTTCCAGAAACCCCAAAAGTGTCTCCCTTTTTCCTACGGATCCTCCTCCTCTCCTCCGTGACCTGGATTCGTGACGCCATCTTGCCGCCTGTCTGAATACCGTAGGAGACGAAAGAAGCCGCTTAAAATCTGCCTCGAATAGGCTTCCAAGGGAGGGTACATCAGTGCATCCTACACCGGAAGACTTTTAGGGATTTTCGAATGACATCACTGCATCCACGCCCACAGAGCATGCGGGAATGGAGAAGGCAACGCCCAAATATACGTCATAAGCATAATAAATAACTAGGTTCCTTATCTAATTAAACAGCCAGTAAAGCAGTAATATAATGTTTAGTTTAGGTAAGCTGTATGCTCAGTAAAACTATATTAATGACCCTATATGTAACATGTTGTTGTACATGTACACATCATTTCAACATGTATGAAAAATGTAATATTTAATATTATATTTATTATTTATTAATTATTTTTTGTTTTATTACATTCAATGAAATCACATTTCACTATTAAAATAATTTAATATTTACATATGCAACCTTCATCAATAGCAAATCAGGCTGCACTTTGAAGCTTAATATGCTTGTCAAAGTTATGATCTCTAGAATATGGAGTTGTGTTTATTGATTTCTTGTTTTTATTTTTGTATGTGGAAGCTGTGATTGGCTGGGCAGTATCCGGCGTGTGCTGAAAGTGAGCGTTGTGATTGGCTCAGTTTAACGGTAGTCAACATCCTATCTAAAAGGGATCAGCTGTCCCATTTCCCCAATTACAGCTCCTTCCCTCCATTCCTCCTCCTCTCCTCTCCTCGATTCCTCCACCTTCTTCCGGGGTAGGAGAGGAGGAGTAGGAAAGGAGGAGTAGGAGAGGAGGAGTAGCAAAAGTTTCTGGACGCAGCCAGTGTCTTCCTAAATAGCGCAACACTAATGAGGGAGTAGGGAGCCATTTTGGTCACAGACAGCCCACCGTTATTCCCAGATATTCCTGGTTTGTGGTCAGTGAAATGGCCCCACCCATTGCTCTGAATAGGCCACGCCCATTTACAACCAGGTGAAGCTGATCAGGGCTTGGCTAGGCATTGATTAGCCGGAGCAGGTGAGTTAGATCTGGAAGTAGAAGCAGAAGGTGAAGCAGAAGCAAGAGACTGGAAGGTTGAGCTCCAGGAGAAAGTTGAGCCCAGGCCTGAACTGGTTTAGGATTGGTGTTAGTGTGAAGAAAAACACTAGTAAAATCATACATGTGGCCCTGTATCATCTACTGGAGGCTCAAGTGTAAAGACTTCCCTCCACAGTAGCATTAGATAGTTGGAGTGACCGTGTTCCCTTCTCGATTTATCTCTGCCTGACCAGCGTTTATTAGATAAACACGCTTTAATCTTTGGTCACGACCTTCATTAATGCGCACAATGAGTGTAATAAAAGTATAGGAATGATGGCATTTGCTCACAGGCAGGCCAACGCAGGCGATTTAGTTTTTGTTTCTGAAAATGTTCCCTTCTGCTGCACTCTTGGCTGATATAGCGTGCCCCCTTTTCTCTGGGGGGTGCTGTGAACGACCCTACTGTTTGTACAAGCACACCAAAGAGGACTCTTCAGGCCTGGCTGAAGCTGCTACAGGTAAGGCTTTTAAATATCTTCAAAATGTGGTGGAATTGCTGTTGGTTTTTAGGTGATTTTAGCTGGTGTTTGATTGTTTGGGTGGTTGGAAAGCTGCTCATCCTTGTGAAAATATACCTTATAGTGGAAATTGCTCTTGACCCTTTATTATTGTGTTAAGTAACAATGCAGTATGTAAAAGTATGAAATTCATCCAAAAATATGTAGCTAGTGAAGGAAAAAGCAGAAGTAATATTACAATATTATTGTAATATTATTAAAAATAATACAGATACAGCATTTTAGTACATAAGTACAGTAGTGAAGTAAAAATAATACTCCAGTAGATACAGATACAGCATTTTAGTACTTAAATACAGTAGTGAAGTAAAATGAATACTAGTACTAAGTACTAGAGACCCAGACTTGAGTAAAAGTACAAGCTCTCAAACAAAAAGTGACTTGAATATTAGTTGAAGTCGTGTTTAATCTCCACTAAATTAGAAGTACAAGAGTATTCAGCATTTTTTGTACTTAAGTATTGCATGTAGTTTAAAGTAAAATGTAGTGAAGGACTAAAAGTAAAAGTACAGTACTGTTATGTAATTATTACAGAAATCTGTGGAAGGTTTAATTTTTTTTTACAGTACTGAAGTAAAAATAATGCACCATAAGATACAGGTACAGCATTTAGTACTTAATTACAATAGTGAGGTAAAAATAATACTCCAATAGATACAGATGCAGCATTTCAGTACTTAAGTACAGTAGTGAAGTAAAAATAATACTCCAATAGATACAGATGCAGCATTTTAGTACTTAAGTACAGTAGTGAAGTAAAAATAATACTCCAGTAGATACAGATACAGTATTTTAGTAATTAGATACAATAGTGAAGTACAAATTCTTTAAACACACTTTAGCCTGAAAGAGTGGCTCAACAGAACTGACAGCAAGACACTGGGATGTTTTAACCTGTGATGGCATAGTTACTTAGAAAAACTAATCTGATTACTCCTTTAAAAAATAACTGAGTTACATTATGGATTACTTGATTTGTAAAATAAGATTGCAAGTTACTTTTAGTTAAATTCAACAGCTGCTAACAATAACAACTGTGTGAGCGTGTGGCCCAAGTGCTAGTTTTAGCCAGTTAGCTTGTTAGCTCGCTAGCATGTTGTTGTTTTGCTGTGTTTGCGGCCGCAAGCAACCATTGTAAGTTCCAGCAATAAAGCGGCAACTGTAAATGTGTAAATATATTTAATGTGTAAATTCTAAATATATGGAAGCCCATTTCCGCCACCTGAAGAAAAAATTGAGATAGTAAGTCATAATTATGAGATACTAAGTCATAATTATGAGATACTAAGTCATAATTATGAGATACTAAGTCATGATTATGAGATAAAAAAGTCATAATTATGAGATAGTAAGTCATATTTATGAGATAGTAAGTCATATTTATGAGATAGTAAGTCATATTTATGAGATACTAAGTCATAATTATGAGATACTAAGTCATAATTATGAGATACTAAGTCATAATTATGAGATACTAAGTCATAATTATGAGATAGAAAGTCATAATTATGAGATGACTTTTTATCTCATAAATATGACTTACTATCTCATTATTATGACTTACTATCCCATAATTATGACTTTTCTATCTCATAATTATGACTTAGTTGAGGACGTTTTTTTTTCTTCAGGTGGCGGAAATGGGCTTCCATATAAATAAGACTGATGTAAGACGACAAATACTTATCAGAGAAATAAAATTAGATTTATTGCCTTGAAATTAGCTCATTTTTTACAGTGCCTGGTTACGCTTTCTCTGATTTTCTCTGTTTTCTCACTCTGTGCGTACAGACTGGCTCATTCACAAAAGCTTGTCTGAAAAACACAACAGAAAGTTTGTATAATAAGTCATATTGGTTGCAAAGTATAGTAAAGCCATTTCTTGCCTGACTCTGACTACCATTATCTGCCTGTGTAAATGCATGATTAGATCACTCATAATCGAATTGTTCTGCCGAATTCACATTATTGAGTGTATATAATCAGACTTTCAGCTTTTGATGTTTGTGTTGAATTTAAACAACTCATGAGACCTAATGAATGTTATTTGGATAACCCTTTTATTAAACATCACTGTCCTCTCTCCAATTAAAACTTCCCCTAGGTCATGGAGCTCTTCACAACCAAGAGGAGAGCAACACTTGTCTTCTGGAGTTGGAAAAGATCAACAAACAGATTGAAGCAGTCAGAAATGAAGTGGAGAAAGAACAAAAGAGACTTTTCCGCTACCAGTCAGAGCAAACTGAGATCACTCGTGCTTCTGCAGACACTGCAGAGCAGTATGTAAAATCCAAACCCACTGTTTCCAAAGACCTGAATGGAAACCGGGTTAAGAGTAAAAAGACTGCTGCCGCTCCTCATTCTCACCCCTCTGCTCAGAAATATGTGGTTGATCGCAGCAGACCCAAAACCGATTTGGAATATGACCCTTGTTCCAATTTCTCCTCTGATCTGAGATCTAGCAGCTCAAAAGATAAAAACAAATCAAACAGTAAAATGGAAGTGGAGATTCATCAAAGGGCTAAAGGAAAGGGAAAGAATGTGGTTGCGGATCCAGATCCGGTCCATCTGCCGTCTTGTAGTTTGAAGGATTCTGATGATGAAGGAACACTTATCATTGATGTTCCACCTCAAGAAAATAATAGAAAGAACAGCAGACCTCAGAAATGGAGCATGGTTACCAGTGAAGGTGGTACATCCATGGAAAAAGAACTGGGAAGTAGAAGGCTTTCAAGGAAATGCAGTGACATCAAAAAGATCACAGAAGAGCCTTCAGAAACTGAGTGCCTTGAAGTGGCATCTCTGGACAAAGATGGAATGAAGTTGAGGTCTACAAAGGAAAACACATCTAGGACAGTGTTGTATTCACCTGAGAGAAATCTCGTCATTGATATTCCACACCAACTAACCAATGACTGCAATAAACCAGTAAAGCCAAAGTTATCCAGGCTGCAAAGGGAAGAGGTTTCTTCTGGAGGAATACCACATCTTGAAATTGGACCCTCTGAAGATAAGAAGAAACCTTTAAATCAATGCAAATCAATGGTTCAGGAAGCTTCTGGTACCCCTTCAACCAAAAGACTGGTTGGGAAAGGTTTGGAAAATGACCAAAAGAGCTTCAATCAAAGCTCAACAAACGCCAAGAATGGCAAAACCAAAGAGGAGAACTCAAAGCAAGCAATTTCTCCAATGGTTGAGAAGAAAAATGCAGGGCATTCCTCAAAAGCAAATATTCTAGAGCATCTTCCTGCCAACAGTTTGCCTCCTGGTGGCCATGAAGAAAAAGCTCAAACCATTGAAAATGGCAATGCCCTAGATAACATTTCTCTATGCCTGGACCACCTGAGAAGCGAAAGTGAGAACATCACTTGCTTTCCAATGGTTGAGGACTTCATTCTTGACAACATCCCTTCCACAGCCAATTCCTCTAAGGTGGGTGTAGATCCATTTTCCCAACCTACCAAACATGGAGTCCAAGGTCTGAACGTTGGGCAAACTGAACTTGAGGTAAAACAGAACTGTCTCTCAGGTTCTGTTCAAAAAGCAGACCCCTTGCCCCTCAAGTACCATCAAGTACAGCAGGTCTCTCAGGAGATGGTATTTCAGGACTACTTCCCTTCCACAACACCTTTCCCATCCATGATTAAAGAACCAGTGGCTGGTCAGAAGTCTCTGACCCCTGTGGAAGCGTGTTGGCTACCTCCACAAAAAGTTCTCCCACAACCTGTTGTTCAGAACATGCCTGTATATATTTCTGGACCTGACCCTGCATGTGCTCCATCAACACAATCAGTGAAGTTGCATAACCCAGCAGCTGCATCGTCAGTAAATTTAGCTTCCATTCCAATTCAGAAGAAACCACCTTCGACTGTTACCTCCGGCATCACCGCTGGAATCACCTGTGGTACAGGTGGTCCTGCACAGACCTCTTCACCTGCTTTAATGGCTGCAGCAAATCAAGTCATAGAAATTGGGTCTAGTTCCTCAGAGGAGCTCAATTACTCAGACCTAGACCTTTCAGACACTGATCCGATGGAAGAGTGCTACAGGATCTTTATGGAAGCTAATGGTGCTGAAAATCCCACTGCGCAAGATGGTGTGCCAGTAAGTCCGTGGACATGCAACTGGGTTAAACAAAGACACTGTTTATACATGGGTCCTATTCACACCTAATATTATAATCAACCAGACACATATGAATGTGTCTGGTTTCTGCTGTAGGAGAGAGTCTTCCAGTTTTCTTTGCACCCAAATTAAAATGAGGCAGCTGGTTTAGCTTACATACCAGCCACAAGCATCTCATTTATCCATTAGCTTGTAATTGTAGCAATTGTGCTAACTTGTGTGGTAGGTGGTGATATTCAAAAAGTTAATTTATTTCATTTACATTTAAGGTATTTAGCAGACGCCCTTATCCAGAGCGATTTACAACAGTGCTTCAATGTTTCTTCAAATATCCAAAGCCAGTTTGTAGACTAGGATCAAGAGATGCACAGGTTAATGTTTAGTACCCTAGGAACCTTTTTATTTCAGTAATTCAGTTCAAAATGTAAAACCCATATATAATATAGTTGTATAACACACAGAATGCCCTATTTTAAAGGTTTTTGTTGTTGATTATGGCTTACACCCAATAAAAACTCAAAAGTCAGTGTCTCAGAAAATTAGAATATTATATTATATATGACCGATTTAATACTTTTGGCAGTGTGCCAAGTCCTGCTGGAAAATGAAATCCGCACCTCCATAAAAGTTGTCAGTGCTGTAAGATTTTCCAGAAAAACACTGCACTGACTTTGGACTTGATAAAACACAGTGGATCAACACCAGCAGATGACATGTCTCTTTATCTAAACCATCACTGATTGGTGGAAACTTCACTCTAGACCTCAAGCAGTTTGGACTGTGTGTCTCTCCACTCTTCTTCCAGACTCTGGAAGCAAATTTCCAAATGAAATGCAAAATAAACTGATGGTCAGTGATGGTTTGGAGAGGCATGTTATCTGGATACTGAAATTAGGTAACTTTTTTCTTTTTTTAAATTTTTTAAAATATTTTTTTTGCACTAGTATATATTTATTGGGTGCGTGAAGAGTTACACTCTAAAACAAGGGGTAGGTCTTCTAAAGAGAAATGATATTTGGCCATTGTGTTGAACTGTTCTTGTTTATTTACACTTTATTTATATTTCTCTTGTCCTCCATTGCCCTTTGAGTTTACCGTGCACATTTAATGTACAGCATGTCCAATTCCTTTCACAGTTAAACTATATATATATATATATATATATATATATATATATATATATATATATATATATATATATATATATATATATATATATACATACACACACACACTTAGTTTTAATTGAATTGACTGCAGTTGCAGAACGTTGGCTAAGCATTAGCGTTTTTGGCCTAAGACAGGAGAAACTTGATTTTTGATTCTTGCTTGTTCTCATTTTAAAGGAGGAGGTTCCAAAGATGGCCGAGACCGAGGCATCGGCCAATCCACCACCTGTTCAGAAGAAAAGAGTCGCCCATGTAGCGAAGTTTGAGGTATGATAATGGCTTACGTCACTGTCCAATGAAAAACTCCAAAAATCTCAAACAGCAAGTTTACAGAAGAGAGAAAAAAATCTTGGGAACTTTCAATTGAAGTCAGTGTAAAAAGAGTTTATTTCAGGTCATTTTGAAGTTTCTATTGGTCCGTTCGTCAAGAAATTTTGGCGCAGTGTAAGGGACCGTTTCTGTTCAAATTATGTAGAAAACTAAAGTGTTTTTTATAGGACAACAACGATATACTTGACAGAATGGCTCAAACTGTGTTCGTTTGATTAGAAATGAATGAATGAATGAATACTAGTGACCAGTTTCTTCTGCAAGATTTCTTCTGTAACTTACTGTATATCCTCAAGCCAGTCATCCTGAAGCTGCCTTACAAAACCCAGTGATTTCGTCCTATTACAGCTCCCAGTACACCTGAACCTAGATGATTGAGGTCCCTAGAACTTTGATAGCCTCATTCAGGTGTGTTAGGAACTGGAACAGAACAAAGACGTGAACTGGCGAGAGGTCCCAGAGGACGGTGTCAGAACTGTTACTCAGTGAGTTCTATCTTCATGATCACTCAGCAGGTCAGTAAGAGCAAAGCGCAGGTTATCGTGCCTCTTCGAGATGGAGGCTCGCAGCTACCTGTTCCAACCCGGAGTCAGCAGTGCCAGAAGAGAGCAGCAGCGCTCACAGCAGCAGTGAAAGGATGCCAGCAAGTTATTGCAGCCAGTGTGCCCAGGAAAGTCTTTGCACCTACTATTATCCAGCCCAGTCCTGTACAAAGCGGTGAGTTATCTTATTAGAGCTGGAGTGATCAAATCCAGGCTGGGGTAGTGGTGGTCATATGGTGGTAGCACCAAAGTACAGGAGCCGTTTGCTCTGGTGGGTGTTTTGATATAGCGACCCTGTAACCTTAAACGCCTGTAGGGTCTTACCTTTGTAGACTAATGGTGGTGTACTGTTGTGCTTTTTGTAGTAGAAGTAGTAGTATTGGTGGTGGTGGTAGCAGTAGTAATAGCCAAGGCACTGGTAGATACACCAATGGGTTTTTAGACCAGCACATACCTCCCACCTCCAAAGTAAGACTTGGATTTGACTTGATGCATCCTCAAACTCTCCAGCAAAGAATACTAAAGTAGAAATGTTGGTTATCTATACTTTTTTAGACAATTTATCTCAACTTTCAACTCCTTACATTAAAACAAATAGCCTTGTTACTCCTATTCCATTTCCTATTTCAATTCATCCTCCAATAAAACCCCTATCCAGATAAATCTCTCCTTCCAGAGTGAATCTGATTGTGATTGGATGCAGATAAGTTAAAACATACAATATACCATTCCAAAACCCTATTGGTTTATACTGTGATCCATCACACCTGCACACGCCCCGCCCCCCACACTCCAGCAAGAACAAAGCAGACATGCAGCCTAGTATGAAGACGATCTGTGCAGAGACTCAAGAGAACTCCAGTTTTCCAAATGTCTAACTAAGGTTTAATTTTAATATATTTACATTGTGATTAAAAAATAAATAAATTCATTTACAATGGGCGTATATGCAGCTGAAACACTAGGGAGCCTAGTGCATCCCAAATTATATTATCAACATTAACGTTTTAATATAA
The DNA here is from genome assembly GCF_023375975.1 of Astyanax mexicanus. NCBI lineage: Eukaryota > Metazoa > Chordata > Actinopteri > Characiformes > Acestrorhamphidae > Astyanax > Astyanax mexicanus. Next base: position 49,543,962 of record NC_064414.1, read on the forward strand.
CATTTATAGTCATTATGGCATTTAGAAAAATGGGAGGTGGTTTTTGGGAGGTGGTATGACTGTGGGTACTTTTAAAGAAAACATTTTAATAAAAATGCATCTCTGTTGTGTAGGGGTGGGCGATAAGGCCCTAAAATATCACAATATTTCATGGTATTTTCGTGATGACTATACTCTCGGCGATATAACAAAACACTGAATTAAAAAAAAAAAAAAAAAAATATATATATATATATATATATATATATATATTTCAAGAATACACTACTGCAACAAAATGAAAATTAAATTATTATTGCATATGAAATGATATGGCACACCCCTATCTGAAAAATAAACAAAATGTCAGATTTGTAACAGAAGTCGATGATCCAGATTGTCATGATCCTAATAATGCACTCAAAATATCTATACCTATATATATCCAGGATTAAAGTAAAGTAAAATAAATGATACTGGACAGATATGATCTGTCTCTAGTAGATATATAATGGGAAATGAGAACAGTGTGAATTTTTCTTTTGCTAAAAACTGCAAAAAAAGTAGAACCCTAATGTGATAATTAGGGGTGGGAGATATGACACGATATTTCAGGGTATAATATTCACAATATTAAAAAATGTTGGCAATATTATTGCGTATGATGCGATATGGCACACCCCTACAGTTGCGTAACAGTTATGACCACCTCCTTGTTTTTCCACACCCTTTAATATGCTTCAGTATGCTCCACGGATCATAAATAGGGCACTTTATAGTCCTATAATTAGACTGTAGTCCTGTATCTGCATATTTTACCTTCAGCTGCTCTCATTTTCTTTTGTATGATTTTTTAAAACATTTTATATTCCTTTTTTTTTTTAGAATATTGGTCATGATTAAAGGTTCATTAATTTTTTAAGAGGATGTAATTGCAATATTATGTAACTATATTATAATTGTCAGTAGGAAAATAATTGTCTTTAAATAATTATTTTATTGTTTCTAGGAAAAACAGACATAGCTATTGCTACTAAGCTAAAAGATATTTGTATTTTCAGCCTATGTGAACATCCTCCCGGTTGGCACAACCCTACGGCTGGGCTCAAACCTTCACCTGATCGTCCCTGACGGGAACTGTGCTTTACCGGTCACGCTAATTCCTGCTACTCTGCCTGTAACACGTCCTCTTCATCAACCTGCTCAGAATCTTCAGCCGGCACAACCTGCCAACTACACACCTGCTAAGGTGGGATTATTTCCTCATGCTCTTCATTAAAACATTGGTCTTAGTCTACAGATCCTTACAATGTGTTAAATTTGTGTATCTAAATATCTTAAACCCATCTCTGAAAAGTCTTAAATGCCATTTTTGTGACTGCAGTTGAGGATATTTTCAAAATTAATTTTTTTAGATTGATCTTTGACTGATCTTCATTTCTTAGTCATTTTGTTTCTTTACTTAGTTAAGAAATTCATGCATCTCATAATATGGATAAGATCATTACTCAAATAGGGCTATTCACTGTATACCTGTAACTAGGGGTGGGCGATATGGCTCTAAAATAATATAAGGGTATTTTTGCGATAACGATATCCTTGGCAATATAGGAAAACTAATAATTTATTCATTTCAAAAATATAGTATAATAGTATAACAGCATAATCATAATGTGGCAAAATAATAAATAATATAGCATAAAATAATATAATGCAGCAAATAATATTGCGTAATATTTAGTGCATGCATATAAACTGCAAACTAAAACTTATATTATACAATAAATACACCTAAAGCTTCACACTAAATAATAGACTACTTTTAAGACAGAACAGCCCTATTATCACAATATGGATTTTTAATATCATGATATTTCTGTGTCACGATATATTGAATACACTATAATATTGCCCACCCCTACCTGTAACTTTACCCCTACCTTTTTACAACTTTACAGCTGATGCTCTCAAACACATTAAGAGGCAAGAAATTGAAGTAATTTAATTTACAAATTAACTCTTGATGAGTTCAGCACAGCTGTTAACTGAAAGCCTGATTTCCAGGAGACTCTACCTCATAAAACTGACTGAGAAAATCCAACTACGATGTGCAAAACTGTCATCTAAAGAAGAGTTGTTACTTTGGAGAAACTAAAATATAAAACATTCTTGTTTAAGACTTTTTTTTTTTGTTTATTAAATAATTCCAAGTGTTTTTCTTCATAGTTTGGATGACTTTTTATTATTAATCTACAGCTCATAATTTTAAATAATGAAAAAACGCTGAATTTAGTGTTGCCAAGCTTTTGACTGGCACTGTATGAAAAAGCTGAAATCAGCTGACTATTTTTGTGTATGCTCGGTGTCTGCCTGTGTTTTTATTTTTAAGATTACTTTTATCGTTTTATCTTCAGTCAATTCCTACCAAGCGCAAAGCGAAAGTACGGGATGTTGGAGTGAAGGTTCCACATGATGTGCGGCAGCGCTACGTCAACCTGTTTGTGGAGGAGTTCCTGAAAACATCAGCCACTGTGCAGGATGCCTTCGAGAAGGTCTGTATGAAAATAATCTTGTAACGCTGACACCCTAAAATTCACATGCCAAAAGTCGTGGGACAGCAATTAGTGTTATGTCCCACGACTTATGCCATGTTCCATGCAGTATAAACATGGGCGGACCCATGCAATATTTTTTTTTCTGGGGGCCCTGATTTAAATGAATTCTTTTGTATAGCAAAATGCAATATTGACTCGGACAACCTAGCTGTCCCAGGTACCTTCTCCTCTTCATACCTATCATTTCTTGCTACTATGAAAAAATTGGTGCGCTTTGTCAAGCTTTCCGTACTGGACTTCCTTTCCTTTATCGTCTTTTTTTTTTTTATTATTATTATTTTTTTTTTTATGTATAATTTTATTTACATTTTTTCCCCATGTTCTCCCCAATTTAGCGCAGCCAATTACCCAACCCACTCACTAGGACTCCCCCTATCACTAGTAATGCTCCAACACACCAGGAGGGTGAAGACTAACACATGCTTCCTCAGATGCATGTGAAGTCAACCACCGCTTCTTTTTTTTTTTTTTTTTTATAGCTGCTGCTGATGCAGCTTTGCGCAGCGACTCAGTTCAGATACATCAGCTCACAGATGCCCTGTGTTGTGGACATCACCCTAGAAGTGATATGGGGAGAGAGCGCCATCTACCCACCCAGAGGAAGCAGTGCCAATTTTGCTCCCTCTGATGCCGGCAGCTTGATGGCAAAGCTGCATGAGTGGGGGTTCAAACCTGCTACCTCCCGCTCATAGTGGCAGCGCTTTAGACCGCTTGACCACTCGGCGCTTAATTTTCGTTCTTTTTTGGGCACCGCTGAGAGAGGACCATTTCATGGTTGTGCTGAAGCTACCTTACTCTATCTTGCCAAGCTTAACTTGCATGTACGGTGTCTCTTCGGTGTCAAACAAAAAATAAATAATACTTTTTTTTTTTTTTTGCCAACCTTTTGGCCTGCAGGGGGCTCCCTGATCACTGGGGCCCCAAGCAATTGCGTGGTTTGCTTGGTGGTAAAATCCACCCCTGAATATAAACAGCGCTGCAGTGGCCTGGTGGATGTTTGTTGGGTCTCGGGCATTAAATCTGGGTGTGAGTCAATGGCCTCAGCTGACAATAGTCATGATCATTTACACCCATTTATGATGCATTACTGACAGAAGTGTCAAATAATGGAGAACAAATACTTAGTTGTATTACTAAAATAGAAAAGTAGATTATCTATATACTTTACTGGAGTAATTATTTATTTTTTTAAAAGACTTTTTACCTCTACTCCTTATATTTTAAAATTAGCCTCGTTACTCCTATAATTAATCCTTTAATTTCAGCTCGTTTTCATTCTTGCTTCTTATTGTTCACTAAAACCCCTATCCACATAAATGCTTAAGTTTATTTTTCCATTAGTACAAAAGTATTTTAAACAGACTACTGTTGTAGATGATACAAAACCCTTCTTCTCTGCAGTATAATAATTTATTTACACCCTGAAAATTTGAGGGTTTTGAAATGTCCTACAGGACACTTGGAGAAGCTGCCTGTTCGCTCTACTCCACTTATAATAATTCCAGATCAGTAGCAGAAATCAACCCAAATTCTGTATGTTTGAAAATAGAAATAAAAACTAGATAAACATAGGAAAGCTAAAGGTTTGGAGGGCATGAACTGTTTGTTTTGATACTTTGCTTGAAGTTTTATTATTTTATTAATTATATTTTGACTAACAGATTTACTTAATTATTTACTTTCTGTTACAATTATATTTTTTTAGTAACGTTCCTTATCAAACGTTAAAGCTTTTATATGTAATGATTTAGTGGCATCTCTACTACTTCTACCTACAGAGTAAAGTTGTTTTACTCACAAGATAACAGTGGGTAACATTTTATGATCAATTTACATTTGATGTGTCCCATGACTTTTGGCATATGAGAGTGTAATGTCAATTGGTCATTGTAGTCGTTGGCCATTTTGATACAAAAACACCTTAACACCTTTTTTTCTTGTATTTATCTGTATTTATTTCTTTATTCCAGGCTCTGGCAGAAGAGAAGACAGTGTTTGACCGCAGCATCAATAAATTAAAGTATCTAAGCGTAGCAGTCAATGCGCTCAAGAGGCTTAAAAATCAGAACGCGGCCCCTGCCAAATGTACGTAAATTCAGCGAGTAAAGAGCAGCGAATACTTTTAACCACAAATTGCTGGGTTGGCAGTCTTTGGATAACCTTTAAAGGCCTGCGCTGGTCAGCCTCAAACCAGGTCACTGACCCTGTTTTTACTGTACAGTTTCCAGTGAGCGGGATGCGCAGGCATGCAGAGGAAATGTGCCACTCAATACTCAAGCACTCCTGGGAAACGGTAAGAGCGCCATTAGCTCTCAATTTCAGGGTCACATTAAAGTGTCCATCCTCTTGGTATTATCAATTGTGTTTGATTTATTATGTACAAATGCACAATGGACTGCGCATTGGGGAACGCGGTGCATTTGCTTATCTGGATGCTTTACAATAAGGAAAAATAATGGACAGTTACTGTATTTGCCATTTAATTTAACTGATAAACTCTTTAAAAAGAGTATATTGGCTAAATTATTGAGACACCTGCTTATTCAGAATTAAGGGTGTTCAAAAAATCTAATTTATCCTGAAAAAACTGAATGTTTGGGTATTTCTTTTACCTTTTATTTTATTTCCATCACTTTTTTTAATTTAAAGAAATTAATTTTCTTTACTCCCCTTTTTTGTGTTTATATTTTGTTATTGTAATTATTTCTCTATTTTATTGCTTTACATTTTAGCCTGTCCACGTATCCGTTTATTCTGAATCATTTTATTTCTTCTTAATTGAATCTTATATTGTTTGCTTGTTTTTCTATTGCTTTTACCATTTTAATTTTTATAGTTTTGTTTATGAAGTTTCTTATTTTAGATCACTTGATTTACATTTTAATTTAAGTATAAGGCTTATACTCAATGTACAGCTCTGGAAAAAAAAATTAAGAGACCACTTCAGTTTCTGAATCAGTTTCTGATTTTGCTGTTTATAGGTACAGTATGCGTTTGAGTAAAATGAACTTTGTTGTTTTATTCTATAAACTACAGACTACATTTCTCCCAAATTACAAATAAAAATATTATAATTTACAGCATTTATTCGCAGAAAAAGAGAAATGGCTGAAATAACAAATGCAGAACTTTTAGACCTCAAATAATGCAAAGAAAACATGGTCATATTCATATTCAAGTTCAGAAATCAATCAATATTGGGTGTAATAACCCTGATTTTAATCACAGTTTTATGCATCTTGGCATGCTCTCCTCCACCAGTCTTACACACTGCTTTTGGGTAACTTTATGCCTTTTAGTCCTGGTGCAAAAATTCAAGCAGTTCAGATTTTTGGTTTGATGGCTTGTGATCATCCATCTTCCTCTTGATTATATTTCAGAGGTTTTCAATTTGGTAAAAATCAAACAAATTGTGTGGTCTCTTTTTTTTTTTTTTTTTTTCTTGAGCTGTGTATTGTAGCATTAAAGCAGTTCAATGCAGCATTTTAGCTATCTCAGTGATTACGTCATTTGTTCTCTGTGCTCGACATGCCAGAAACTGCACATTGTGACTTTAATCTGGCTGTTTAACAAGTTATATGAGTGTAAAATCAATTATCTAAGTCCATTTGAGCATCTGTATATGCTACCAGTTCTCTCAGTATATAAAATGCATGTGAAAAGCGTGTCCTCTAGCTGTGGCTCTCGGCACCATTTCTTGGCTGTAATTGAAGCCCAGGAACAGGAAATGCCAGTTCTCACATGATGTTGCTTTTAATGAGGCTCATTGTGGATTATTACATCAAAATGATCAGAAATGTTTTGCAGCATTGCTGAAACACAACGAATGGCAATTATGCGATTATGAGCGATGGTTTGCCAGAGGTTGTATGTGGTAATTACCTGAGTAAGGGTGTTGATCTAGGATAAACATCCTTTATCTCTGTACACAATTACATGGATATGAAACTGTGTTTCTTAAAAGCCACTGCAGATTCCCTACTTTTCACTGGAAGAAAGAATGCAATGAATGCCTGGCTATAACTTTAAGTGTAGTTAGTGATGACTCAATAAACTATGTAAAGTTATGGCACCTGGCATGGCACAATTTTCTATTTATTTTTTTTATTTATATTTTGTCTCCAGTGATTATATAGGACCACTTTGTAGTTCCATAATTACAGGACTCATTTGTAGTTCTCTATCTGTTTCTCTCCATAGTGAGGTGCTCAGATACAGCAGTGCTTCTGGAGTTTTTAAACACTTGGGCTCCCTATTTCCTTATAAGGGTGTTTTTTTTTTTTTTTTTTTCTCCTCTCTCTCTCTCCCTTCCCCCTTGTCTCTTCTCTCATCTCTTTCTTTTTCTCAGTCGTGTCCCATATCTGTAGCCGGGGCAGCGTTAGAGTATTTTAATTCAACTGTTATGTGGCTCGCCACGTAATGGCTTTGAAAATATCTGGCCAAATTTAATTGCCGACCCCTGACCTAGGAGATGACCATCACAAACTGTGCAGCAACAGATTCAAAGCTGCTGTCTCTGACTTTAATACATTTATCTACAGGGTGCAGCAGATGTAGGCTATAGGACTGTGTAATAGAGTGGAGAACAGTGAGCGATTTAAGCACAGTGTTTAAAAACTCCAGCAGCACTGCTGTGTCTACAAAGTGCACCTAAAGTCATTTATGGATGATAACTAGGACTTTTGATGTAACTTCTCTGTCTGCCCTGACCCCAATAAAGGTGACCTTGCACTGTATGATCAGCTGAAGGAGCACATTCTGACTGAGGCCATGCTGAGGGAGAACAACTACCCTCGCAGACACCCGGACAAAGCTGGTGCTGCTGTTCAGTATGGAGGAGAGGCAAAGAAGGGAGCTGGAGATGGTGGGTGTTCTAAGTAGTGTCTGTAGTGTGCCTTTTCATATGTTGGTGACCATGTAGTATCTTTTTTAAAGGGACAACAGAAAAAATGATGTGGAACCTGGTTTGCAAACCCAAATATGAACCAGTTTGCCACATTTTCACCAACAAAAGTAGGTTTTAGAAACCAGCAATGTTAGTTTTATAGTGGGAACCGAAGAATACCATGGTTCTTATAAGCCTAAACCGAAATGGTTCAAAAATGTATTTTGGTGAAAAAGCACTAATTGTAAAAGTTCTGATGTGCTGTAAAATGCTCTCACACTACATTTGGGTAGTGTACCTCTTGGTGAGAGATCTTTGGCTGACAGACATGACTCTAAAACTCTTACAAAGACATTTTTCCCAGTTGACAGACTTCAAAACGGCACATAATTGGACTAAAAGAAGCAGAAGATGGTTGTTTAAGCATTTAGGCCTTCTGCCAACCAGTGGTGCTGTTGCTTTTTGGGTTCCTGCAATGGTTGGGTTAGAATATGTAGGCCTAGTTGTGAGCAAGTTGTGCCATTGCATAAGACAGCCAGTCACTCCTAGTGATATGAGGGGCACTAAAAGCTCAGTGTGTATGACATCCTGTTGATTGTAATGGATTCAGGGATTCCAACTGGCGTTTTTCAGCAGGATAATGCTCAACCCCACACTCCAACTGCTTGTCCTGCCTGGTCACAAGATTTATTACCAATCGGACAAACACAAGCCTGATTTTTAAATGCACAGTTTTCCCCCAGTAAACATGCCTCATGTACTACTGCTCAAAAGTTTTAGAACTCCACCATTTTCCTGTTTATTTTTGCTGTTAAAGCTCTTCAGGTGCAGCCAATAAATGGAAATGGTACAAAATTTTGCAGTAAATTGCCAGGGCCTTTAAGGAAAACAGATGAATTAAAATTTAAAATTTTAACTAAAATAAATGTGTATTGTAAATAAATTGAAATATGTTAAAAAAAGTTTTTTTTTTTTTTTTTTTTTTTTTTATATATATATATATATATATATATATATATATATATATATATATATATATATATATATATATATATATATATATATATATATATATATATATTTTATAAGCAAACCAATTCATTGGTTAACAGACTACAGCTGTAGCCATGGAAATAAATTGAGCTTTTGGAAATGGATTTTAAGAAAAATGTCATTTTCCAAAGCCTTTGTCTGTAGTAAAGCAGTGCTGGATCTGATAGCGTTACTGCACTCTCTACTGCAGCAGCTTTTACACACTTACAGAAACGGCACATTCACACTCATCATCTTAATAACTAGAAAAAGAAACACAAACACAAATATAAAAAACTATTAAAAATAAGTGTTTTCTGTAGAGAAATTACAGATGAAACCAGAGAGCGGTGAGTACTGTTTCCTACACCTTTTAAAAGACTTTTGAAAACTGAAGAAAATGGGAATAGTCACATCTGGCTGACCCACATGGAAACAGCTTTAGCCTTTAGCTCAGCTTTAGTCTCAGTTTCAGCAGTGAATTGAAAAAATTGGGCTGGTTAAGGGGCTTGTCTGGGCCATACAGCACTAAAAAGGGGTATTTTAAAACTAATTGTATGATGATTATATTCCAAAACTTGTACTGTTTTAACCTGTATGATACATTTTCTTGGTTTGCTGGTTATTTCCATGTTTAATTCCTCATGCGGTATCTGGATTTAATTTTAAGAGCCCATGCAAGACTTTATCAGAAAAGCAGTGTTTGATCAGTGTTGGAACTCCTCCTGGTGGAATGGTAGCTCTAAAGGAGCCAAAATCTGAACTCTATCCTCTTAGATATTTAATCCAGGCCTGGACTTGGATGCTTTTGGGCAAACCGTTTTGAAGCAAGGCTGAGTACTTGAGTAAGATGAATATCTGCATAATAGATATTTGGGGCATGAAATGTTGATTGACCAAAACAGATTTTTTTTTTCTCTCCAGGTTCCAGAAGGATCTGCTGCCGCTGTGGAACTTCTTTCTCGGTTAGCCAGACTGGAAAACACACTCGTAAAGAGGAGTGTAATTACCATTACGGGAAGGTCATAGAAAACCGAGGTGAGGGAAAAATACTGTAAATGTCCTGATTCCCTTATTTCGTACGCAAAAACGCGAGAAAATAGGATTTTCTTTTTTTACTGTATGCTTTTCTGATTGCTTTCACTTATAGTACCAGGTGGAGTAGAGACGCGTTACAGCTGCTGTGAGAACGCTGTGGGGGCGCCTGGATGTCAAGTGTTTAAGGTACAGATGCCGTTTTGAAGGACACATAATCACATTGCAGGCAGAGACACGTCAGGTTAGACATTAGAAATATGAATAAAGATCCAAAACCAGGACTGTTGCACTATATTTCCAAAAGTATCTGCCGGCCTGAAGTTACTCTGAAGCTACATGACGTTTGGAGGTGTGTAGTGATGAACTCTGAAGCTACATGATGTTTGGAGGTGTGTAGTGATGATGAACTCTGAAGCTACATGATGTTTGGAGGTGTGTAGTGATTGTGCACTCTGAAGCTGCATGAAGTTTGGAGGTGTGTAGTGATGATGCACTCTGAAGCTACATGATGTTTGGAGGTGTGTAGTGATGATGAACTCTGAAGCTACATGAAGTTTGGAGGTGTGTAGTGATGATGAACTCTGAAGCTACATGAAGTTTAGAGGTGTGTAGTGATGATGAACTCTGAAGCTACATGAAGTTTGGAGGTGTGTAGTGATGAACTCTGAAGCTACATGAAGTTTGGAGGTGTGTAGTGATGATGCACTCTGAAGCTACATGAAGTTTGGAGGTGTGTAGTGATGATGAACTCTGAAGCTACAGGAAGTTTGGAGGTGTGTAGTGATGATGAACTCTGAAGCTACATGAAGTTTGGAGGTGTGTAGTGATGATGAACTCTGAAGCTACATGATGTTTGGAGGTGTGTAGTGATGATGAACTCTGAAGCTACATGAAGTTTGGAGGTGTGTAGTGATGATGAACTCTGAAGCTACATGAAGTTTGGAGGTGTGTAGTGATGAACTCTGAAGCTACATGAAGTTTGGAGGTGTGTAGTGATGAACTAATCTGAAGCTACATGAAGTTTGGAGGTGTGTAGTGATGATGAACTCTGAAGCTACATGAAGTTTGGAGGTGTGTAGTGACTCTACAGAAAGTTGGTGAACTCTGTGCACTATGCTCCTCAGCATCCGCTGACCCCACTGTTATTTTACACTGACAGAGCACAGAGTCGCTCTGCACAATATATTATTTAAGCATTGTCATTGCAATGTTACTCTACAACTGGTTTGGTTGGATTTCCAAGATGGCCATGCTAGTTTCCAAACAGGCAGGCCAATGTACAGCTCCCATATTAATTTCCATGGTTGTCACCTTTTTTATGACCGTCTAGTTTTTAAACACATTATTATTTCTACATCATGATTCCATTGTGTGGTCTGTCCATGTGTGAGCTGATATTTGGTATGTGTGTGTTTCAGCTCCATGTTCACGATGCTGTAAGTCTCCAGAGCTTTGTGAGCAGCCTCCCGCAGACCTGTACTGAATGCCCAGGGATTTACTCTATCGATACTGTGATGGTAAGTACTGTAAGAAGATTTGCAGCAGCCTGGCTCTGTTTGAAGTGCTAGAACCATGAGGTGTTGCAACAGAGGGCTCTACTCTACTGGTATTATAGCTTCTCCTGAGCGTGGTCTCCAGGGACACTTGATACTGGTGACAATACTAGACTCTTTAATAGTTGGTACCATTAATACCAGTGGAATTCTATGATTCTCTATGCCAGTTCTGATACAATACCAAAAAAACAAATCAATGTAGAACTCAGTTATAGAGAGATTAGGGTAAATAAGACATCTGTTTTATCTGTTTCATATAACAATATTGTATCCCTATAATTAAATCCAGTACAACTTAAATGATTTGTTAAAAGTCTCATTCCTACATTTTTACTTTCATTTTAAAACATCTAGATGTGGTCTCTAGTATGAAGTAATGCTCCAGTGTTTCTGTGTAGCCCTGCTTTAGTTAACTAAATTACTGGTCTCTGAAGAAAGACAGGATTTCGGCTCTTGCTCATGAATATTCATAAATGAAAACATGATCTGCCAGCCAGATGTAATAAATGACTAATATTAAAATGACAAACTTGGCATGTACCCTTTAATGTAGCCTAAATAAGCTAATGTTAGCCTATTTAAATGCCGTTCACAAACAATAACAGTAGAATTTTAGGCTATAAAGCATTTTGGGCTACAACCATTTTTTCAAATTGTGTACAATTGTGTACTGCATACTGGATGCCTGTTTTTTAAGGTATTAAGAGAAGTTTAAGGTGTTTTCTCCTCTTGTACAAAATGCTCTGAGGAAGAATTTACAAACTGGTACCTGTTGTGTGGTGTTTATATCGTCCTTCTACTAAAGCATAGCACAAAAAGTGAGGATATGTATGTTTGGTAGATTTGTTTCTTGGTAGATATGTTTTTTGGGTTGCACCCATTAAAAATTTGCCAATGACAAACAGCTTATTCTGCTATTGACACTTGTTTTGAGCTTCTGGTGCCCCAGGTATTGCCTGATTTGGTGCCCGATTGGTACCTAATTGGCAGCACCTGTGACCATGGGCCCTATGTGCTACAGTGGTCAGTAAGTGTCAGGTTTAAGGATTAGCATCACCCCACGTTTGGCTGATCTGGGTAGAGATAGTTGCAATAGGGCAACTTCAAGCTGGTGTTCTTTAAAACCAAGTTGCAGCATTATTTGGGGTGAGCCCTGGTACCAGTATCTCCAAACTGAAGGCCAAGTTCCATATAATGAGGGATGTTGGATACAGGCCGTGAAGTGAGCGTCTCAAGAAGATGACGACCCTGGAAGATCGTCAACCACCAAACGAGTCAATGGCAGAATAAGCTGTTTGCAAAATGTTCATGCCTGCAACCTCAGCAAATACTCAGCTCTGCTGCTCATCCCATGAATGCATGTTTCTTATATTGTTGGAAATCGAGCCAGAATTGTAAGATTTATTGCCAAGAAGCAAAGAAATAGTCTGCCAAACACAAATTTCTTTACTTTTTATGCTATGGTTATGATTACTAGTGCATCTCAAAAAAATATAATATATGAAAAATTACTTAATTTTAGCGTTTATTTCTTTTATTGTTGATTTATGGCTCACAGCCCATGAAAACCAAAAACCAGTGTCTCAGAAAATTAAAATATTGTATAAGACCAGATTTTGTGGAAAACACTGCAAAATCTTTGGACTTGATATAACATAGTTGACCAACACCAGCAGATGACTTGGTTCTCCACTCTTCCTCCAGACTCTGCTCCCTTGATTTCCAAATGAAATGTAAAATTTACTGATGATCAGTGATGGTTTGGAGTGACATGTCGTCTGAAATTTCTGTCTCTTGTATCTTTGATGGTTGTGCTTCCTTTTAGCACTATATTTAAACAGTACAGTCACATTTTTCGAATTTTTAATTGTAGTATTAACTTGGTACCGAAGTATTGATTCTCGTGATATCCATAATAGTCTCTTTACCATCTCCCAATTCAGTGCTACACCACCCAGGGCCTGGAGCTGGTGAGAGTCACCGTGGTCAACAGCAGTCTACAGGTCATCTACGACACATTTGTTCAGCCCAACAATGAGGTCATTGACTACAACACCAGGTATGCGATTGAGTAATGATCATCGGTCTTGACAAGCGGCTATAAATAACGTGAACGGGGAGAGGGATGAGCTGAAGTCTTCCTTACCCTGCTCAGGTTCTCCGGGGTCAGCGAGGATGATGTGAAGGGCAGCAGCTCATCTTTACGAGACGTTCAGGCTGTGCTTTTGAGCTTCATCAGCGCCGACACCATCCTTGTTGGGCATGGTTTGGAAAATGACCTCTGTGCTCTGAAAGTGAGTTATGTGCTCATGCTCTCACGCTTTCTCTCTCTCATCAGTTTTAGCACTCCAGAAACCCAGGAAATTCTTGACTTTCTCTGAGAAGCCAAGGCCAGCCAACATGATTCATTACTCTGCTGCGTTCGTCGTGCAACAGAACCATCGCTAACCTTCCTATATACATGTACATCAAGAGCCTGACGCACTTAGCTTTGGGAAATTGTCGGCTACGCCGCGTGAAGTGCAGCATAGTAATCATGGGGCTAATTATGTAGATGGAGAAGCGTCCTCTGTCACTTAAAGGTGCCCTAGAATGTAAATGGAAACTGTATTTATCTTTCTATAGTTGTATAATGAGAGTTAAGTACAGGGAAGCGACAAACCGTGAGGCTCAATCCCTGCATGCGTTTACATTCACTTCATCATCCCATTACTTACTGCACAACTTCTAAAATCATCAGTAATACCATCAGTAGTTTCCTATGAACTTGAATGAATAATCAGATCATGCCCCCCCCCCCATCAGATTTTTGCTTTGCTTTGCTTTGTGGCAAACATCATATACCATCCAAATGTCACCTTTTTTTATTTTTATTTTTTTCAGCACTTGAACATACATTTCTTCAGTCTTAATGTTGCTTCAAAAGTGTTTGGATGGCATCACATGGGCGCTGTGTTAACCCATAAGAGCCCAGACCCATTTTTGTTTATTAATTAATTAATAAACAGAAATTAAATTAAATTACACAAATTAATCTGTTTTGTTTGAACTGGAATGTCATAATTTGAGATGCTAGTATGAGAGAATTTCAAAAGCTGGGAGACCCTAATCAACCCGGAGTTCATAACTGAAGATTGCTTCGCCACACATCAGTAGTTAAAGCAGTAGTGTTATACAGTTTATTAGCACTTCTATCTATCAGCGTCTCATTAAATCAGCCATCAGATTCTGGTGTTCCCAAGGTGCTGTCAATCATATGTATTGTATTCTACACTGCCTGGCCAAGAAAAAATGGTCACGCACTCTAATATTTGGTTGGACCGCCTTTAGCTTTGATTGCTGTGCACATTTACTGTGGCATTGTTTCCATAAGCTTCTGCAATGTTACAAGATTTATCTCAATCCAGTGTTGCATTAATTAATTTTTCACCAAGATCTTGCAGCAGCATTGATGATGGTAGAGCGATGCACAAAGCCAAGTCTTCTCCAGCACATCCCAAAGATTCTCAATGAGGTTAAGGTTTGGACTCTCTCAATCCATGTGTGATAAAGATGATCTCATGCTCCCTGAATCACTCTTTCACAATTCCAGCCCCATAAATCCTGAACTTGTCATCTTGGAATATGGCCGTGCCATCAGGAAAGAAAATTTTGATGAAGTATATTCAGGTAGTCAGCTGACCTCATTCTTTCAGCACATACTGTTGCTGAACCTAAACCTGCAGACCAACTGCAGCATCAACCCCACATCATTTACTTACTTAAATCCAGGTGGATTATTTTTTGGCAAGGCAATGTATGTTTAACAGAAAATTGCATTGATGCATAATATCAGACAGTGTTTCCTACAATACTCTGTTTTCACTAGCTTATGTACTCTTATTTAGCATTTCTGCAGAATTCTCCAGAACATTATTGGTTTATCTCTTTTGCTTAGCAGAGTACATAGATATTATTTTGCCTTAGAATGAAATTCCCAGTAATGGGAACCATGTAAATTCCCCCCAACTGTTTTACAGCTTCTTCACAGCACAGTAGTTGACACATCCGTGGTGTTTCCCCACCGGCTGGGACCGCCGCACAAGAGAGAGCTCCACAGCCTGACTGCAGAGTACCTTAGGAGGATAATCCAGGAGAGCGGTAGGTTCAGCCAATTAAATCATTTGCTCTGTTAAACCCATCTTTATTCGAGCGTGTGACTGAGGCCTGCTGAAACTGAGAGCTGCTGGGTGGCTTCTGGGTGTTCGAAGAAAAAGGAAATATCATTGCTCAATATCGCAATTAATTACAATTAGCAGATTTTGTTTCTTTGGCACAAGTTGCTTAGTTGGCTTGGTGTTGGAGTTTCTTCAATGTTGCTTTTATATTACAGACCTGACTCTTCAATTCCAATGGTTGACATGTTTGATGATTGCCAGTATTGCACAGTAATGGCACTTAGAGTGAAGCTCTTGGAATATAATTATAATAGTATCCCCAACTTCTCTGCCTAGACTCAAAGTCCTGTCTTCAAGCTTTGGAATCATTTAAAAACAGACCATTCCATTATCTCTGAGATATTTGCAAAAGTCAGCATTCTGCAAAAACAAAGATTAGCAGATAGCCTTCTGCTGGATTTCAAGCCACTTTGGGTTTACAGGAAATGATTAACAAAACAAAAGAGCTCATCAAGTTCTCAATCCCACCTTTGGACACCTTTTTACATCATAAAGTCCTTCATCAAATCCAAATGGCAAGAAGAGTGAAACCAAGAGCTCAACAATAAACTGCGTTAAAAATCCAGCCATTGTTAAGACGGATTACCTACAAGCATAACTCAAGATCAAATCGGACAATTACACAAAATGCTGCATACTTTACTCAAATCTAACACAATGATGAAATACAATCTTGTCAACCATGCAACATATCGCTAACACATCCTCATCGACTGTCCTGCCTATAACCATATCAAACAATCTTACTACTAAGAAAAGAACATAAAAGAACTTTTTGGGAAAAAAAAACAAAAAAAAAACATCTTAACCTCAAACACCTAATTTAATACATATGTAGTGAAATATATTTCCCTTATAATTCTTGAACCTTTGAACAGCTTTGCTCTGTCTGGATATATAAAACCAGTTGTTTGTCACAAATAACCAAATATGTGCTGAAGTGGCAATAGAACCCCAACAACCATCCAACCAACCATCCCCAAGTTCTTGTTCTTTCTATAAACTAAAACTCTGCATAAAATGAAACTACTATGTTTTTCATCACGAATAATAAGTACATTGTAATTCGGCTATTTTTAACCTTGTAAAAATGTATTCTTTGTAAACTGATAATGTTATATTATTGGAAGTGTTTCTCATAACAAGGTGTTATTTTAAATGGTTACGTTAAATAAGTAGTTAGAGAGTGAATATACTGTACTTTATTAGATTCTTTAGGTTGTTGCCTACTTTCTGGTTTACCACTTTAAACTGAGTGAAACTGAGAGGGCTGAATGAGGTAAGACGGTTAATAAAATTACAGAAGGAGACAGTTATATACTGGTGCATCTCAAATAATTAGAATATCATTGAGTGATAAAGCGATCTATAGAGTGATCTATTTTAAGTGTTTATTTTCTTTATTGTTTATGATTATGGCTTACAGCCAATGAAAACCCAAAAAAACAGTGTTTTAGAAAGTTAGAATATTATATAAGACCGATTTGGAACTTTGGGCAGTGTGCCAAGTCCTGCTGGAAAATGAAATCTCGATGCATCCCTCTGCTGACAACTTTTATGAAGTGCTGTAAGATTTTGTGGGAAAACAAAACTGCACTAACTTTATACTTGATAATAAAACACAGTGGATCAACACCAGCAGATGACATGTCTCTCCAAACCATCACTGATCATCAGTAAAGTTTACATTTCATTTGTAAATCAAGGGAGCAGAGTCTGGAGGAAGAGTGGAGAGAGACACAGTCCAAACTGTTGAGGTCTAGTGTGAAGTTTCCACCAATCAGTGATGGTTTGGAGTCCGTGTGGGCAACACTTGTCTCGCTCTGGTCTGTATGGAGAGAAACCTTGTTGTACCGGCACATCTGCATTTCACTGTGCAGGGGCTTATCCAAACCAGCAGAGCATTCCATAAGCTCTATTCCTCTCTGCTTAAATGTTTATATACAATAAAAATCATAGAAAAAAGGATCTGTTAATCTGATTGGACTGATTGATTGTACCCCAGCTTGAGCTCTTACAACTAAAATTGGGTGTGCTGAGGGTTGCTTATGGCGGACTTACGATTTTTAAATGATTTCACTGCCAGTCAAAATTTGGGTGGTTAGCATTGAAAATTGTAGTTAGTCGGGTTCTTGTCCTGGCGCTCTGATTAAAACCAACCGTGTTTAATATTATCGCAAGTCTTAAGACTTGGCTCATGCAAATAGTGAAGTGAACAATGTCAACAACCAATAGGAGAGCTACAGGAAGCCTCAAGGCAAACATTGGAACGTTTCTGCTCACTCAACCAATTTTATTACTGAGCTGCACACACCAAGGCAGCTGAGGCCAAGTGCTTCTGTTCCTGCTCAATTGTTAAGCAGCTTCTCTTCCTGTTAAATAACACCAGAAGCATTATGGGATATAATCTCAGAAGATTCTAGTGCTAGTCTTGCAAATGGTGACCCCAGTCTTAGCAAAATCTTAGCATGTGACTAAAAATCTGTGACTTGTCTTTAGATGTGAATCTTTTAAAAGTTGTGTAGTGTATGGGCAGCTTTAGGATGAAAACCTGGAGCCATGTTGGCCCTCCGTGGATAAAACTGGACACACCTGAAGAGCGCCTTTGTTCTCTGTAGAAAACAAACTTGGTCCTTGTTCTTCACTCAATCCATAAATCTAAGAGTTAAATCTCACTAGATATGTCCATGAAGACAACATTTAAAAGAGTCACTAAACCCTTAACCATATTTAATTTGTTTTCCATTAATAGCTGAAATATTTGTCCATTGAAGTAATGAAATACATCAGTCCTGCTTATGATGCGTGGATGATGTGTCTGTGTACTTTGGTGCACAGACACATCACAATATGCAGATCAGACTATCAATAATGCCGCCTCCCTGCTGACGTCCAATCATCTGCTTCTCACTGCTATCAGAGGCACACTGCTGCATACACAGCTCAGCCATTTAGCTCTCCCTCCTGTCTCTGCCCCTAAACCCATACATCACCCAGTGCCCCTCCCAAACTACCCCTCACATTTTGTTTTAGCCTTTTTTCTCTCCAGTATTTAATTCCAACAGTTTTTGTTTGGCATATTTCCTCTTCTTCTTAAGCTCTCAGTTAAACGTTTAATTGGCACATTTATGATTCAAATTATTTTAAAAGCATTACAACTACCATGACATTACAGTAAGTCGTAAAATCACAATAATCACAAAAAAACAATCATGCATATCACACTGATTTAATTTTTTGTAGTTTTGTCTCCCTACCATAAATACAGGGAACTACATGGTGATTGTGAATTTTATTCAAGATTAATCACAACTCTTTAATACAAATATTTAAAATCGATCAACACCACTCTACTATCTCTCTACAATCTACTTATACATTCTTTTATTTACGTTTTGTCAGGGCCAATCAGAGATAAGACAAGTTCAGATACTTAAATTAAAAGCTTAATTGCAAATGGGTTAATTTTTTAACTAATATGACATTTTATTTGCATTATTTGAGGTTTAAAAGCACTGCATCTTTTTTGATATTTTGACTCTCATTTTCTGCGAATAAAAACTGTAGAGTAGAATTAACATTGTAGAATAAAAAACATATACCTATAAATAGTAAAATCAGAGAAACTGATTTTTCTGAGCTTTATATAATGATCTATTCAGAGTTTGAGTCTGTTATTTCATGATTCCACTACAGAACCTAGTTTTCTGTGGTGTGTTGAAGCCATGCACAATCTTTTAATTCCATCTATGCTTCTTTTTACATGTTCTTCACAGCGGAGGGCCATGACTCCAGCGAAGACGCTGTTGCCTGTATGGAGCTGATGCTGTGGAAGGTGAAGGAGGATGCTAAGGGGAAGAGGTGGTGACCTCAATAAAGTCCAGTGTTGCTTCCCTGTGCTGATTATATAATACATTTATTGAAATGTATATCAAAGAATATCACCTATTTACTCACTGTTTTGAAATGGTTGGCAATGTGAGCATGCAAATAATGTAATGTCTGTTTATTTATATCTCCTTTTGTCCCTCTCTTCACTTCTTTTCTTGATTTCTTTTAGAATCTGTAATGGTTTTGTGATTTTCTTTGAGTGTTGATTATGAAATAAACTTATTTTGGGAGTGGGGCACAAATGCACTTAGAGCTAAAGCACACTTATAAACTAAAATCTGAGGGAAATGGAACAGAAAGTAAAAGCACTGCAGTGATCCCTGTGTTGCGAGAGTTCTTTGAAAAGGCTTTGGAGTACTTGTGTGCTTTCTGGCACTCTTGCCAGGCTATTACCTCGTTAACTAATTTGCTGATTGATTAATTGGGTTCTGAGCCTGAATCATTGCCTGAATCTTTGCTGGAAGCCAATATATGACCCTGCCCTAGTTTGGAAAAACTTTTGCTCAACACTGAAACCACAGTCTAGTGCTTGGGAGTTTCTTACTTTCTGACTATGACACTTTGACTTCTTATCTTATCCAGATCCTATCCTTAAAGAAGTTCTTAGTCAATCAGTCAGCACATCCAAAACTATCCCTAATTTTTAGTGAAACACCAGTGTTTCTTCTTAATCTTGGTCCTGGAGGCACCCTACCCAACACATTTAAATGGTTTCTCTGTCAAACACACCCCTCCAACTTTGGAAATGTTGGTTAATGAGCTAATTCATTGAATCAGGTGTGCTGGAACAAGAGAAACCAATTTGATGCCACCAAGATCAGGTTTGAGAAACCATACCAATGCAATAAACATATATCACCATAATACTTGAAAGGGCCTCAACTTTCCTCTTGCTTTGTCACATGGGGATAGCTTAGCTTCTAAATTGTGACCATGAGGGGAAACATGGTCAGCAATCGAGTAGGTTGTGGTATTTAAGCAGTGATTCATTTATTTAATATATAACAGGACCAAATAGTACCACTAAAGCATTCCTCACACCTTTACACCACTTCCACCACCTATGGCTGTGAAGACATGTTGGTGCCAGATTCTCCCCCTACTCTCTGTCAAATGTTATTCAGTCTTGGTGATCTTGATCAATAAGCAAATGTAGGTTTTAAGAAAAAAGGCAGTGCAGGATTACATGCAAAGAACATCTTGCCAACTGTTTGTGTTGTAACCATTGGCAAAGTCTACCTTTTCCCGAAGAATGAATTTGATTTAATACCAAATAAATTCTAAAAGCAGCAAATCTTGAAGCATTATGGACAACCTCAGGGGGTACAATCCTCCACAGTCCCCTGACCTAAACATCACCTATAGTGCAGCATCTCCCTATACTGGACATTAATTGGTTTGTAGAGGAGTGTGAATTGTCTGTTAATGAGTTGCAAGTTTGGCGAGTTGTCTGACTCCTTTTAAAGAATCACTAAACCCTAAACCATATTTTTTTCCATTAATGTCTGAAATGTGTTCCTTTGAAGTAATAAAACATACCAGTCCTGCTTAAAAGAATTAGAAACCTTTTTCTAATGTTAAAAAAAACACTGTTCAATTGTGCTATAGGCGTGGATGATGTGTCAATATGCAGATCAGTCAGTCAATAATACCGCCCCCCTGCTGACGTCCAACCATCTGCATCTCACCGCTATTAGAGAAACACTGCTGGTGTAGCTCAGCCAATCAGCTCTCTGAACCCATTCTCTCTGCCTCTAAACCCATACATCACCCAATGCCCCTTCCAAACTACCCCTGACAGTTTTTAAACTTTTTCAAATTTGCAGCAAAGTAACAAATTATCCTCGGATTTCTTTAATTTCTCTGTTTATAAGTAAGGATTAATCTACAGTTACAGTAGATACAGTAGATATCAGCATATGGGCACAGCACTGTATTTTTTTTCTTCTATTGTTTGATCATTAAACTTTGATGGGTGATGATATCATATCATGACCTCAGCTTCTTGTAATTAGTCTGAAAGTCTGAACCAACCAAGAAAATGGACTAAACTGAGACTGAGGTGTGAGATTTTTCTTAGTTGCCAGAAAAAAAAGTGTTTACAAGCTTGGAAACTTACCAAAGGGGATATAACTCAGTATATATCCATTATTAGCTTTAGTTACTTTTCCTTTATTGATATTGAAACTTACCTACCGTATCTATTCACAGTGACGGCCATTGTGACCAGTGACCTTTGGATGCCACTGTATTGATGGATGCTGTGGACGCTCTGGCTTGGCACAGCTACTGGAGGTTCGCTGGACTTGGATGCTCTGGCTCGACTTGCTGAACTGCCTGCTTAACCTTTCCCTCCATTCCTCTCATCCTGGAACTGATGCACAGATTTCAGAGTTCTAGCTCTGTGTTCTGCTGCCAAACCACAGATCCCACCGCTGATATTCTCCTGAAGTGCTCACCATGGCAGATCCTACTCAGAAAGGACTTCGTGTCCCTGTGTAGAGCCGGACTACTGCTTTCAATTACTGCTGTGACTACTGAGCCAGAGCTGCGGATGATGGACTGTGAGTCGACAGTCTGGGAGACTATCTGGAGCTTAGATTATACAGGTTGTGAAGTCTTCTACATCTTACAGGTAATTCTTCAATTATCTTCTTAATAATTATTATTGTGGTAAAATGTTTAAGAACATCTCTATTGTTTTAGTAGTACAGTATTTGTGCCGTGTGACCCAGACAAGCTGCTTTTTGATTTTTCATTGATCTTATCAATGACTTTATTACTGCAGTTCTTCACCTGTCAGACCTCTAATTCTTCTCATGTTAAGATGAGCTATAGGTTAAGCTGTTGCCATGTGGGTCAGCCAGACGTCCTTTTGTACCAGGGTTCTCTGTTGTACTCATCTTGTGAGTCAATTAAAATATGGAAACAAACAGTACTTGCGACATGGCTTCGCATAAACAGAACAGAAACAGAAACAGGCTGTGGTATTATGGGATGGGCGTGGCTATGATAATATATAGCAGTAGTGGATTGGCTTTTACGTTAATGCAATGATGTAAAGAAGTTTAAATGTAATATAAATTTAAAGGAAAGGCAGTCTACCAACGTGTACTGTACAATCGACTGGTCCATGTATTGGGTACTCCTGGATTAAGTGGTAGAGCCCAGGTTGACCTTCAGGACCTAGGCCGTTTCAAGGCTTTTGTGGGCCCCAAGCAAAATGGAACCAATCACATACAGGGTGTGATGTTTCCATGATTTGAAAGTGAAACCTAATGTCAGATAGTCAATAGCTTAATCCGTTTTAGTGTTAAAGACAGTGCTGTTAAAGCTAGTGTGCATGCATACTGCTGAACATGTTCCAGTCTGGTTGTATGCTACTGACCAGTCGTTGTCTGGGGGCCTCAGGCCACCTCAGGGCCCCAGAAAATTGCTTGTTTTGCCTGTTCTGTTGCAGTGGGCCTGTCCAGGACTGGAGTTTCCACTCTTGGTGGGTCCAAAAACTTTAGGTTTAGAAACTAGCTCAGATTTTAAGATTGCTGGCTTATGAAATCTTAAGACTGTGATCTTTTGCTACCTGGTGAAGAGATTCATGCTGTAATGCTCTTTGAGTAATGGAACCTCTGCTCTGAGACGGTGTCTGTGAGCTCCAGCCCAGCTCTCGTCTTTAGACACTGTAGAGAGTTTCCTCCAGGATCAGCTCCATCACTCTTGGATCCTTGTGGATCTAAGACCCTGTTAGAGAGCTCAACCCTGTGGCTGAGTTCCTCTGCTCTTCTGACAGGTGTGTGTATGTGTGTGTGCGCTAGGCCTCTGCGGGTGCGGTGCGAGGCCAGCGTGAGAGCTGGTGGAACAGTGGTTGGACATGGCCGGGAGCGGTGCCAGGGCACTGCTGGTTCAGTCCGTATGGGCTCATGCTGGACAAGCTGTGTGAACGTGGCCCAGTTGGCAGATGGGCACGCCTCAGCAGCAGCAGTGAGCCACTGTACCAGCGGCCAGGTGCACACTCTCACACTCACACACACATCCACACACTCCTCCTGGCACCGGAGACGGAAGCCAGGTGTCTCCCCTCGAGCCAAAAGTGTGTATGTCTGGGAGTGTGTGTGATTGGGCTGTCTCCGTGATTACTGCACTGATAACATTTTCATTTGATGTCATAATACTGTGATTGAGGGTTTCTGTGTGTAGTGCCATTAACAGGCCATTTCCAGCCTGGCTCTGTTAGCATCCTAAAAAAAAATCTGTACAGATTTCAGGGTAAATATAAACTCATATATTATATAGATGTATTACACACAGAGTGATCTATTTTAATAGTTTATTGCTTTTATTGTTGATGAGTATGCCTTACAGCCAATGAAACCCCAAATAATTATTGTCTCAGAAAATTAGAATATTATATAAAAACAATTGGTACTTTTGGCAGTGTGCCAAGTCCTGCTGGAAAATGAAATCTGCATCTCCATAAACATTGTCATCAGAGGTCTAGTGTGAAGTTTCCACCAATCAGTGATGGTTTGGAGAGACATGTCATCTGCTGGTGTTGATCCACTGTGTTTTATTATCAAGTCTAAAGTCAGTGCAGTTTTGTTTTCCCACAAAATCTTACAGCACTTCATGCTTCCCTCTGCTACTGACAACTTTTATGGAGATGCAGATTTCATTTTCCAGCAGGACTTGGCACACTGCCCACACTGATAAAAGTAACAATTAGTCTTATATAATATTCTTATATAATTTTCTGAAACACTGATTTTTGGGTTTTCATTTTTTGTAAGCCATAATCATCAACAATAAAAGAAATAAACACTTGAAATAGATCACTCCGTGTGTCATACATATATATATATAATATATGAGTTTCACATTTTAAACTGATTTATTAAAATAAAATAACTTTACAATGATATTCAAATTTCTGAGATGTACCTGTAACTTTATTTGGACTTTTATTTCAGTAGAGACTCTATAAACCAGTGTTAATTTTGACAGGTGATTTTGATTTAGTTTCAGTCTTCTGACCAAAATGTATAATAGTTTTAGTCACATTTTAGTAATTTAGCTATTATTAGTTTTATCTAAAAACCTTGGTTTTGTTTTAGTCAATTAAATACAAAAATATATTTTAATTTGTTGTGTATTTGTATGGTTTTAGTATTTTAGTTATTATTTTAACTTTAGTTATTCATAACCTATATTTAAACAATAGTTTAAGTTTTGTTACATATGAAAGAATGCTATCATTAAAACGTTTTAAAACAACTGAGCTGTTAGATAGCAGGACAAATAAATCAGTACAGGTAAATGCTAATGTTTTTGTAAAACTTCCAAGAAGTTAAACTTATAACATTACAGAAATAATGTTCCAGGAACGTTCTAAAATCTTGAGACATAAAAATGGTTTGGTCTCACGTAACATTCCCAGCTAGACGAGTACTAACATTATGGGGAAAACGGTTAAAAACATAAAATACATATGAGTTTATAAAAAAACATCCATAAAACAGACAATATACATCCATTCCTGTATTACAAGCCCGCGACATATTCAAAAAAGGTTGCGACCATTGCACTTTAGGGCTATTAATTAGGTAAAAACTAGGGTTTTATATTAATGCTTTAATGTCGATTATTTAATTACAGAACAAATAACGTGTTAAAAAAATTACAGTTAGCATTACCAGTGAGCTGTTAGCTATTTTCGCTAATCCGCCATTTTGGGTTTGATAATAAAAGCCCCAGGGCAGATTATAAAAATAAAAAGATGGACTCTATTGACTAAAATAATTACATCCATTTTTTTAAAACAAAATATGGTCATATATCTAAATTTTGTTAATAAATGCATCTCATTTTTACACATTTAAGTACGGTATATTTAGTATATTTTATTATTACAGAGCAACATAGTTCAGCTATTAATGTAAAAATGTATTAAGAGTGTAGTTACTTTTTGAGACATAATTGAGTAGCCTAGATTTTCCTGATAATTTTAAGGTGAATAAATTTGCAGCTATAAAAATAAGAGTCACCTGAAACACCTTCCAGCTTTGTAATCTTGACACCGAAATGTAATTTAATTGTTGAGAGAAAGTCTGAAATTGAGCAGACAAAACATTTCTTGGGTTTATACTGTCTGCAGTGAAATATTAGTCACAGTAAATGTAAAAAAGCACTTGTTTTTCTGACATAGGGTTGTATTAAGGTATTCAGTACTTACATCTCAGTAGTAAACACCATTAACCAATTGGTCTGGTGGTTTATGGGACAGAAAGACATTTAGATATATGTTTTCTCTTTTAATTCGTTTGACCTGGTCCTCTGTCAAATAAGAATTAATGACTTGGTTCACAATGTCTTAATTGGAAGACAAATGACCATGCAGTACTACTCTAATTGATTGAAGACAGGAATTCAGTTGAGTTAATTGAGTGGCATAGCAAAAATTAGTCAAGCTCAACTTACTTTGGGTTCTTAAAAAGCTCAATAGATGTTAATTGCCTTCACATTCAAATAAAGCGTCCACTTGCAGTAGAAGCCTTTTAATAGATCTTCATTCAGTAGCACACTGTCTAAACTCTGAGTAATTTATCTTATTAATTCTTCTATAAAGGAAGGGTTTTTTTTTGTTATATGTTTAGATATTCAACATATCACCACTGTCACACAAAAACCTTATATGTCCAAAACAGCAACTGAAAAATATAGAAAAAAAGTGGACGCTGAATTTTACCTTAAAAATCAATATACAGTCCCCTCCAAGAGTATTAGAACAGTGAGTCAAATCCCTTAATTTCTGCTGTAGACTAGAAAAATGTAGGTTTGACATTAAAAGTTAAATGTGAGACAAAAAAAATCTACATTTTAGCTTTTATTTCCAGGTATTTTCATCTGTATCTGATACACAGTTCAGAACATAGCACCTTCTGTATGAACCCACCCATATTTCTTGTGAGCAAAAGTATTGGAAAATGTGACTATCACGTGTGCTTTGTCCTGAAATATGAATTTGTCAAACAATAAACATTGCTCAGTTTTAAATTTGGGTTTAATCTGAGAATATGCACATTATAGTTATTAGAGTAACCAACATGAAAACCAGAGAGCTGTCTATGAGTGAAAAACAAGCAACTGTGAAGCTAAGAGAAGATGGAAAATCAATCGGAAAATATTGTTCATAGCCAGAACAACTGTTTGGAATGTCCTGAATTGCAAGTAAATAGGACGGTTAAGACAGAATGTCTGTCTTCTGAACTGTGTATCAGATACAGATCTAAATACCTGAAAATAAAAGCTGAAGTGTTGATATTTTGTCTCGTTTTGATCTTTTAATGCCAAACCCCTATGTTTTCAGTCAACAGCAGAATGGGATTATAATGGGATTGTCCTCACTGTCCCAATACTTTTGGAGGGTACTGTAGTAGCCATAGGACGCACCATTTAGGACTGGGCTAAACATGGCGATCCTTCAGCTTTAGGTGTGCTCCACCTCCCAATGCCAACAAGTTATTTGATTTATTTATGAATTGTTTCACTTTAAATTCTCAGAACAGAGGAAATACAGGCTTCACTTTGAAACATGGGCGTGGTAGTGGGGGGAAAAGTGGACCTGACGACCCAGGGCCCAAGTAGGGAGAGGGGCCTCTTTCGCTCACTTTCCTTGTGTACTGGCATGGATAGGGGCCCACTGACATTGAGAGTGTACAGGGCCCAAAATTTGCTGCTACGCACCTGCTTTGAAATACAATCTGATAAATAATACATTCTCCTCCTACATGAAGGTTGAGATGTTTTGCTGCAGAAGACATCATTCGTTGTCTGAAAGCTGGGAGCTGGAAGCATGTTTGCAGTGGGATTAGCATTGTTCTTTTAAACTATGCCTTGATTCAGCTTCCCCGGTGACTCAGTCTGCCCGTTTACCTCTCTGTACACACTGTGGAAAGGTTTAGTAATGCCTGGGCTGGCCTTTTCTCGTTCGTGAGGCTCTCGACTGGGGTGTCTTGCCAGTGGATTTGTTTTTCTGCTGATCTTCTGCTGATTGTCTTCAATGCTTGTTGACAGTGGAACTGAAACTGTCTGAAATGTTCTGTTTTTAAACCACATTTCTGTGAATTTAATCGACTCTTGAGGTGGTAAAACAGTGTAAAACTACTGTATTTGTCCACATGAAGCCTTGAGTTCTCGTACTGACAGATAAGGCCTTTAGGTCCTACTTTTCTTCAGGTTGTGATGTGGGTACTGAGGGAAAGGGGGAAGTTCTGTTTGTTCAGGTTTGTTGAGGGAGACATATAGTGGCACTTAAGACACAATGCTGCCACCTGTTGTTCTTGGAGTACATTTACATTACCATTCTACCATTTACTCAGAAGAGAGTAAGAAGTAAGAATACTCTTCAACACTTCTGAATACCTAGCTCGTGTCCTTGCACTAGTAACCCAGCCAACATGTTCATGTGAAGCTCACATGGGTAGAACATAGGATATGTGGGTTTCAGGTGGGCATGAGCTTTGAGGAGGTTTGTTAATGTGTTTTGGGCTCCAACTAAACGTTTACACCTACTATAATCTCACAGTATACAACCCACAACCCCTGGTCCCCTACCTGACCACAGATATCCATATGATAAATGGGGCCAACATGGCCCAACCAGTGGAGAAAACTGTCTGGGACCCAGTTGGGCTACCCATACAGAAACCATGGTGCACCAGGTCCTTATTCGCACCTGGCATTAACATGCATCCTGAGTAATCCCAGCACAAAGTATGAAAATGCATTGTACTCCAATCACTTGAACCATTGACTGACCATTTGGATGTGGTCAAAGATGGATATGACCACATTATTATGATCATAATAGTGTAGTTTTTTTTTATACAGATACAGCATTTTAGTACTTAAGTACAGTATTGAAGTAAAAATAATACTCCAGTAGATACAGATACAGTATTTTAGTACTTAAGTACAGTAGTGAAGAAAAAAAAAATGTATAAAATACAGGCGTATTGAGTGATTGAGAGAAAGGAAGGCTGAACATTAAGCACAGTTACAGTGAAGAACCAGTTCAGGTCAGTTAAAACTGGTTTCTTTAATATCTAATAATAACGTGAAAGTTTTTGAGTTAAAATATAGTGCTTTTTTTCCAACAGGTTACAATATAGTGCTTTGCTTTGGAGGCATTATAATAAGGCATGAAAGAAATTAGCGGATATTGTTGTAGTCTCTGGTGGGTTGGCATGCTACCAGCAGCTAGCCAGCATGCTACCAGCCAATACATGCCCAACAATACAAACTGCAAACTTGTCTCTAGTGAGTGTCGCCTGGCATTGTGAACGCAGGGTTAAGTGGACGACAGCACTGTCCTTATAGGCGGCAGTTGTCTGGACAGGCCTGGCCTTCCCCCAGAGATGGCCTGTTCTGGGTAATCCCTCTCCCGTGGCGCCTCCAGATTGACAGACCCCCTACTAGGTGACTGCGTGGTACAGTCTCAGCCTTGTCTGCTGACCGAGATCGCACCACTACAGCAGGCCTTGAGAGGGAGGGGTCTGTCAGGTCATATGGGGGGAGAAATACGTGTCAACACATGTCCCCTCAGTACCCAGTTTGCGAGCCATGCTGCTCGGATTAGTAATCTCGCTTTAAGATGCAGCACACACTCCGCACAACCTCTCTGGTGCCAATTACAGGACCCCCTCACACACGGTGGCGCAGCGTTACAGATCAGTCATGTTCTTCATTTTCCACAGCCACTCTTCTCCATGAGTTCAGCTTCCTCCTCTGCGCTCACACGTGTTAAAAAGTCCAGAGCATTAAAGCCCAACTTTCAGTCTGAGCGTTTTCAGCCCAACTTAATCAATTCCAGAGCCGAGAAACCTCAGAGCCGTCCTCTCGGAGAGCGGCAGCCTCTGGCCTGAAGGTGTTGCTCTGAGTGTGTGAGTGTGAGAGAGAGAGAGTGAGTGTGTGTGTGTGTTACGTACGTTTGTTTTCTCATCGTAGCGCTGAGCGTGGATCTGTCTTCACTTAGCTCAATGCAACTCCCTCCCTCCTTCCCTAACACACGCGCACACACACACACACACACATCCAGCCAGCCGACGAATATCGAACGGCTGCAGCCCAACCAAAAGAGAGTGTGGAAAAAACAACAGAGAGAGAGAGAGAGAGAGAGAGAGAGAGAGAGACTATGGAAGATTCAAAAGGAGATGTGTGTTTTTGAGAGAGAGAAACAGAGAGAGAAAGAGAAAGAGAGACCATGGAGGGTAATACAGGAGAGATGGGAAGAGGGGGAGACTATGGAGGGTAGCAGAGGAGGAGAGAAAAAGGGAAAGCAATAGACCGAATGGGATAAAGAAAAAGGAGAAAGAAAAGGAAAGAGAGAGAGAGGTAATGCGGACAGAGAGGGGGATGAGAGACTTTGGAAGATGGAAAAAGGAAGAGAGAGACTAAAGAAGATTGAAATGTAGAGAGATGGAGAGAAAGACTGGATGGTAATGGAGGAGAGAGAGAGAGAGAGAGAGAGAGAGAGAGAGAGAGAGACCGTCCATGGAGTTTAATATAGGAGAGATGGGGAAAGAGACAATGGAGGTTAGTAGGAGGAGGAGAGAAAAAGGGAAAGCGAGAGACTGAAAGGGAAAAAGGGGAAGAGAGAGCTCTAATAGGGGCAGAGAGGGGGAAGAGAGATTTTGGAAGATGGACAGAATAAGAGAAAGACTAAAGAAGGTTAAATTGGAGAGAAAGAAAGACTGGACGGTTATGGAGTAGAGAGGTGAGAGTAATACAGGAGAGATGGGGAGGGAGTCAAGAAAAAAGGAAAGTGAGAAACTGAATGGGAAATGAGGAAGAAAGGGAGAGAGAGAGAGAGAGGTAATGGGGACAGAGAGGGGGAAGAGAGATGGAAATTAGAAAAAAAGAGAAAGGCAAGGAGAGGCAGATTTAAAGCTAAGGTTGTGATGGAGAGAAAGACAGAATGAGCGAGGAACACAGAAAAGAAAGAGCATGAGAGAGACAGAGAGAGGGCAACAGACAGAAATGATGTAGAGAGGGTGACTGAGGAAAAAGGGAAACAGGAAAGAGTGCAAGAAAGAGTGAGAGGCAAAGAAGGAGGAGATTAAGGGAGGAAAAAGAGCGAAACAAAGAAAGAGGGAGAAGAAAATGAGAATGAAGAGAGAGAGCAAAGAGAAGACAAATTGAGAAATTGAGTCATGAAGAAAAGAGAATAGTGAGACAGAGAAAGCAAATTAAAGAAAATGCAATGAATGAGAGTGAGCTATGAATAGAGACAGAGAGAAAACATCAAAGATAGAGGAGAAGAGATGGACAGATAGGAGGAGGAGAGAGACAAAGGAAGATAAAGAGGAAGCAGGAGAGAAAGGAGAAGGAGGACAGAGCGAGAGAAAAAAGGAGACAGAGGTAATGATTGAGGAGTAAGAGAAGGGGATTAAATAGTAGTGATGGAAAGAAAGAGAACAAGAATGAGTGAGGAACACAAAAGAAAGAGCATGAGAGGGACAGAGAGAGGGCATGATGTTGCGAGAGTGACTGAGGAAGAAGGGAAACGGGAAATCAAAGTAGGTAGATGAGAGAGAGAGAGAGAGAGAGAGAGAGAGAGGAAGGAGGAGATTAAGGGGAAAAAAAGAGAGAAGCAGATAATGGAGATAGAGAGGCTATGGAAAAGGAGAATAAAGAGCAAAGAGAAGACAGAGAGAAAGAGTCATGAGTCATGAAGAAAGGAGAATAGTGAGACACAGAGAAAGCATCAAAGATGGAGGAGAGATGGACAAATAGGAGGGAAGAGAGAAACAAAGGAAGATAAAAAAAGAAGAAGGAGGAGAGAAAGGAGGAGGAGGGAGTGAGAGCAAAAAAGAGACAGAGATAGTGATTGAGGAGTAACTGAAAGATGGAGGCAGAAAAGAGAATGAGGCATGGTAAGCAGAAGATTGGAGATGGAGAGAATAAAAGATTAGGCTAATGTAGTGATGGAGAGAAAGAGACCGAGAGTGAGTGAGGAACACAGAAAAGAAAGAGCATGAGAGAGACAGAGAGAGGGCAGGGAAATAGACAGAAATGATGTAGCGAGAGTGACTGAGGAAGGAGGGAAATGGGAGACCAAAGAAGGATACAGAAGGGGAGGGAAAACAGAGCAAAAAAAGAGCAAAAGAGGGAGGGGGTAGAGTGAGCGAGTGAAGAAGAGAGAGAGAGAAAAGAGGCAGAGAGCTGAGAGGAGTGTGTGTGGAGGGGGGCTCTACAGACAGGCTCTCCTCCTCTAAGCAGCTTTCCTCTGGAGGCGAGGTCACGCAAGGTCACGGTGGGATTACACTTTTGGCAAACAGGCGGAGGCTCCCCTCGCACTGAGGCAGCATCAGCGGCGGCGGCAGCATCAGCGGCAGAAGCAGAGCCCAAGACAGCAGCTCCCCGATGACTCGAACCTGGCTGTAATAAAGCCAAGGCCAGCTTGAACCTACAAACAAAAAAGCCAACAGCCTATCGATCGGCTGCCGTCGACTTTTTCGCACCCGTGTCGGGAGGTTGCCTGTGCGCAGACAAGACTGCAGCCTGAGGATGTGCCGAGAAAAACTCCCTCTCTCGCTTCCAAACCAGACACGTCTCCAGCACGGCCGGTGCAATTCTTCACATATTAATCCCTGACCTGCGGTTGCTATGTTTGGAAGGATAATACCATCATGTTCCCGAGCAAAGGCTCTGATCAGATGCTGCGTCCATTTCCCCTTCCTGAACTCTGAGCCGGAAATAGACAAACTGTCTTTAATGTGATAAGATTCCTGTATTTCCTTCCCCGTCTCTTTGTAGTCTGGTGTCTATATGATTAAATTAGTGCTGTGTGTGGCGACGAGGTACAGTGTCTGGTCCTGGAGGTACTGGATTTGCAGCACAAAGTTGGCACAAATATGGAGTCAATCAGCCGGTCCTTACATCAGTGGTCTCCC
Source organism: Astyanax mexicanus (assembly GCF_023375975.1). Classification (NCBI taxonomy): domain Eukaryota; kingdom Metazoa; phylum Chordata; class Actinopteri; order Characiformes; family Acestrorhamphidae; genus Astyanax; species Astyanax mexicanus. The sequence continues at coordinate 49,576,122 of NC_064414.1, forward strand.
ATACAGTTAGCAAACCTGAAAAGCCTCCAGAAGAGTAGCATTCAATGGTACCCAAGAGTGGGTTCTCTGTAATGCTGGTACCCAACAGTGGGACCTCTGTAACAGTTGGTCCTCCGTAATGCTGGTACCCAACATCAGTACCTTGGTAACAGTGGTACCTCCATAAGGCTGGTACCTAAGAATAGTACCTGCAAACAGTGGTGCCTCCATGATGCTCATGACAGTGGGACCTCTGTAACAATGGTACACGCGTAATGCTGGTACATAACAGTGGTACCTCTGTAATGCCGGTACCCAACAGTGAGACCTTCATAACAGTGGGACCTCTGTAACAGTGGTATCTAAATAATGGTGGTACCCAACAGTGGCACCTTCATAACAGTAGGCCTTCATAATGCTGGTACCCAACAGTGGAACCTTCATAACAGTGGGACCTCCGTTATGTTGGTACCTAACAGTGGTACCTCCGTAACAGTGGGACCTACATAACATTGGAACCATGTAATGCTGGTACGTAACAATGATACCCCAAAACAGTAGTACCTCTGTAATGGTGGTATCTCCAAAATGCTAGTACCTAACAGTGGGACCTCAATAACAATGGTACCTCTGTAGTGCCGTAAAAGTGGTATCTCCAAAATGCTAATACTTAACAGTGGCACCTCCGTAACAGTGGTAGCTCCAAAATGCTGGTATGCCCTACATAACAGTGGAACAATGTAATGCTGGTGTGTAACAGTGATACCACTGTAACAGTGGTACCACGTAACAGTAGTACCTCTGTAATGGTGGTACCTCTATAATGCTGGGATCTAACAGTGGGACCTCCATAACAGTGGTACCACTGTAACAGTATGTAACAGTAATCCCTCTGTAATGGTGGTACTTTCATAATGGTCCTACCTCTACAATGCTGGTACCTAATAGTGGTACCTCCGTAGCAGTGGGACCTACGTGACAGTGATACCACAGTATCAGTGTTACCCGTTAACATTAGTACCCATGTAATAATGGGACCTCTGTAATGGTTGGGCCCAGTTTACAGTGGTACCTCCGCATTTGGCCCTGCAGTGGAAAAGGAATACCATCTTGTGCTCAAGCAAATGCTCTGATTTGATCATGCTCCTGAACTCTGAGCCGGAAATGGACAAACTGTCTTTAATGTGATAAGATTCCTGTTTTTCCCTCCCCCCCTTTGTAGCCTGGTGTCCATATGACTAAATTAGCCCGGTGTGTGGCGACGAGATACAGTGTGTGTGACCTGGTCACCCTGGAGACACACTTCTTAATCAACGTTTCCTCAGTGGCGGGGGTCAGGCGGAGTGGAGGCGCTCGCTAGCCTCCGGTGCTGCTTTGAAGTTAATTAAGATGCGTTGGAGCTCAGTGGAGAGGATTCATTAAAGCCGCAGCCAATCTGAAAGCCGCGGCCGCTCCAACGTAGACGCTCCGTCCAGGAGGGCTTAAGCCCAGAGAGGAGCTTCCGCCTCCAAGGCCACGTCCTCCAAAGCCAAGCGGCTCGCCACGAACACATCAAAACCACTAGAGCTCCATTCGTCTTGACAGTGACCCCGGGTTCACGCACTCTAGACGCTTCGCGCTGACAGCCGAAGTGTCTTCAAGCTGTCGTAACGGTTTTGAATTAGCAAACAAAGTCAGAAAGGCCGAGGGATTCACCAGGACTTCACAGATCACCACGGCCTTTTACATATTCATGTCGATGTCTATCGTACACGGATATATGCGCATGTCTTTGGCCTACTTAACGTCATTAATATTCTCTTTAGCTGCTTAGAGAAGTAGTTCTCCGTTTCAGTCCTCCTGGACCCTAGTGCAGCCCCTCTTACTTAGCTTACATGATGTGGTAAACAATCCTAGTGCTAACTGGCCAGTTCATTAGGAACCCTTACCTTGTAGCTCCACCATGCTGATGTACGTTTCAGAGCCCAGTTGTAAGTTTGTAAGTTTGTGTTGGTCTTCTTAAATAGTGCCCATGACAGACGGCTGTCAGACGTTATTATGTTGGTGTCCAGGCTTTTAATTCAGAAATAGGTGACATTTTCATGCTTAGTCATGCTGGTAAACCTGCTACTGTATGTCAAGATTGGGCAGGTTGATCACAAATGTAGACCAGATTAATTTTTTTAAATCGGTGAAATCTTTTTCCACTATTGTGCCAAACTATTGTACCCAAATACTTCACTATGAAAGGTTAAAAGGTTTCCTGCTCCTGTAAAGTTGACATGTGTAAAATGTTTTTTCTATATGTAAAGATTTGGAGCATATTTATTGGAATCTTTATCATGTTTCAAATGTTTCAAACACAGATTAATGTTGAGATTAACAGTCAAATACTAAAAACACATGTTGGCAAAGATAAAAAAAACATAAGCCAATTGTTCTTTATTTTTCCTTAAAATTTTTATTTGATTACAATTTAGATGCAAAGCACCTAATAGACCTGCTTTGTAACTCAGTCACCAGGCCCGTAGCCAGGGGGGATCGAAGGGTTCGTTCGATCCCCCCCATCCCCCCCTCAGCCACCCCAACTCCCCTCCTGCCCCCAGAGTAGTGACGAGTAAGAAAAATGGTTAACGTTTCTCTTTACACATTTTGTTCAGACTGTTTTACACCAATCCAGTAGGTGGCGGCAATTCCCCCATTTCTGTTCTTAGCTTGTGGAAAGAATAAGAATCAGGGGAAAGTTACTTGACAAAATGGGTAAAAAAGAAGACAAGGAGCGAAAACGGAAGAAAACGGCGGTAACATTGTCCCAAAATATTGGTGACTTGTTCAAAAAAAGGCCCAAAATCGGTAAGCTGCTGAGTGCAGGGCTTCTATTTCTTTACAACTCCCCTGCATTAACAGTGCCGGGCTCGGCTTAGCCCAATAGTATATTGTACATGTAACACCGGGTTATTACTGTTATTATTGTGATAACTCTAAAGTCTGGATTTTAGTTGAATTTTAAGAAATGTAGGTTAAGTGACAATAACATTCAGTCACTCACTTTGCAATGCTGACGATCAAGCTAGGGTGTATTTTACTCTCAACATGCCTGTGGCTCCTAAGGCCATATATAAAATACAGTATAGAGGTGTAAAAAGGGGGTTAACCTCTTAACACGCCCTGGCCCGCCGGCGGGCCAGAAAAATATTATATTTAATATCTGGCTGTGTTTATGAATACTTATAGGTTCAATAGACACCCAATATGCCATTTTAAAGCTTTTCAGTTATCTAGCCTATTTAACCGTATCTCCTTTCAGAAAATAAACATTTAGGGCGAAATATGCCTAGTTATGAAATATTATTTTCATATTTGCGTTTTTCGTACGTCCATATTTGATCGAATGCGGACATGTTATACACCATTCTAACCGTCTGCCTCTCCGGATTACGGAACTGTGTTTAGAGTTTAAATCTGCTTGTGTTTCGCTTTGTGTTTAACTATAAGTTAAGTTAACGAAGTCCCAGCACAGTTGTAGGAAGACAGAACACTTCAATTTATATTATTATTAATTCATGTTTAAGTTTTAATGACAATACCGATAGTGAAGTAATTCTTATCTATTTATGTCAATAGTAGAGAGATAGACAATAAAGGACAGCAACATCAGAGACAAACAATGGAGGGCAGCAACAGAGACAATGGAACAAAGCAACAGACAACTGAGGTGAACAACAGAGACAGACAATGAAGTCTAGGTTCATAAGGACAGCAACAACAGATTCACAACAAACTTATAATAAATAAAATATGTCTAAATTAAAAGGTTTGAAGTGTGCTCGTGTATTTAGGGGGCATTGGAGTAGAGAGCCAAATGAAGTCCACTTTTGGGGGAAAAAGATCCCCCCCATAACAATGCTGGCTACGGGCCTGAGTCACTCATGTTTAGCAGGCTAAGAAATTGTCCACAAGAAGGCGATGTTAGTGCACCAATAGCTTCCAGTGCATGATGTTCCAGATGCAAGTAGCTCCTCTCTTTTTATTTTACATTGCATTGTGGTTTAATGGTACACATTGAAAAGATTAAAACTAATTATTCATAGTGTATGCATAGTGGATTTCTATGTGTAGTCAGGGAATTTCTGCTTTCTATTTATTTATCTTTTTTTGTAAAAAATGCTTCTTGGTGATATATCTTATACTGTTGGAAATTAATACCGTTATTTTTTTATTTTTAATGGATCTACATGGCATTGGCAGAGAAGATTTGGCCATTTTTTCATGGGCACAACTGACAAATGCATGTTCTTTACAAATGTGTCTATATTTAAAAGGGAAATTAAAAGGCTTTCCATTGATAATAGATTTATTGCCAAGAAACATTGAGACAACAAAGAAATACCAAATCTACCAATCACAAATTTCCTTACTTTTTGTTCTATGTTTATATTATATACTCAAAAAAAAAAATATATATATATATATATATATATACTGGTTAGTAGGGGTAGGCATTATTATATCGTATACAATATATCGTGACACAGAAGTATCATGATATTAAAAATCCATATTGTGATAATAGGGCTGTTCTGTCTTAAAAATTGTCTATTATTTACTGTGAAGCTTTAGGTGTATTTATTGTATAATTGTTTTAGTTTGCAGTGTATATGCATGCACTAAATATTCTGCAATATTATTTGCTGCATTATATTATTTATTTTGCCACATTATGATTATTCTGTTATACTATTATACTATATTTATGAAATGAATGAATTATTTTAATTTTTCTATATCGCCAAGTATATCGTTATCACAACAATACCCTGAAATATTGTGATATTATTTTAGAGCCATATCGTCTAACCCTACTGATTAGTATTAGTGTGAAGTAAACAATTGCCACAGCCAGTGTTTTTTTTTGTAACACAATTTTATAAAACACACTTTTCTACCTTCTTTACTTTAAATGTAAACCTCAAACAGTAATGAATGTTGCCCTTGGCCCTTTATTGTTCTCCTGGGTCCTTTATGTGCCTCTGCCCACAAAAAAACATTGCACTTTGCCCACCGAAACACACAGAATGGTCCATCATCCAACTAATATCTGGTCAGTGGTGGTCCTATGGTAGCCCATTTCTTTTGATGGATGGGGTATAGGCTAAAAACTGTGCAGATGGGCTACAGTTAGTGACTGTGGAAACCATAGGCTGCTGTACTCTGTACCACTTCTCATTCTTCCAGAAAGCGAACACACATCCCGGCAGGCCTGCTGCGGCCGCCAGCCGTATGCCTGGAGCTCTGGAACAGGCAGCCCGTCTCCTGCAGCATGATGGAGGGATCCAGAGAGGAAGAAGTCCCTGTCCAAGGTGCTCCGAAGCCCTCAGGCTAACTGTGATGAATGGAGCCCCTAATGTCGGCAAACACTTTATCTCTGCTTCATCTGTTTTCATTAGGCAGCCGCAACCTTTGGCTTGGACGGAGCGCTCCGCTGCTCCCCGGACTGCTAAAGACGGAGCCGGGGCGGCAGGCATGTCCCTGCCTACGGCCTTTTAACAGGGCCTCCTCCCTGCTGTTGCCTGCCTTCCTGCCTGCCATTAGGAAAATGTGTACAAGATAAAGCCTGGGCTCTCAACCAGGTGGGTGTTTTATGTTTTTTAGAATGCTTTTAATCTAACGTTTTGTTTAAGTTCAAATCAGGAAATGCTGGAGGAGGAGCTGGGAAATCGCCAGATTAACAGGGAATTCCACTGGTTCTCAATTAATGCATAATTCAGTGGTTGAAACACATCAACCACTGTGTAAGCAATGTCATCCAGAGTGATTTAATACAGTATAAATACATATAATAATATGACTACTTCCTTGTCTCTACAGCCATTATTCCATTATTACCCATTTTTTCACATCCTTTATAACTATTCTCCTCCTTTCTCCCTGTTCTTCAATGCTCAGAAGAGACCACCACAGAGATACAGCTATTATTATTTGGTTGGTGGGTCATTAATTCTCAACACTGCAGTGATTAGCATGGTAGTGGTGTATGAAGTGTTAGTGCTGACACAGTGAGTGGATCAGAGACAGCAGTGCTGCTAGAGTTTTTAAACATTGTGTTTAACCACTCAATGTCCTACACTCTGTATTACAGGGGTCGCCAATTAAGTTTGTATATTTTTCAAGCCATTACGTGGCGGGCCACACAAAAAAAAAAAAAAAAAAAAAAAAAAAAAAAACTTTTGGAAAATGAAGTATAATGGAATGAAGTGCTACAGACTAGTAGCTCTCCAGCCCAGAGGGTTGTTGAACCCAATTGCAGAACAGTTGAATTTAAAGCAGGAAAACCCAAGAAGAAAGGAAGAAAGGGATCGAACCTGTATCGTTAGGGTTGCGGTCCAATACACTAACGTTGCCCTGGCTAGCGAATTGGGACACGAGCAGGAAAAAAATGCCCTTATAAGGAAATAGGGAGCCTGAGATCGGGTGGAAACTAAAGTCACGTCAAGCGCGACAGAGAGAGACAGGGGAGGAATGTAGAAACAGGGAGGTGGTTCTAATATTCTGATTGGACTGTAACTTATACAAGATACAATGGCCCCTGTCAAAGAATGGAATCTACAGATTAGGCAGCAATTGAGCAGTCAGTCTTAAAAATAAATGATAAAAACCTATAACACTTTGCAGGAACCACACTGTCATGGCCAGATGACTGCAGGTCAGAACATCTCCAAAACATCAGGCAGGTCTTATTGGGCTGTTCCAAGTATGCAGTGGAGAGTACCTACCATACGTGGTCCAAGAACATCCAACCGATGAACCGGCAGCAGAGTCATGGGATCCCAAGACTCCATGCGATCTGTGCATATTTACAGTCTACTATAGAGGTATGTAATTTTAATATAACAATCAGTGTCAATACATATGTGTACATCCCAACTAACAATTTTTTGGTTAGTCCATTATAATTAACAATCTGGCAAATTTTCTGAATGTTATTAGAATGGTATCATTGCAATGTTGCTCAACATTCTTATAACAATCTCTATAGGCCTGTCACGATAATAATTTTTGTGATAAACAATATTATTGTCATTTTAACACCATTAAATTGAACAATAAAAATAGACTAGCATAACAAATCAATTATACTGTACCCTTATTAAGACAACACATTTTCATTAATCATTGTTTGAAAAAAAAAAACAACTATTTTTCGCACTATAAACACATTTTGCACATTTTAGAATAATTTAATGTCCACAAAATCAGTCAGTGCGCCTGCTAAAGTGCAGCGTTGTATCAATTTAGTTCTCTATTTCCCCATTTAGTTCTCTAGTTTCGCCATTTAGAGGTGAGTGTTATCGACCTGCTGCTAACCCTGGCTAGCACTGCTGGAGCAGCATTAGCGGTTAAGGTCTTAGTGGTAATCTGCGTTACTTATCCAAATTAACAGTTTTCAGGAGAGAAATCTGGGTAAATTGAAACATCCAGCGCTCATTTGACTTCAAAAGAAAGTGTTTTTTTTTTTTATTTCAGTTTTACTTATAGTTTACTTAACTTAGCTTTACCTAAAATTAAAAGAGAAACATGGCGAAACCCCTGTTCCTTACTAGTGTTGCATAATGCGCTTTAAAATGCACCTTGTGTATGAAAATATACCAGAAAATAGACGTTTATTGATATTGCGCCTTATAATCTGGTGCTTCTTATAGTGCGAAAAAATAAGGTACTTACTGCAGTCTATTCACACTGTGTGTATGGATTCACAGTTATGGTTTGGTCAATTAGCATGATTGGCAAAAATACTGTAGCCTGGTATATATATATATATGTATGTGAACAAACATACAAATAAACACAATAAACATAATGTAATTATCGTGACAGGTCTAGTTCTCCATTAAGGCTCGGATTAGGCCCCAAACACATTTTGTAGATGCACATAAAAGACACAAAGCCGGGGTTTAATATCTGATGTAAGCTTTACTTTCAAATCCTGTTACATTTAGAACTGGCAATCTGAACATAAAGAAATGCCAAACCCAGGAGAAAAAAAATACAAAACAAAAATAAAAGGTACAAATGGTCTAATTACCAGTTATTGTCACAAACAACCCTGTACAGCCTTAAGAATGAAGTAATAAAAAAGCTTTTTACAGCACATAATTTTACTGAGTGCCAAAAAAAAGAAATACAAACAAAAAAATGATACTTGAGCCTTATTGAGTCATAAAATACATAAAAAAAATTGCAAAAAGCAAACGGACTGTGCTGAAAACAAAAATGTCAAGGTAACTGAACTCGTTTTTTTTTTTTCTTTTTTTCCTTTTTTTTTTAAAGTAGAAAAACATAAGTGCTACGAGCTAGAAAGACAAGAGAGCAATTCCATGCATCTTTTGAAGGGCTAAAAAGGTAGTCTGGCATAATGCACAATGATGTCAGAAATGAAAAAAGAAAATAAAGTACTGCCGCTTCGCAATTAGGCAAACGAAAGAGGAAAAGAATAAGTGCTTATAAATACTGGTGTCAGCGCAGGGAGGGACGTCTGTCCTCCACTTCCTGCCCACACAATCGGACAGGACAGCGCTGCAGCCATCTTCTTTTACATAATGATTACGCGGTGTGCCAAGGCAGGCCGACCAACAGGGATCTCTGCCCAGCGGACATTCGATCTGAACGAATTCCAGACGAAATGGGTCCCGAGAATCAGTTAGACTCACTCTCAGGGCTTCCAGGCCACTCTTTCCTCCAGTCAAGTGGCATTAGAGCATAAAAGAACGTATTGAGTCGGTGCCTCAATAAGAAAACGAAGGGTTTGGGGGAGGGGGCTCCACTTAAGATACGACATAGCACTTAGACTGCATGCTGGGCATATATGCAGAGGTCAGTTTCCTTTTCAACATGGGTCGAAAATGTAGCAAATAGTTAAAAAAAAATAAATAAATTTAAAGGAAAAAAAAAAAAAAAAAAAAAAGAAGAAAATAGCTTTGTTGGAATACCAACACGCCTTCTGTTAGCTTAGCCGTTAGCCGTAATGCAAGCGCCAGCATTTAGAAATTCACAACTTGGTCTGAAAAACACACATCTTCATCCCAATTCACCTTCTCCAAAGGCAAACGACAAAAAAGAGCTTAATTAGGGAGGGAGCACTTATAGCATCCAAAGGTCACCTCTATAAATAATGCTCCAGGGGTTTCTTCTTTCTTAGGAGTGTTAACTCTGATCTCAAATGTAACTAAAATCAAGGGTTTCTAACCTTGGAGGATTTTCTGTACTTCGTACAGTCTGTAGATAGTCCTAGCTTAACTGAAAACCAAAATACTTTCAATAGGGATAATTAATAAAATTGGAAGCCATATATTCTTGAATTACTCAGTTACACATCGAAAACATTCTTTATTTTTAGCATTTTTGACATGGCTATAGCTATTTTAGCATCTCATACAGTTATGTTGTTGTGGTTAATGACTAACTGTAGAAACTGTAAGAACATGTACCGTTTTCCCCCAGTATCGCTAAACGCCTGCTCTTTAAGATTAGAACCAATCACTGTCAGGGAGCGATCTTATTACAAGCAGTTCAATGGAAAGTCTTAGTGATTCCAGCCATAGTTAGGGGGAAGTTTAAGACTGTGATTATTACCAATAAATAGTTAAGGGGAGGTTTCAGAGCAAAAAAACATGGGAATTAGAACCAATCGCTGTCAGTGGAAAGTCACAGAAAAAATATAATTGGCATTAGAACCAATCACAGTCAAGGGGAGACGCAAAACAGAAGAACAAGGCAAAACACTGAGTTAGGGGGGAGGTCTTAGAATAAAAAAACATTGGATTTCAGTCATAGTCAGGTGGAATTTTGAGAAAGACTGTACTTAGGGCCAGTAATAGTTAAGTGGCGGTCACAGAATAAAAAAACAATGGGGTTAGAACCAATTGCTGTCAACTGGAGGCCCCAAAACAAAGATTATGAGAATTAAAACAAATCACAGTCAGAGGAAGGTATCAAAAAAAAAAGATTAGGACCAATCCAGGTTAGGCAGTGGTCCCATATCCAATGCTTAGAACCAATCACAGTCAAGGGGAAGTCTCCAGCCACAGTTAGAAGGAGGGAGGGGGAAGTCACAGGACAAAGACCATTGGAATTAGAACCAATTCCAGTCAGGTGAAGGTCTCAAAAACTATTGATTTTGACCAATAATAGTTGGAGGGGAGACCCTAAAACAAATAACATTGGGATTATAACCAATCACAGTCAGTTAAGGGCTTAGAACAAAGGATTGACTTTTCACAGACAGGGGGAGGTCCCAGAACAAACAAGGCAGAAATTATGGACCAGTCACAGTCAGATGGAGGTCTTAGAAGAAATAAGGCGATGATTAGAATGTACAAAGTCAATTCACATCATTATTTTGGCGAACAAGATGCTGTTTTACTTCAATTGAGGTTGAAATCTACTGCCAGCTTTAACATACTGTATATCGAAGAACCAAACACCTTGGAGCATTATTATACAGCAGTTCCTCAGATTCATTTCTAAATATTTATGTAGTTAGAGTATCATTGTACACTAGCATAAAGTGTTCATTTCATTACGAATTTAAGATTCAATCATATCGATTCGTTTGGGAAAAGTGCAACTTTTTACAGCACTGTGCAAAACTGGCGTTTCGAATTTTAGCCTGGTCCTTCGGTGCCCAGGTGAACGTCTACTAAGCGCCTACTGTTCTAGTCTTTTTATTTTTTTAAAGGAGCAGCACAACGCTGGCTGCTGATTGGCCTAAATCTGTTTACAACATCAATAGCTTTAGAATCATAGAATCACATTTCCAACCAGTCATATACCAGGTAGATATCAAGTGAGGAGGCATTCGCACTGAAGGCTAAACGCCGCCATTGTGGTCTGACAAGGTGGTTAGAGGAATTGGCATTAAATAATTTTTTTTTTATTGGGTTTAAGTGCTTTCTGTCTGAAATGTTTATTTTTTTTCTAAAATGTTAAGTGCAATTAAAACTCAAAAATAAAATAAAAATAAGGGGGGAACATAGAATTGTAGTACCATGTTTGCCCGCTTTAGCGAAAGCAACGCTTCCACAAAACCTCCTCCAAATAATGGCTGCCTCCACATTGCACTTAAGAGCCATTATCCAATGAGATCTTCATAATAGCTTGTTAGTACAGGATATATATTTATATATGTATATATGTATATATTTATATATTGTACATTTCAAAGGCTCATAAAAAAACGAAACAAAATGAACAAACGAACAAAATGCAACCAGAACAAAAGAAATGTTAAGACACAGAAGGCCACCGATATACCACTGTTTTTCTCATAGCTTCACTCAACGAACCCCAGCTACCTCTGTATCACTTTAACATTAACCAACGAAAAGTACATTCATTCAAGTCATTTTGGAACAGGTTCTCTTTTTTTCTTTTTTTTTTACACAAAAAATTACAAAAAAGCTCCAAAAAGCACCATTGAATCGGCCTTATGTGACTGGACTCGTCCCGTCACCTCATAAATCTTCTTAAATGTATAGGTGCACATTACATACGATAGCTATGCACAGGGCGCTCGACTGGTCTGTCGCTCATCTTCACTCATCTCCTCTCTTCTTCTGCCTACAGAAGACGGCTGGCCGCTCCACCTTAAGGTAACTATAATATATTGGCACAATCTGTGGCAACCGATAGTTATGGCGAAGGTGGTGTGGTTCTCAAGAACGTGGTAGACGGACAGCCCTTATGGGGAGACCAGGATTGCTTGGGCCACCAGCATGCCCTTGAAAGGCTTGTGCGAAGAAAAAACAAAACGAAAAAAAACGAAATAAAAAAGAAAATACATAAAACGAACAAATTTTTTTAACAGCTAAACCTTACTGCCATCAGCTGTTGCCTGACTGGCAAAGAAAGAACGGGGCCTTCAGCCTGCTCCCGGAGGCCAGATCAGTGTTTCCGAAAACCAGTCAAACCCAAGAGGCGAGAGATTTCGAGGAGGAAGGGTGGGGTGGAGGGAGGGGCTACAAAACTATGTACAGTTCGATAAATAATCAAGTGCGTGGTTTGAGGCGTCTGCTTGAGGCTCGAAAAACAAAACGAGGCTCGAAAAACAAAACGATACGTTTCCTGTTGTTTCTCATTCGTTCTTTTGTTTTTCCTTTTTCTTTTTTTTTTCTTTATTTTCTCTTTGTCGTGCTGCAAACGCCCCCCCTGGGATATTCCGTATCGAACCCCTAATGACATAGAAAACAATCGTAACACATAGGCGAGCATGCTATCTGATGCTTTGTAAAAAGGTCGGCATACTAATGCACAAAAATGTTGAGCGCTTGCACGTTTGCATCTTCTTTGTTTTCTCTTTTTTTTTCTTTTTCTCTCTGGAAAAAATAAAACGAAATGATCCTAGATAAAGCACTACTATTGGTTTCCTGTTCATTCAAAAATCTGTGTTAAAAACCAAACGGAAACATCGTTTAAAAACAACCGAAACAAAAAGGAGTAATAATAAAATTTCGATTGACAGAACAAAGAAAAAAAAGCAGCTTTGATATAAATGCATCGAGCACGTACAGCCTTTTTCCTTTAGACGTGTTCCGTTCCTGATAGACGTATGTGTGTGAAAGTTTGTTTCTTTCGTGAGTTTTTTTATTTATTTTTTTGTCGTGTTCTCCGTTAAATTCTCAGGAGCAGCGTTTTGTTTTTGTTTTCCGGCTGCTGACGGAAAGAAGATCCGATCGGTGACTCCTGACGGCCAAAGAGGTGCTCCGGGGATGAGAGTGGAGGATGAAGAAGAAGAAGAGATGGAGGGAAAGAATGAAATGAAATGTTGGTTGAGAAGGAGGTAGGTTAAAAAACTGGGGCGGGGGGTCAGACGGTTTTCGCTCTCTCCGTCAACCCCAGGTAGGCCAGGAAGGAGTGCTTGGGTGACGCGGGCGACGATGGAGGCGTGGCGTGTGAGGAAGGGCGTGGCCAGAGTCTGGAGAGGAAGGGGGAGGAGGAGCGTGATGGGGAGGGGCTGTGGAATGTGAAGCGACGGGCGGTGAAGAGTGTGGTGAGGGGGACCAGGAGGTGCGCCGGGTCGTAGGTCCTGCACGGATCGGAGTAGCGGGCGGCCAGCGAGGCCCCCCCATTGGCCGAGAGGTAGTGCGGGCTGGCCAGAGCGCCGTCCGGCTGCTGTTTGTTGGAGATGGACAGGGCGACGGACTGCAGCGCCTGCGACGCGCTCAAGCTCATGAGCGGACTGCTGCTGCTGCTCCCCCCGCTGCTACTTCCACCGCCCTCCAGGAGCACCAGGGGCTCGTGGCCGTCTGCGCCCCCGCCCAGGAACAGCGCGCCTTGCTGGACTTCTCCCGCCTCCTCGCCGCCCCCTTCCCCGCCCTGGTGCTTCTTGAGGTGGCGGCTGTAGACGAACGGGTGCGTGGTGGTGAAGGGGCAGCGGGCGCAGCCGAACGTCTGGCGGGGGGCGTGTTTGAGGCGCTTGTGCAGGTTGAGGTTGTCCTTGCGCTTGCAGCTGTAGCTGCAGCGGTCGCAGTGGAAGGGCCGCTCGCCCGTGTGCACGCGCACGTGCTCGATCAGCTTGTTGGCCGTCTTGGACAGGTAGCCGCACTGCTCGCAGCGGTAGTGGTTGCCCAGGCGGTGGGCTCGCGCGTGCCTCTCCAGCTCCGCCTGGCTGGCCCACGACGCCTGGCAGATGCGGCAGCGGTGCTCCGGCTTGCAGTGCGTCTTCAGGTGGCACTCCATGGCTGCCGGCCTGTTGGTGGAGTAGACGCAGAGAGGGCACCTGGGTCACAGAAGACAAGGAGGACACGCAAAAAAAAAAAAAGAAAAGGGGGAAAGCGTAGGAAGCACAGGGACGGGGGGAGGGAGGACATTTAATATTGCGAGGGTTTTTTCTTTTTTTCTTTTAAACAAAAATGGAAAAAAGAACACGTAACACAAACACACATACACATACACACAATGGACGAAGGGGAAGGGATGAAGGATGCACTTAATGTATCTGACCCTGAGTGATGTGTGCGGCAGCTATTGTGTGTTTGGTTTTGTGTATATATTGTGGTTGTGGTTGTCATGTGGTGACCATGTGGTTCGTATTCATGTCCGTGTGCATCGTGTAGGTTTGTACTATGTGTGCAGTAGTAGTAAGCAATGTGCAGTGTGTGGGTAAGTGCGTGTGTGTTTGTATGTATGCGTGCATGAGTGTGTGTGTGTGTGTGAGAGAGAGATGTTTTAAGTGAGAGTTTGCGGACAGGTTTGAAACGGGGGGATTCAGACGAAGGTAAGTGAATAAATGAGTGGCACTTACATTTAAATAGCACCTTTCATCTGCTCAGGGCCCCAAAGCGCTTCACAAACCCTGCAGAACAGAATGACCTCAGAAAGCACACCATGAAGAGCGCTTCTCTACCTCCCCGCTGAACCTCAAACACTACGGCGCCCTCGCTCTCTCTCTCTATATCTATCTATCTCCCTCGCTCCCTCTCTCGCTCGCTCGCCCTCGCTCTCGCAGCAATACAGCAAACTCTCTCTGGGAAAAGGCTCAGAGTTTATGTAAACATTTCTGGATCAATTACTTACAAAACATGAGCAGACTAGGATCCGACCGATACAAAAAAAACTAGTCCCAAACCTCAGAAAAAAAGGTTAAGAAGCTAAAAATCAGATCTAATACCTAAAATATTTTTCAGAGAATATAAAAATCACAGTCTGAAGACATTTAAATAGTCGAAAACTGAACAGACTTCACTGGTTTGAGAAGGCATATTCACATAGGGTGCATAATGTGTTTTTTTTTTCTCTGGTCCCTGTCCACTTTCCACTTTTACTCTCTTTAATTTCCCTCTTCCACAAAAGCAATAGTTCACAGTTCTTTGCGTAACATTAACAGACTAAGGGTGTACTCACACTAGGCACGGTTTTGTTGCACTCGCACTGCATTTAAACAATCTGTGCCTGATCACTTACACAATGATCACTTACTGCTCATTTGGCTTATCAGGTTTTGCGCTGAATGCAGCACCCCCGCCATGCAAAGCACCCTCTCTCGGAAACACTTCTTTTTGATAAAAGTAGAGATAATCTGCTTTAACTTACTTGGAAATACCCGCTAAAAGTCACGGTTATCTCAGTCACGGTTACTTACATACCATGCGCTCCAGGGAGGGGGTGCTTTTCCTGATGGCGGTATTGAATTCGGTGCAAGTGAACTGTGCTCGGGCACGCTTCAGAGCAATCATACTCCTCAATTGAGCCGTGCTTTGGGAGGTAACCGTGCACAGGCGCGGCACAAATTGCCTAGTGTGAGTACAACCTTAGACACTTTTAGATACACTTTTAAAACAAAGTCTCTCACTTTATTCCCCTGTCTTTCAGCTCCGCCCTGTCAAAATTTTTCTTTAACCTTCTTTAATGCATCCCTACAACACAGAGAATAGGACAGGCTCTTTGGAGTCCAATATTCATAAATGAACAAAAATGCATGATAAGTTTAAAAAAAAAGCAGACAGATCATTAATAGTAAATTTTGTACCAAGTCTGCGTAGATTTTTCTATTTTAATAAATCTTCCTAATCTTATTCTCAGAAAAACCTCTGCACAACACTGTGCAGTATATTGTGTATCGGTCAGGCCCTAGTGCTTTTAGTACTGTTTTAATTTGTTAAACCAAGCAGAAAAATAATATTTCAAATCTTTTACCCAACTTGATAAGGCTTTTAATATCCTGTGCATCAGTATGCACTCTCTATGGATGCACTCAGTATTTGGCAACTGAAAATATTTGGCAGAAAATTAAATAAATATGTAATAAATTAAATTATGACCAGAATTACACTGCTTAAAAGAGAAATCTAGTATTAAATGGCTTTGAGTTGTAGTGAAACATGATAACGGGTATGAAATTTAGTTGACTAGCCCGTATTCATTCTCCCCCAGCATTCCCAAATACAGAGCCTTTAGTCGATGCTCCCAACAGGTTTACAGTCCTAGCGATAAGGGCATTACAGTACCAATGGAGAGAAATCAATATTTTAACACCATTAAAGTTGATTGATTAACATGAACAAATAGGTAGGATAGGGGAACAGATTGAAAAATTAATAATGTGAAAATGCATAAATTGCTGAAAATATCTTTTGTCTACATAATAATGAACTACTCAGTGACTTGTCAATCGACTTATCGTGACTTAATTTCAGGTATAAACAGTTTTTTTTCCCCCCATATAATTTTTCAGCTGTATATCCGCCATCACAGGTGATGCCACAACATAGGGAGATCCTCCTTCAGCCAACGCCTCTTTTTGAACTGCTGCTGATGCAGCATTGCTGATACATCAGCTCACAGATGCCTTGTGCTGATCGACATCACCCTAGAAGTGATGAGGGAAAAGAGCGCTGATGGCAAGCTGCATGACTGGGATTCGAACCAGCGAACTACTGGTCATAGTGGCAACGTTTTAGATCGCTGGATCACTTGGATCACAGTGTTTTTAATGAACTACCTGTGCACTTTTAAAGTTCTCAGTGCCTCGTTTTAAATGTCAAGACCTCTAAATTCTACCAATTGAGTCTGAAACTACTTGGTGTGGAGCTTGTTAATGGTGTAAAACGTTTGATTTCTTGGCAGTACCATTGTAAGCCTGTTGGGAGCATCAGCTAAAATTGCTGTATGTGATGGTGAATATTATGTATTCCTTATCAGGTTTCAGGTCCATTTAACACAGGATTTCTCCTATAAGTTAATATATGATTAGAATAAATGGCACTGCTGAGGTACAAATCTGTTGTGCTTTGTATTAACAATGTGTAAGCTAAGTGTTTAAAACTGAAGTATATAAATTACAGTAGTTTTGTATCCGACAAATTATACACATTTGATGAAAACGTTCCTAAAATTAGATATTTGATGTTGAGCTTTCTGCCAATTGTCATTTTGTTCAATTTTCAATTTCAGCCAAATAAAATTCATTTTGGTGCATCTCTAATTCTCTCTCTCTCTCTCTCTCTCTCTGCCTCATGCAAAAAAAAAAAAAAAAAAAAAAAAAGACTTCTCTCCTAGTCACCCATGGTCCAATTAGCTATTAAAACGGAAGGCTGCTTTTTTTAACCTTTAAATGTGAATCTGCTCTCCCCCTGTCCTCCTGAGAACGGCCCAGAAAATGCAGGAATGTAAAACTCAACACAAGACCTGCTGATCTACAGTGATGAACTACTCAAACTCCATTGACTCCTACTGCGCAATAATGAGCTAACTACAGATGCTAATGCTAATGATGCTAGCATGTGGAAAGCACAGCGATAAAGTGACAGGATGAGGCAATGGCATCTGAAATACACAAGACTCTATAAGACATGAATCATGTATGTCACACGGCTGGACAGATACCACAAAAAAAAAAAGAGCAGGGACTGGACTGGACTATGTACTGGAGCACTCTGGGGGGGAAAGAAAAGAAATGGTAGCCACAGAGGGGTCGGCCGGCCGGCGTGTGCTGCTGCTGCTGCTGCTGCTGCTGCTGCCGTGTGGCCGGGGAGGCTGGGTGAGTGTGCTGAGTGTGTTTAGCCGTGTTTGAGTGTTGGCCACTAGGACAGGCTGGGAAAGAACAGTGTGAACTGTAGTCTAATGGTCTTGGCAGTGGTGTGGTTTAACAGATGGAGCAGCGCTGACTGGCTCCTCATGTTTTCTTCAGATATTTCACATGCACAACCGGCCCTCTCGCCGCGGCGAGCTAACGGGGGATTTCAGATGAGGCTCTTTTGTTCCTGGAAGAGCTTAAGCCTTTAGTTCTGATCAGTCTGAGTGTTCAGGTAATGTGTGACAGGGCTGCACGTCTCTAAGGTTTAATGGCTAATGTTTAAGTTTGACTGGGGATCTAAAAAAAAAAAAAAAAAAAAAAAGAGTCTAAAAGTCTATCACAATGAAAATCCGGCATTTATTCATTATAAAGCTGGAAATAAAGGATTATATATTTTTTTATTTATCTATTATTCTTACACACATGCTACAGTACCAGTCAAATGCTTGAATTTTTTTCCTACATTGTAAAAGAGTACTGATCATATTCATCCAGACTATATATGAGCACTAGGGGTGGGCGATATGGCTCTAAAATAATATCACGATATTTCAGGGTATTTTTGCGATAACGATATACTTGGCGATATAGGAAAACTAAAATAATTAATTCATTTCAGGAACATAGTATAATAGTATAACAGTATAATCATAATGTAACAAAATAAATAATATAGCATAAAATAATATAATGCAGCAAAAAATATTGCAGAATATTTAGTGCATCATATAAACTGCAAACTAAAACAATTATACAATAAATACACCTAAAGCTTCACAGTAAATAATAGACTACTTTTAAGACAGAACAGCCCTATTATCACGATATGGATTTTTAATATCATGATATTTCTGTGTCACAATATATTGTATACGATATAATATTGCCCACCCCAAATGAGCACATAAGAAAACATGTAGTAACTTAAAAGTGTTAAACAAACCAAAATACTCTGTGAAGCATTTAGATAAAATTATCCTCTACAGAAAAAACTCTTGCTCTTCTCTCCTAGGGCGGTCCTGATGAGAGCCAGTTTCATCATACTTTGTGACTGATCTTCATTTCTCACAGTATTTTTTTTTCTTTACTTAGTTGAGTAGTTCATGGTATAATATAAATTAGAACATTACTGAAATAGAGCTTTTCACTGTATACCTGTAACTCTACCTCTTCAACTCTACCTCTACTTTACAACTGATGCTCTCAAACACTTTATTAAGAGGCAAGAAATTCAAGTAATTAACTCTTGATGAGTTCAGCACAGCTGTTAACTGAAAGCCTGAATTTCAGGTGACTCTACCTCATAAAGCTAACTGAGAAAATTCAGCCAAGGGATGCTACTCTTAAGAGTGTAAAATATAAAACATATTCTGGATGACTTCAGTATTAATCTACAATGCTGGACATTTTAAAATAATGGAAAAAAGCTGTGTCCAAACTTTTGACTGGCACTGTATATATACACATATTTTGCTATATGTTATTTAATGTATATATGTATTTTATATACATGATATTACATTGTTAGGATTATCTTCAGTAAGTATTTTGTAAAATAATTAATATAAAATAAATATTGACATTATTGAGAATGTATTTCTATGTTTATTACTTATACTTTGACTGAAGTACATATTTGCTAAGTTTCCTGGAAAATTGCATTATTTATATTTACAGTTGTGTATACCTTTATAATTTAACTAGATGTATAATTTTCATTTATATTATTGTCAAAGCTAAATTATTTATTAATTTATGAATACTCTATTTTTCTTCATGTTTATAATGCGGGAGTAAAAAACAAATATATAATAAAAAGGCCTGATGCCTAGATGTCTAGATTTAGCAGCGCTTTAACATGGGGAACTGTTAAAAAGACCTTTTTATAATAAAATGCAAATATTCCTGCATCACTCACTCCACAATTTGTGTAAAACTGGTCTTACTAATGCAGTTTTATTTTGTTTTTACAGTTTTTTAATCTATGAAAAATATCTTGGCTTATTTAAAGGATCTTTCTGCGTGTGAAAATGGATATTCAGGACCTTCCTGTGCTCTTGTCTCTGTGTGTGGAAGTGTTAACCCTGTAGGGTGCTGTAGGATCAGGTGTCAGGGACATGTTTCTAAAGGGAAAAGTGCCTGAAATCATAGTTTCATATTTACCTCATTAGATGCCCACTGATATGCATTGATATATATATAAAACAGAAAAATAGAATCAACCAATATTGGAATTGTATTATTGAATTAAATTTATTTATTTTTTGCTTAATTTGTTTCTATTTTTCTGTTCTGCAGTTTAATAATGTAAACAGGTGCATTTTTTCTGTATTTAAATGCTGCTATACCAATATCACCTGGAATTTGGTAATAAATGACATTATTTAAATTGGATTAATTAGCCAATTTCTGTATATTTTTCATGCAGTAATAATTAAAATATGAAATTATTTTATTTTGTAATATATTCCAAAGCCAGTTTCCCTCATTAAAAGTAAATAATTGTATTTATAATACATCTATAGCTAGTATAAAGTACTGGAAACACTATTTGTGCATTTAATTCTAGTGTGCCTGTACAGCTTGAGCCTCAGGTTTCAAAAAGCTAATAAATATCAGTCAGAAAATCGGCCATCAGCCAACTTCCCAGTAAACTAATCCGGGTCTAAATCAGCCGTAAAAATTCACGATCGCTCCAGGTTTAATGTTAAACCATAATCAGAACACAGGATGCTGTTTGCTTGATTTTGATTGGTCAGACACCAGGCCAGATTCATAAAACGCAGAGCTAGATTTATCACGACTTTAAGAGGAAACAGAGCTGCACTGCTCTCACATTCTCATATTTATTCACTCAAATGAGGATTACCATCTTCTGTTAGTGCCTGCATGCAAGTGTTACTATTGGGATTTTATGTTTTTTATTCTATTGTATATACAGCTCAAAAAAAAAGGACCACTTAAAAATGATGAGTCTCTTTGATTTATCCAAATTGAAAGCCTCTGGAATATAATCAAGAAGAGGATGGATGATCACAAGCCACCAAACCAAACTGAACTGCTTGAATTTTTGCACCAGGAGTAAAGCAGCATAAAGTTATACAAAAGCAGTGTGTAAGACTGGTGGAGGAGAACATGATGCCAAGATGCATGAAAACTGTGATTAAAAACCAGGGTTATTCTACCAAATATTGATTTCTGAACTTTTACAACTTTATGAATATGAACTTGTTTTCTTTGCATTATTTGAGGTCTGAAAGCTCTGCATCTTTTTTTGTTGTTTCAGCCATTTCTCATTTTCTGCAAATAAATGCTCTAAATGACAATATTTTTATTTTGAATTTGGGAGAAATGTTGTCTGTAGTTTATAGAATAAAACAACAATGTTCATTTTACTCAAACATAAACCTATAAATAACAAAATCAGAGAAACTGATTCAGAAACTGAAGTGGTCTCTTCATTTTTTCTAGAGCTGTATATAACATATTTGGTTATTTTGGGGCACAAAACATGCTCTGAGTGTTGTTCATTAAGATACATAAACTCATTAACATGGTAATTTTTGACTGGCTGTTAATCTGACGCCATATTAAATATAGTAGTGGTACAAATAAAGCGGTGTCCATTTTCATGCCAAAATGCCAAATCTGTGATTCAGAAAAGTTGTTGTATTGATTTTGGCACCCAACACAGGCACTAATCAAAACATGCCTTTAATGTGCCGTGCTATTAATCAACTCCTCAACATGTTGATTCTGATTGTTATTGAGGATATTTGTTCATTTATCTCAGCTCTAAAACAAAAGAAAGCAGCAACTAATTTGGTATGGAAATAAACCAAAGCACTGCTCACTAATTAGCATCATTAATTAGCTCATTAACATGTCAGATTTGATTGGTTGTCACTGAAGTCTCGAAAGAAGCAGTTGATTAGGTGCAATAATTGAGAATATAGCAGCTGTTTTAGTGCCAAAATGGGCCAGAAATTAGGGTCAGAATCAGCTTATTAAAATGTCAATTCTGATTGGCTGTTACCACCCAAGTCCCACCCAAATAATCTTTGTGGTTAAAAAAAAAAAAAAGCACTGTTGGGTGTCTGAGATTTTTTTGTCTATTTATTCCAAAACTTGTTGATTTTGTTTCTTACCATGGTAACTTTTTATTGGATGTTTTTGTTTTTGTTGTAACAAAATTGACAAAAAAATTTAATTAGTGATGCAGATATTTGGTTATAAACCTGAATTGGCTCACTAACACAACTGTTGCCTGCTACATTCACACAGCAGGTAAAAGTAGCCCAAATCTCATATTTATTTTTGGCTGTTCACACAAGTCTTTTTAATGTAACCCATATCTGACAACTGTCTGGCAAACATGCATAACAGAGCAATGCTTCACGTTAAGTTTCCCTTTAATCCCTGTCAGAGATTGTCCACAATCGTGTTTTACTATTTTTTTTATTCACTTTTGATGCAATCTGTAACCGTATTTGGCCAATTCATTAGAAACACTGCATGGCTGCAACATGAACCTTCTAATATCATTGGAAGAAACATACCAGTCCAAATATTTATATGAAGTCTGTTTTTTTTTTTTTTACCACTTAAACTCTCACTCACTGCTGCTGTCCATTTTTCCCTTTTACTCACAGTCATTTGCTTTCTATTTAACGCAAAACTCGATTTGGCCAATCAGACAGAGTTGAATTGCTGTAAAATTGAATATGTATTAAAAAAATGTTTTTATTTTTTCTGTTTACACAACCACACAAACAACACACCTGTGTCACATATGACGTTAAAGATTAGATTTGGGCCAAATTTCAACATCTGTGTGAATATATCAATATAAGACCCATGTAAAAAAAAAAAAAAAAAATCACTAAATCGATAAACACAACAGTGTCTGGATTAGTGTGAAAAATGGGTAGATATTTTAGTATATTTTGGATTTTTGGATATTTTTTATTTATTTATCCGTCATTTTGTCAAAATTGGCCCTAAGTGTATTAATATGCATTAGCTCAATAACAATTCTGTGTAACCGAATAAGTGATAAAAAGACAGCAGCATATTGTTAAATTACACTAGGGATTTTTTATAAATCTGGCTCGTTGTCTAAATCTAGTGAGTCTAATTTTGGTTCTAATTGGCTTTTTGTTTAAAAAATCAAGAATCGTAGGCACAAATCAGCATATCAGGGACGACTGAGGCAAATACGAAGTATGATTTTTTTTCTGTTTAACCCTCAGAAGTGTAGAGTTACTGTTCTTTCATTATGGTATTAGCTAATTTTTCTCCCAAATAAAAAGTTTAAATTAAATAAGAATAAGAATTTTGGAATTTGGATTTCTTTGCTTGTTTAGACATGCTTTAATAATTCACATCAAATCACACCATACATCATTATCATTGTATTATTGTGTTATTGTATGATTATGTTCTCACTATCAGCAGTAACTGCCACTCCTAAGGGTTAAAAGCAGCGGCGTGTTTGGAGCACCCTGAACTGAAAGCAGCACTATAGGGTGATGCTCCCTAAAGCTGTGGGGAGTGTGGCGGGTGGTGGGGAGGTGGGCAGGGGCAGGATGGGGGTGGGGTGGGGTTTATCGGGGAGGGGGCGGGGCAGTGAGGCGGTAGAGGAAGCTCGTGCTGTACTTGCTTTCCTTACTTGAGCCCTCCAGCGGGGACGGTATGGCACTTCTTGTGTTCCAGCAGCTGCTCGGGCGTCTTCATGAACTTGTGGCAGATGTCGCACTCGAACATGCGCGTGATCAGGTGGATCTGCAGGTGCCGCTCGTACATGGCCCGCGTCTTACACACAAAGTTGCAGAACACACATTCAAAGCCTTGAGGGGACAGGGGGAAGGGGGAGGGGACAGGGAGAGAGGACACATGTACATGTTTACGTTCATGTTTATTCGTCGGGCAGACGCTCTAATCCAAAGCAACACAGAAAAAGCTTGCAGACAGCAGATGGCTGCGATCGCACGAGCACGAAGCAGCCCCGCCGCGAGGAGCCGCAACCTACAGACTGCAGCCTCAGCCTACACTGCTCAGATAAAGCCTGGCTTAAGCCTAAACTATAGAAAAAAGCTTTAACTTTAACAGAACATTTATACAGAGAGGAGTTACATAGGACACTGTTACATATGAAGATGCTACAAATGGTTCTTTAACTAATGATGATAATGCGATAGAAGAAGCACTAAATTGACAAAAATGTAAATTTTGGACACATTTTTTACGTACAGTAGTGTCCACAAGGAGAAGCGTGCATCAGCACCAGACATAAATGTGGACACACCTTAAATTCAGTGTTTTTTAACAAAAAAGTGTTAAACAAACCACATCTCTGCTGGATGTTCTCAGTCAGTTTTATGAGGCACAGTCACCTGTAGGGTTGCAACTAATGATTATTTTGGTAGTCGACTAATCTGACGATTAACTTTTTGATTAGTCGATTAGTCAACAAATATTTCTGCCATGTCCTCCTTCACACAAAATGATAGAAACAGCTATAGATGAGATTTAAAAGGCACTTAAATGTCTAGATGGATTTTTTTATGTGTAAAGTACTGATATTTGGTGAGTAAATATGTTTAGGCATCTTCCAATGCGCTTCTGTGTAATGCCGTACTGTTACAAATCAACGATTAGTCGACAATGAAATTTGTAGTCAACAAATTTAAATAATCGACACTGTCGATTATATCGACTAATCGTTGCAGCCCAAGTCACCTGTAATTCAGGCTTTCAGTTAACAGCTTTGCTGAACTAATCAAGAGTTCAGCACTTGAATTTCTTGTCTCTTAATAAAGTGTTTGAGAGCATCAGTTAAAGTAAAGTAGTGAAGAGGTAGAGTTACAGGTATACAGTGAATAGTGAATATTTGATTAATGTTCTAATCCAGATTATGAGAAGCCTATGATTACTACTCAACTAAATAAAGAAAAATTCACTTTTAGAGAAAAAATTAAGGTCAGTCAATGCAAAACTTTGAAAGTATCATCAAGTGCAGTTGGGAAAAAAAAAAGCATTAAGCATCAAATGCATTATTGATGATTAAACTGGCTCTCATTAGGACCACCCCAGGAAAGGAGGACCAGTTCGTCAGAGTTCATCAGAGTTACCAGCCTCAGAAACTGCAAGTAAACAGCACCTCAGAAAAGAACACCACAGAGTATTTTGGTTTGTTTAACACTTTTAAGTTTCTACATGATTCCTTGTGTGTTCCTTCATAGTCTGGATCACTTCACTATTCATTTACACTAAAAAATTAAAGCACTGAATGAGAAGGTGTGTCCAAACGTTTGACTGTATCAACTGTATAAAAATCATTACCACCCACTGTAGTGTCTCTGAGGTATTCCCAGCACACATGTGACACTGTGGATTAAGGAATGTTTAATACCCAACTACTTCAAATGAATGAATAAAATTATCATTTAAAAAGGGCGTTTTATATTTACTGAGGTTATCTTTGTCTGATATTAAAGTTTGTCTGATTATCAGAAAAATGCAAGTATGATAGAAATGCAAAAAAAAAAAAAAAAGAAATCTGTAGGGGGCCAATACTGTAACTACATCTCTGTTCTGTAGGTTGAGTGGTGTATTTACTCTCTGGCAGAGCTTCAGTAATGGCTGTACTCTGCTGCTCTCAGTCTGGCAGTAGTTGAGCCGAAGCCTCAGGAAGCTGCTGCTGCTCTTCACTCTGACGCTCAGATCCATACTGAGCTGTTTGTTTACAAAACGGTTGCTCGTTTTTTTTTTCTCTCAGACTTACTGCAGCTCTGTCTGAATACTGTAGCAGCCCAGAAAGAATACGAGCTCACACAGAATATACAGACACCAAGCAACCAGAATTCAACATCTTACTAACATCAGTCTAACCCAACATCTGCAAAACTTTAGAAATGTTCGTAAATGTTAGAAATCGATATGTTTGTGCTTGGTGTTCAGTTACAGTACCACAATTCTATCAGTCTAACATTAGAGCTCAACATTGAACCAATGTTGTTTTTTAACAAATATTTTCCTTTGATTTTCAACACCTGTACAACAATGGAGCTTGTCATCAATCCAATGCTGTTTTTTGAGGGACAATTGACTTTCATTTCCAATCGAAATTAAACGTGCAACATTATTCAACATCAGTCTAATGTTGGAATTTAGGTCATCTCCATGCTGGTGTATATTCGATATGTCGGTACCACTTTAAAATAAGACTACCTTTATAAAGGGTTTATAAATTGTGTACAATTAGTTCATTATTGGTTACTCATTAGGTTGTAAATGCCTTAAATTTTTTTATTAATTTATTTCATTAATAATCAGTTATAACACATACGTAGAAAGGGCAACAATATAGATGGCTGTGGGTTCACTATTTGGCAAACAACAGGCCATTGATGCCCTTTCTACGTATGTGTTATAGCTGATTATTGATGATTTTTAAGGCATTTACAACCTAATTAGTAACCATTAATAAACTAATCATAACCCCTTTATAAACCCTTTATAAACCAGTGTTAGTTTTTGATTGATATGCAACTTTAATTTTCAACCAATATAAAAAAAGTCTGTCTAATGTTATACCTCATTTAGATGTTTGATTTCCAACTCCATATTTTTCTAACTTTGAAACACAAAATTAAACCAGTGCTGGATTTTGATACAAGTTTTTTGCTTTGATTTTCAACAGAAATTCAATATCATCAATATCATCAAACATTGGAGTTTGTGGTCATCTCCATGCTAGTTTTCGTTTGATATTTTACTTTTATTTCCAAACAAAAATTTAAGATCTATTCAACACTGGAGCTTGACATCAATCCAATGCAGGTTTTTAGGAATAACTGACTTTTATTTCCAATCAAAATTAAACGTTTAACATTGGAGCTCAACATTTTTTTTGAGACTTTGAGTTCCAATAAAATCTTAACATCTGAAAAATATTGGAGCTTGACATCAACCACACAGTGGATCAACACCAGCAGATGACATGTCTCTCCAAACCATCACTGATTGGTGGAAACTTCACACTAGAACCTTGAGCAGTTTGGACTGAGTGTCTCTCCACTCTTCCTCCAGACTCTGATCCCTTGATTTATAAATGAAATGAAATGAAATTTACTGATGATCAGTGATGGTTTGGAGAGACATGTCATCTGCTGGTGTTGATCCACTGTGTTTTATTATCAAGTCCAAAGTCAGTGCAGTGCTTCCCTCTATTCTACAATTTCATTTTCCAGCAGGAATTGGCACACTGCCCACGCTGCCAAAAGTACCAATTGGTCTTCTATAATATTCAAATTTTATGTGACACTGATTTTTGGGGTTTCATTGGCTGAAAAAAAACAATCATCATCAACAATAAAAGAAATAAAGTAACTTTTCAATGATATTCATTTTTTTGAGATGCACCTGTATATGACATATGATGATTTCCAAACAAAATTCAACATCTGTCACAGTTTAGAAGCTTGGCATTAACCTAATCATGATTTTTCTATATCTGTTCTATATCTGCTTGATGTTAGAGTCCAAGATCTTTCCAATGTCTGCTGAATACCCACCAATTAGCATTCATCATAACACTTACTGTACATCTATCTGGTTTGAGACAGTCCTCCACATAGTTACTTACCTATAAGTTGCATAGATAGACTTTAACAGTAACATCTGCCGTCCTAAAGCTAGAATATTGTCCACACATGTCTCTTAATTTGGGATTACTAAACAGTCATTAATAAAGGCTAGTCTCACCTTTTTCTGATTTCTCCTCTGTTCCTGAGCCCGAGCTTGACTGGCTGCTGGCGGAGGAGGGCGGGGCCAGCAGGCTCTTGAGTTCCTCGTTTCCCTGGGTAACGTCTCCCCCCTCAGAGCTGTTGAGAGAGTCGCTGAGGGCCGAGAGAGAGGAGGAGGTGCTCTTACTCTCGCTGAGGGGGCTCCTGGAGTTCACACCTGTCCAGCACAAACACACAGGAACAACCCAGGGTCACACACTTCACACAAAACGTAAAACACACTCTGGGAGTAAATGTTTGAGTAAAATGAACATCGTTGTTTTATTCTATAAACTACAGACAATATTTCTTCAAAATTCCAAATAAAAATATTGTCATTTAGAGCATTTATTTGCAGAAAATGAGAAATGGCTGAAATAACAAAAAAGATGCAGAGCTTTCAGACCTCAAATAATATATAGAAAACAAGTTCATATTCATAAAGTTTTAAGAGTTCAGAAAACAATATTTGGTGGAATTACCCTGGTTTAATCTCAATTTTCATGCATCTTGGCATCATGTTCTCCTCCACCAGTCTTACACACTGCTTTTGGATAACTGGTGCAAAAATTCAAGCAGTTCAGTTTGGTTTAATGGCTTTTAATAATCCATCTTTCTCTTGATTATATTCCAGAGGTTTTCAATTTGGTAAAATAAAAGAAACTCATAATTTTTAAGTGGTCTCTTATTTTGTTCCAGAGCATCAACAAAAAATGCTGTAAAAGAAAAAAACTACATTTAATACAGGTGTTTTAAATAAAACACTTCATTAGTTTAAAGCATGGTAGTTCCCAAGGTAACAGAGAACATATAGCAGTGTTTTAAAAAGGTTTCAGGACAGTTTTCCTTTAATGTTGCATAAATAATCTTCCAGGAATGCATGTGATATAATAATAGTTTACATCACAGCATTATTAGAACACTTCTCGCGTTATAGTCTTACATAACTTATATTACAGAAATGTTAAATTGGAGATCAGATGACTGTTTGACTGGTACTGTATGCACCAGTCAAGGACATATAGGACCTTCTTCCTGTATTTACTTTATTGCTCCGCCCCAGACAGCTCTGACTAATAATTATTGGAAGAAGCTTCTCACATAGTTATTCTGACATATTTTGTTGTGCTTGGAAAACTACAAGAAAAACTCTCAAAGTATAAAAGTTTTTAAACTGATTTGGACCAGAGAAAACTAACTGGTCAGCTTGGCTTCTGAGCTATCATTCGAACATTTGACAATTCAGGAAATTCAGAAACAAGAAAAATCATTTCAAGGCAGAGCAGGTTGCCATGTTTTAATATTTTATTAGCTGGGTAATTTGGGACTACAGTACAGATCTACAGAAATCAAACTCACAACAGAAATCAAAAACACTTAACAGATAGCTGCACCACTTGTGAACCCCCCAAAACCCCAGCTGATTGGTTAATTAAGACAAAAAGAAAGTCGCAGATCTTGACTCATCAAATACAGCTGCTGAACCATTTCTGCTGGCTAATTACTCTCTTTCTACAGGCCAACTGAGCTTTCTCAGACTCCTTGCTATGTATGGCTGTGGCATACATGATTTCAGGGCCGACACTTAGACACACCTCACACCACTCAGGAACCCTATAACCTCTATTACTGGTTTACAACAATATTTACCTGATCAAGCATTTACCATAGTTTTTTATGGAATTCATTTCTAGAAATGTTAGAATAATTCAGAAAAATTACAAAATAGATTAAAAAATGTTATCCCAGCACACAGTAGTAACAGTCTAACATACTTAGAAAAACCTGCAAGGGTCATAATGCGTCACAACACCTGACATAACACCTAAGCACATAAGCAGGGAGCTTCACTGTATGGTGCATAGGATCTGCTAGTCGAATCATTACAGAGGCTCTAATGTTTGAAATTGAATATTTTTTTGCGTGTGGTTGTGAAAGAGGGGGGCTGTGTCTGAGGTAAAAGGCCGGTTGGTGTTTGGCGGGCGTTCTGCAGTGTGTTATTCAGCGCTAAAAGGTCGAGCAGCCCGCCGCTCTTTCCTGAGAGCAGCTCCTGCAGCATTAGTCTGATGTCTGTATCCAAGCAGCCAGAACTATCAAGCCCTGCTCCCTTATTGATCTTCCTTCTGCCTGTGAGAGCTGAGTGTGTGTGTGTGTGTGTGTGTGTGTGTGTGTGTGTGTGTCTGCCCAGGTCAGGGCTGCTACAGCTAAGATGGCGGGAGCATCTCAGGGCATGACTCTCCCCTAGGGCTGCCCGAGCTCACGAAATGGCCGATGCCAGCTCTCTCACACACTCACACACACACACACACACACAAATACACACAGACACTTGTGCGGTGTGTGTTAGTGCTTCCGTCCTTCTGAGAATGCGCAGGCCAGGCAGAGCGGGTGGCCATGTTTAATCTTTTGTTAGCTGGGTAATATGGGACAATGTGATTTGCAGGAATTGGCCTGTACCTGCTGCTGTGAGTGAAGAGCGCGGCCTCTATTACAATAAGCAAAGCTGACGCCCTATATACCACCAAGATGGATTAACAGCAAACTTGCTCAAACCCTGCAGGAGAGAGGGAGCAAAGCTGCTTTTGGAACCAACAGCTGCCATCAGCCCCATTCAAACACACACACACACACACACACACTCCAAGACCAAGTCTCAATCCTCAGACCAACACACTCCAACACACTCCTAAAGAAGTGTGGGAAGAGGGCAGGCGAAGACTCACACTCAATCCTACACACAGAGTCTCTACTGAAACACCTGGTTTTAGACCACAATGATTTATCATCCTGATGGACAGTTCTGGTGGAAACAGGAGAGTTGAGGTGCACATTGAATTCTGCTGTGATTTAATCAGCCGTGGTTTTATGTTTTTTGGATACATTCCAGGTTAGCACCCGAACATCCCTTTCAGACAGCTTCCTCTTACAGCGTCCACAGTTAATCCTGTTGGATGTGGTCGGTCCTTCTTGGTGGTATGCTGACATTACCCTGGATACCGTGGCTCTTGATACATCACCAAGACTTGCTGTCTTGATCACAGATGCTCCAGCAAGATGTGCATCAACAATTTGTCCTCTTTTGAACAGAGGGTGAGGGGCTCATTATCATAGGTTTGTATTCTAAAACATGACACACGTCCCCACACATGGCACCGGGAGGGGAATCATCTTCAGTGACAAGCACCACAAAGTCGGCACCAAAAAAAAAAAGGTCAAACACTCTAATATTTGGTTGAACCACCTTTAGCTTAGATTGCTGCACACATTCACTGTGGCATTGTTTCAAAAAGCTTCTGCAATGTTACAAGATTTATTTCAATCCAGTGTTGCATTTATTTTTCACCAGGATCTTGCAGCAGCATTGATGATTGTAGAGTCTGACCAACCGCTGCACAAAGCAGCTCTTCTCCATCCAGCACATCCCAAAGATTCTCAATGAGGTTAAGATCTGGACTCTGTGGTGAACTCTCTCTCAATCCATGTGTGAAAATGATGATCTCATGCTCCCTGAATCACTCTTCACAATTCCAGGCCTATGAATCCTGGCATTATCATCTTGGAATATGGCCGTGCCATCAGGGAGGAAAAAATTAATTGATGGAATAACCTGGTCTATAATCAGTATATTCAGGTAGTCAGCTGACCTCATTCTTTCAGCACATACTGTTGCTGAACCTAAACCTGCAGACCAACTGCAGCATCAACCAACACATCATTTACTTACTTAAATCCAGGCAGTGTAATATAACCTATTATATAAGAATTTTCTAAGCCTAAATCAGGATGTTTTTCTCTAGTTGTCCAGAGGATGTATAAAAACCAATACACATACACACACTAGAAGGCTCAATTCTCCCTACAGCACCCACCCATCCACCCACACACACTCGCTCGCTCACTCCCTCACTAAAGGGCTGTGTGTGGGGAGGGCAGCAGACCTGAGTTTGGTCGTTTTGTGGCGGGAGGTGTGCCTGGCACTGGGCTAAATTGCAGCTGACAGATCAGGCTGGCCTTTGGTTGTCACTCTGCCAGCCCACTGGCCGCTGGACAGGGCCTCTCTGGCTCGGTCTAAATGCCAGCGGCGGGTGAGGGAGAGTGGGAGACAGGACCATGCCGGCCTGCCTGACTGCCTGGGTGGCTGCACAGGAACTGCCCGGGCTATTGATTCCTCAACCTCCTATGGCTGATAACGCCAGGTCTTCCAGATAAATACACACTCTCTCACACACACACACACAAACACACACACACACATACAGCAATCCTGTGCTTTAGCCACCTGACACACACACACACACTCTCTTAGCAGCAGGCCAGCCCACCCTGGCGATAAACCCATCAAACTCTTTTGTCAAAAACACAGTTATTGACCTTCACATTTAGAGCTAAAAGCCAAATCTATGGAAGTATTTTCACTCTTAAGCGAGATCCGTCCACACAGCAGCATTTCATACCTCTATATACTGTATCTGTACAACTGTCTTCACTATTACTCTACTCAAAAGAAAGGTTTAAAACATTTATAATTAACTGCATTTTTGTGCTAGATGAACTGGAATGAATCATTTTGACCCTAAAGACAGATTTCAATTTCTTACATCTATATACATGGACAAACTAAGGTTCATCAGCATTAATTCATAAGCATTTGCAAGGTTACAAGCATGTATGAATGTGGATTTGCCTGTCTTTCCAGCGTATGAGAGACTTCTAGGTCCTTCAGATCTTATCTTGACCTCCACAGTTCCCTGAACTGTCACTGAACTGAGAAAACCATTCATTACACGCTGTAGAAGCCACAAGCATGGCTAGATCTTTGCACATCTTAAGTTAGTTGCTTATTACAACTGGTCCCATTATTCATTGGTCACTGTGCTACAGAAGCTGTACTACAGATGCTGATCAACATATACTGTACTAGAATCACAGTGCTACAGACAATGTACTATATAAGCTAAACTATGCAATCTGTACTACAGACAGTGATAGAGCTGCTGCAGATGCTGATCTTATTGCACTTATTGTTTGCACTAGTGCTGTGCGATATGACGATAAATATCGTAAGGACGATAGAAAAGTGTCTATAATGCTACTTACCTTCTATCGTCTCTATCGTTTCTACAGTAATTTAATCAATTATTCATGCAAATATATAAAGTAGGCTATGATAAAATGTATTGGCTGCACTAAAAGGTAGTAATTCTCATTTGTGTCACTTTGAAATAAAGTTGGAAAAAAATAAGCAATGATATTATTTTTTGTCATATTTTTCGAAGAATAATTGAAAACATACTTAAATGTGGTATATCATGATATATATCGTTATCTTGATATAAAAATGTCCATATCGTGATATATGATTTTTCCCATATCGCCCAGCACTAGTTTGCACTATATAGGACCTAGAATAGTTTTATTTGTATTTTTCATTTATATTGTTTTCATTATATTGTTTTCATTCATATATTCAGTTTGCATTATATGATTTTGTCAAATAAAACTATTTTTTCTATTCTTCATTTTTAAAGTTTTATTTTAAATATTTAAAAATCTCATCTCGTCTCATCACACCCCTACTATATACACTCTGGTAGAGAAACTGTGCTTTAGATCATGTGCTATATACTTTGTATTACAGAAAATGTACTATGTGCACTGTACTATAGATAATGTACCAAAAAAACTGCAGTACAGCCATGTGTTACAGATACTCCACAACAGACACTGTTCCATAGATAAATATACCAAAATACCATATACAATATGATTTAATTATTTCTGGTATGATACAGACAATGTGCAATATAAATAAATATATATATATATCCTCTTGAGACCCTGCGTCCTCATAGGGGGACATTACATTTAAGCTTTACCGTACCATGATACTTTTTTTTTGGCACATTTTTTTAAAAACCTTGACCCTTTGACCTCATATGAAGAGACTGCCCATACCATCTAGTGTCCAATGATAACATTACACTCAATTATTTGAATGCAAGAGGGCAGGAATCCCAGTCAAAAGTTTTTACAGCCAGGCCTGACAGAAACGTGGGTCAGATAATAATCTCATCCAATTTTCTGTTTGAAAATAGTTAATTTACTTACTGTAGGAAGCTAACATTTAATTTTTGGACTGTTAATGGGTCCTTTTGATCACAAACGGCAAGAATATTTTTAAACGATAAAATAAAATACTGTCTCCATATGTGGACATTGGTTTTTGGGGAAAAAAAAAAAAAAGAAAGAAAAGAAAAGGCTTCCTGTACAAAAACAGTTTAATATACTTGTTAGATCCTATTAATCACAAATTTAAGAGAAATTAAAAATCAAAAAGCTTGGGTCTCGGGAGGATATATATATTAGGGGTGTGCCATATCGTATCGTATGTGATAATATCGCCAAAATGTTTCAATATCGTCTACGATATTATACCCTGAAATATCGTGCCATATTACCCACCCCTAATTATCACATCAGGGTACTACTTTTTTTGCTGTTTTTTGCAAAAGAAAAATTCACACTGTTCTCATTTCCTATTATATTATATCTATTATATCTACTAGAGACAGATTCTATCTGTCCAGTGTCATTTTTTTACTTTAATCCTGGATATATGGAGAGATGTAGAGCGCATTATTAGTATCATGACATTCTGGATCTTTGGCGTCTGTTACTGTATTCAACCCTCTCAGTGATGACAGGGCTTCTATAGGACATTATGTACGTATAGCACAGCATGAGTGTAGTGTACTCGACACGAGCATCGTCCAGCACTCGCTCGGCGTCCGTCTGCGGAGTGTGAAGTGTGTTCTGACCTGCGTGTTCAGCGTTGATATGGGCTTTAATCTCAGCTTCGTCCACTCCCACATATTCACACGAGTTGCAGCACAGAGAGAACATCCACTGCTCCTTATCCACATGCAGCGACATGTGGCTCACAAACTGGGCATTCAGCTCCGTCTGGAAACCACACACTCGGCAGCTACACACACACACACACACACAGAAACAAGGAGAGAGGAGAACAAATAAGATATTTTTATAAGAATGTGTATTTTAGGGAGTGTGTGTATCTGCTTGAAAGGCAGCGAATGATTAAATGTTGGTAATGAAGTGTTTAGAGATATTTTGACTGGATATTTGAATGTATTTATAATTTTTTTTTATGTATTTTGTTTTTCAGGATAAAATGTATTTAAAAGAAACCTAGAAATACATGTTTGTGTGTTTGTGTGTGTGTGTGTGTGTGTGTGCATATATGTGTGTGTGTATGTATGTGTTGTGGTTCATGAGGACACAGACCTGTAGTAGTAGGGGCAGTTCTTGCGCTCTCCTCCGTCCGTGCTGACCGCAGTAACGATGTGTTCAGTGTCTGTGCTGACCAGTTTGACGGAGTGGATGGTGAGGTGCTGGTTTAGATTGGCTCTGCACTTCGCGGCGTACGGACACAAGTGGCATTTATATTTCCTCTCCTCTAAAAAAAAAAAAACAGAGGAACACACAGCTGTAGAGGACGAGGACACTCGAGGAGCAATCGATGAACAAACACAGAAACGTACAGTGCTTTCCATTCTGTAGAGAATAAAGGTAAGGTAATAACATTTTATTTCAAGCAACACAAATTAGTGGTTTGTTAAGGTCATAAGTGAGAGATCTGCTGATAAGTGAAATCGCTAAAAACTATGATCCTGAGATTGCTGGTTCGAATCCCAGTCATGCAGCTTGCCATCAGCTGCCGGAGCCCTGAGAGAGCACAGTTAGCCTTGCTCTCTCTGGGTGGGTACAGTATAAGGATGGTGCTCTTTCCCTTCATCACTTCTAGGGTGATGTCGATCAGCACAAGGCTGCGTCTGTGAGCTGATGTATCGGAACCGAGTCGCTGCGCTTTCCTCAGAACGCACTGTGATGCTATTTGGCAATGCTGCATCAGCAGCAGTTAAACCAAACACCAAACAGCATCTTATACTTAAATACTTAAAAAATACATTTGAAGGTACCCGTAACAATGCAGACAAACAAAACAAATGTACTGTAGATCTGAAAGTAAAGAATACTAGCTCCTATCTCTCTCTCTCTCTCTCTCTGACCTCATGTGATTTCTTCATGGTCAGGTCAGTGGTCTGATCTGCCTGGGCTGATCTGGTAGCACTGTGTAGGCTGTGACTGACCCAAGACCAGCTGTGTCTCGCTGGGTCCAGTTGACCTTAGGCTACTATACTGCTCAGTAATTACCCCAGGCACTTTTCCCACCAAGGCTAATCACACGCATAATCTCTTTAAAGGAAGGGTAATCCAGTATAGTGAACCTTATTTACTTACTCGCAGCATTAATCCAACTAACACACACACACACACACACACACACACACACACACACACACACACACACAAACACACACAATCAGCCTAGGGCCTGCGCTGGTCAGTCAGTGAGCTAAAAGGATTGGTGAAGCAAAAAAAAAACAAAAAAACAAAAAAACACAAATAAACCAACAGTGTCACCCAATTTTTTAAGTTACTCACAAAGCTTTCAGTTACCAGGTTGAAAGGTTAAAGTGACACATATCTGATTTATTCATGGCTATGTGTAGATCTTTTTATTATGGTTTTGAGTCACTTTCACTGGGTTTAAGTCACTTTTAGGTATCCCTTTCCTTGGGTGATCCATTATAGATGCCACATAGATGCTTACCTAACATTTAACTGACATTAAACTGACTATCTACTAAATGCAACTAAAATAATGCAGTTGAACGTAAAGGATTCTTAGTTGAATTTAACCCTACACCTAAATCAACACTAACCCTTAACGCTACTATTAACCTAAAACTTAAATCAAACTCTAAACATCACTCATAAAAGGGTTAAGGTATAGGGTTATGTGTATGGTTTTAGGTTACATTAAATTATTTCTAATTTTCTCCAAGCAGGGAGAAGACTAGCACACACCTCCTCCAACACATGTGAAGTCAGCCACCACACCACAACTTCACGGCACACTCGGAGGAAAGTGCAGAGACTCGGTTCTGA
This sequence comes from Astyanax mexicanus, assembly GCF_023375975.1. Lineage (NCBI taxonomy): Eukaryota > Metazoa > Chordata > Actinopteri > Characiformes > Acestrorhamphidae > Astyanax > Astyanax mexicanus. The sequence continues at coordinate 49,612,470 of NC_064414.1, forward strand.
TACATCAGCTCACAGATGCTGAAAGGTGAAAATGTTCAAGGGGTATGAATGCTTTTGTAAGACAATGTACATGTGGTCCTAGAACGATTTATTAGATAGATTTCTGATTTATGGAAATTCAACAAGATTTCAGTATAATTCAAATGATTTACAGAACCAGTCAAAAGTTTGGACACACCTCTTCTCAATCAATGTCTTTCTTAATGTTTTTTTACAATGTATTTTCTACATTGAAGATTATTTTTAAAATTAATGAAACAATTAAGGGACGCACATGGAATTACATATTAAACAGTAACAAAAAGTGTTATTCCTCCACATTAATCCCCTGATCTAATCCTGATGAACTGAGATGGTGATTTAATTGGGATGAGCTGGGGCTTCACAGCATGAAGGAAAAGCAGCAACTATTGTTCAGCACCTCCGGGAACTCCTTCATTCAAGATGCTGAGAAAACTATTCCAGGTGACTCTCCCTCATGAAGACACTGAGATTAAAATTAAAACCAAGAGTGTGCAGATCTGTCCTCAAATATACTTAGAAGAATCTAAAGTATAAAACATTTTCTGGTTTCTTTAACAGTTTATGATTACAGAATAATTCAGCATGTGTTTCTGTAGAGCTTTAATATAGTCTTTAGTGCTGTGTATTTGTGAGGAATGTATGAGTGAGGGTGGGACTGGGCTGATACAGTATGTCTTCATTGCTGGGAGATGCAGAACAAATACTGCTGAATTTTGGCGGGAGAAGGATAAATTCTAGCGGGAACAGGATTTATAAATCAGTTCTGTGAAGACCTTTACTCCACAACCTTCTAGCCAACACACTAGACATGCTGACCTTACGTTCACCTTAGTGCTGTTCTATAAAAATAAACAAGCTCTGTGCACGCAGCTGAACGTCTGTATTAGAAACAGGTGGAATTAAAGTAGCTAAATTCAGTTAAATACAGTTTGAGCATTAGGTTTGATTCCAAGCAGCCCCTGTGGAATCTTCATGAAGCTCTAACAATCAAAGACCAACATCTCTATAACTTGATGAAAAACAATATCATCCATCCATCCATCCATCCATCCATCCATCCATCCATCCATCCATCCATCCATCCATCCATCCATCCATCCATCCATCCATCCATCCATCCATCCATCCATCCATCCATCCATCCATCCATCCATCCATCCATCCATCCATCGTTGCAAGAAAAAGTATGTGAACTCTTTGGAATTACTTGGATTTCTGCATAAATTGGTCATTAAATGTGTTCTAATTTCAGTCACAACAATAGACTTTAAAATTACATGTTTGCATGGTTTTATTGAACACAACATGTTAACATTCACAGTGCAGGGTGGAAAAAAAATGTGAATCTTTAGATTAATAACTGGTTAATCCTCCTTTGGCAGTAATAACCTCAACCAAACGTTTCCTGTAGTTACAGATCAGACCTGCACAACGGTCAGGAGGAATTTTGGACCATTTCTCTTCCCAAAACTATTTTAGGTCAGCAATATTCTTGGAATATCTGCTGTGCATCGCTCTCTTGAGGTCATGATGCCAAAGCATCTTCATTGGGTTGAGGTCAGGACTCTCCTGAAGGAGCATTTTCTTCGGTTGAAGCCATTCAGTTGTTAATTTACTTCTATACAGCATCTTGGGTCGTTGTCCTGTTGCATCATCCATCCTCTGTTGAGCTTCTTATTGTAGATTTGTCAACAAAAATGTTAGCATGTGCCAGAGATTTCTGTAAGTCTTCACAGCTGACACTCTAGGATTCTTCCTCACCTCATTGATCATTCTGCGCTGTGCTCTTACAGTCATCTTTACAGGACTTTACCCTGCCTAGGGAGAGTAGCAGCAACAGTGCTGAACTTTCTCCATTTGTAGAACCTCTGTCTTACCGTGGACACATGAACATGAACATACAGATTTGAGCAACACATCCTTTAATCTCATCACATCCTGGCTCCAATCAGCTCTTAGAAAAGTCATTATCCTAGGGGTTCACATACTTTTTCCACCCCTTACTGTGAATGTTAACATGTTGTGTTCAATAAAATCATGCAAACATGTATTTGTTTGTGTGGAATTAGTTTAGGCCGACTGTGTTTGTCTATTGTTGTGATGTAGATGAAGATCAGAAGACATTTAAAGACCAATTTATGCACAAATCCCAGTATTTCCAAAGGGTTCTTATACTTTTTCTATCTATACTGGCTCTATCTATCTATCTATCTATACTGACTCTATCTATCTATCTATCTATCTATCTATCTATCTATCTATCTATCTATCTATCTATCTATCTATCTATCTGAATGAGGCTGTATAAAAGACATGTGAAGTCTTTCTAAAGGGTCACAGTTTGATGTTTTGTTCTGTATAAGCTTGAGTGAACTGCTCTTTGATGGTCAAATGCATTCTGGGACCTTTGTTTTAAAAAAGTATCTGTCCTTTTTTCCCCAGATTCACTACAGCCCTGCTGTTTACTGCTGCAGCCCCAGAAATAACACAAAGGGAATAGTGAGTGAGTGTGAGTGTGTGAGTGTGTGTGTGTGTGTTGCTGGTTGCTCACCTGTATGTAAGGAGAGGTGTCTGGAGAGGGTTTGCTGGCGGCCGAACACTTTTCCACACACAGGGCAGGGGAAGAGTTGTTCATTTATCCTCCACTGAGCCAGACCATTCCCCGCCTCCCCCAGAGCCTTCTCCGAGTCTGCACAGCAAACACATCCACATACCACACTTTCAGTTCACCCAGTACCATACTCACACCACACCACATATCAGAAACTAAACTGATAGCTGGATATACTCTCCGTCCAAGTCTGAAAATGAATGTCACCCAATAAAAACTGTCTAGACAGAAGTGTAGCATTACTGGATATAACTCTAGTCGGACAGAACAGCTTGAATCTGAATGTAGCCAGACTGAACCTAATTGTAGTTTGGCATAACTCTGAATGCGACTATAACCTTGCTGAACCGTGTTTTCAAGATCTGTCTGGAGCTTGACAAACTTTCTAAATCCTACCATAGTTTGACAAAATTGTTTTAATCTGACTGTAGCCAGACTAAATCTGACTGTATTCTGACGGAATCTGACAAATATCTCTATGAAACTGACTGTATCACAGCCAAACTCTGACTGTAGCCTGATGTAACTGTCATAATCTGCCTGCATCTTCACTAAATCTGTCTGTAGCCTGATAAAAGTAAATCAGACTGTAGCCTGATAAAACTGTCTGAATCTGACTGTAGTCTAATAAAACTCAATCAGACTGTAGCCCAACAAAACTGTCTAAATCAAAACAAAACTCAATCTGACTGTAGCCTGATAAAAGTAAACCAGACTGTTACCTGATGAAACTGTCTAAATCTAACTGTAGCCCTAAAAAACTAAAATGTGACTGTAGCTCAACAAAACTGTCTAAATCTGACTGTAGCCTGGTAAAACTCAATCTGTAGCCTGATAAAACTGTTTAAATCTGACTGTAGCCTTAAATAAATCAGACTGTAGCCCAACAAAACTGTCTAAACCTATAAAAGTAAATCAGAATGTAGTCTGGTGGAAATGAATCAGACTGTTGCCTGGTAAAAATAAAATCTGACTGTATCCTTAAAAGACTAAAATCAGACTGTAGCCCAACAAAGCTGTTTAAATCTGACTGTAGCCTTATGAAAGTAAATCTGACTGTAGCCTTATGAAAGTAAATCTGACTGTAGCCTTATGAAAGTAAATCTGACTGCAGCCTTATGAAAGTAAATCTGACTGCAGCCTTATGAAAGTAAATCTGACTGTAGCCTTATGAAAGTAAATCTGACTGTAGCCTTATGAAAGTAAATCTGACTGTAGCCCAACAAAACTGTCTAAACCTATAAAAGTAAATCAGAATGTAGTCTGGTGGAAATGAATCAGACTGTTGCCTGGTAAAAATAAAATCTGACTGTATCCTTAAAAGACTAAAATCAGACTGTAGCCCAACAAAGCTGTTTAAATCTGACTGTAGCCTTATGAAAGTAAATCTGACTGTAGCCTTATGAAAGTAAATCTGACTGTAGCCTTATTAAAGTAAATCTGACTGTAGCCTTATGAAAGTAAATCTAAATGCAGCCTTATGAAAGTAAATCTGACTGTAGCCTTATGAAAGTAAATCTGACTGTAGCCTTATTAAAGTAAATCTGACTGTAGCCTTATGAAAGTAAATCTGACTGTAGCCTTATTAAAGTAAATCTGACTGTAGCCTTATGAAAGTAAATCTGACTGTAGCCTTATTAAAGTAAATCTGACTGTAGCCTTATGAAAGTAAATCTGACTGCAGCCTTATGAAAGTAAATCTGACTGCAGCCTTATGAAAGTAAATCTGACTGCAGCCTTATGAAAGTAAATCTGACTGTAGCCTTATGAAAGTAAATCTGACTGTAGCCTTATGAAAGTAAATCTAAATGCAGCCTTATGAAAGTAAATCTAAATACAGCCTTATGAAAGTAAATCTAAATGCAGCCTTATGAAAGTAAATCTGACTGCAGCCTTATTAAAGTAAATCTGACTGTAGCCTTATGAAAGTAAATCTAAATGCAGCCTTATGAAAGTAAATCTAAATACAGCCTTATGAAAGTAAATCTGACTGTAGCCTTATGCAAGTAAATCTAAATGCAGCCTTATGAAAGTAAATCTAAATACAGCCTTATGAAAGTAAATCTGACTGCAGCCTTATGAAAGTAAATCTGACTGCAGCCTTATTAAAGTAAATCTGACTGTAGCCTTATGAAAGTAAATCTAAATGCAGCCTTATGAAAGTAAATCTAAATACAGCCTTATGAAAGTAAATCTGACTGCAGCCTTATTAAAGTAAATCTGACTGTAGCCTTATGAAAGTAAATCTAAATGCAGCCTTATGAAAGTAAATCTAAATACAGCCTTATGAAAGTAAATCTGACTGCAGCCTTATGAAAGTAAATCTGACTGTAGCCTTATGAAAGTAAATCAAACTTTAGCCCAACAAAACTGTCTAAATATGTCTGTAGCCTTAAAAAAATCTAACTGTAGCCTGATAAAACTGTCTAAATCTGACTGTAGCCTTTAAAAACTGTAGCCTGATAAAACTGTCTAAATCTGTAGCCTTAAAAAACTAAATCAGATTGTAGTCTGATAAAACTGCCTAAATCTAACTGTAGCCTTAAAAAAACTAAATCAGATTGTAGTTTGATGAAATCTGCTGAATCTGACTGCAGCCTGATAAAAATAAATCAAACAGTATCACAACAAAACTGTCTAAATCTGACTATAGCCTGATAAAACTCAGCCTTTAACAGAGTTACATCAATAATGAACCAATGGGCTTTAATATAATGCATGTCCATTTGATTGTATGATATTAAAACATGACAAAATTAACGCTACACTCAGATCAATTCACCACAATTAGGACTGCAAATTCAGTGCTATATATTATGACTTATATTGTAAAATACAAGAAAAAAACACGCACTAATGAATCAATAATGTGAGAAGGTTAAAGTCTTTTCTGTGCTGTCTTGACTGACATAACTCACACAGCTACCCTGTTTCATTAACCCACCCACAGAAACACTCGACAATCAACACCAGCCTGATACTGATTAACAAATGATGCATTGTGCAGCTTTAGCCCTGCAGCAGTCGCAATATGCAGGAATAAAACAGCAATATGGTGTTTTACACACAACCTGCTGACTGCTCACAGAGCTCGAGGTCAGCGTGGTGAAAATCAGAGCAAAGGCTTTAACACAGCCGGCTACACACTCTACGCACTGCACACACCGCACAGTCCTGAGAGAAAGAGAGGAAGAGAGGGCGAGAGAGACAAACGGACAGAGAGAGAAAGAGAGAGAGAGAGAGAGCAGTACTCCACAAGGAGACAGACAGAATTAACCTTCTGATGAAGGTGGTTGGCTTGGCGTCAAATTAAAATGCAGCGCCACGCCTCCCCTCTCCAGTGGCGGGGGGAGAGAGAGAGAGAGATAGATGGATGATACAGAGAGATAGAGAGCGAGAGAGAGCGAGCAAGAGATAAATAAATGAGTAGATAAATAAATAAATCAGACAGAAATTCCGTCATCGAACATTGCTGTCCCTTCAAATGCTCGGGTGGCGCAGTATGCATGCATGACCATTATTCTAGTAGAACACACACACACACACACACACACACACACACACACACACACTGCCTGGCTGACATTAGGTAGCTTTTGTGATCCACACACACACACACACACACACTTTAACCACAGCCCAGTGACATCAGCATAAAATAACCTCGCCACCTGAAGCCATTTGCATGCACGTCTGGAAGTTATTGGGACACACCAGTGTCTGTCTGTGGGTGTGTGTTGGCTACAGCCCTCTATACCACTGACACCTAGAGTATTTTCAGCTTCTTGTGAACACCTCTGCATTCTCCACTCCACAGTGCACACTCAGACTCTGCATGTATTTCTGTGTTCATTTCCAGACCTTAACTACAAAATAAAAAACTTAACGAAAAACAGATACATTTGGAGCTGTGAAGCTGATTCAGAAGCTCCTACTGACAAAAGAACAAAGAAAACAAGCAAAAAAGGACAAATATTTAATCATATCCAGCAAAAACCATGCAGATACAGTATTAGTCTCAGAACAATGGATGATGACCCCAGATTCCAGACCTCAACATCATTGAATGATGCCTGGAATGATTTGGATGGTAGAAAGCAAAAAATGTTTAAATTCGGAGGTATAGAAAAATATCTCCCACAGGTTTCTGAACATTTCCACCACCATGTTTAACAGATGATGTGATACGCTTCGTTAATGGTTGGTTGTTTACAGTATTTGTTGGGGCTGTTTTATTTTCGATTAAATATTTGTTTAAGCTTTTTTTCCCAAAGCTGAAAAAATGTTAAACTTTGACTTAATAATGGCTTGCATCATCTGAGGTAACATACTGCTGTTATATATACATATATGCGTGTGTATGTCTGTGTGTGTGTGTGTGCGTGTGTGTGTAGTGAGAGAGAAAATACATATAAATCAAATCTAGCTAAAATCATGCAGATATTAGTCTCAGAACAATGGATGATGACCCCAGATTCCAGACCTCAACATCATTGAACGTGCTTGTGGTGATTTAGATGGCAGAAAGCAATCTTTGGAGGAGAAAAATATCTCCCACAGGTTTCTGAACACCTCCACCACCATGTTTAACAGATGATGTGGTATGCTTTGGATCTTGTGTAGAAGGTGTGGAGAAACCACAATGATCATGACCGGCAGCATCTGACTACAACTGTCCATGTGAACAGAGAAGCAACTTAATGGCAGAAGTTTCACCTATATTTAATGCAGAAGGCCCACATATAAATACATATAATATACATGTAAATCAAATCTAGCTAAAATCATGCAGATATTAGTCTCAGAACAATAGATGACGACCCCAGATTCCAGACCTCAACATCATTGAATGAGCTTGTAATGATTTGGATGGTAGAAAACAAAAATTGTTTGAATTTTGGAGGTGTAGAAAAATGTCTACCACAGGTTTCTGAACACCACCAACACTACATTTAACAGATTATGTGGTAGAAACTACAATGGTTTGGATCTTGGGTGAAAGATGTGGAGAAACCACAATGATCATGACCGGCAGCATCTGACTAGAACTGTCCATGTGAACAGAGAAGCGACTGGATTGCAGAAGTTTCATGTTCATTTAATGCTGGAGGCCCACATACTGTACATATCAGGCAAAAAGGACAAATATTTAATAAAATCTAGCAAAAATCAAGCAGATATTAGTCTCAGAACAATGAATGACGACCCCACATTCCAGATCTCACCATTATTGAATGTGCTTGTAATGATTTGGATGGTAGAAAGCAAAAATAGTTCGATCTTAGTAGGTATGAAAAAGGTATCCCACATGTTTCTGAACACCTCCACCACCATGTTTAACAGATGATGTTGTATGCTTTGGATCTTGGGTAGAAGGTGTGGAGAATCCACAATGATCATGACCGGCAGCATCTGACTACAACTGTCCATGAGAGAAGTTTCATCCACATTTAGTGCAGAGGTATTTATCTTCCATTGAAGGTGGGACACAATACACTTATATACAAACACTATTGTGTGTACAAAAAAATGGACGCACAAACTTGTGTGTGCCTGTGTGTGTCCCTTCGGACTCACGGTTCCTCATAAACAGGTCCATTTTTCCAGAGGCTGTCCTGAGCAGAACCGGCTGCAGGATTGATGGGAGCGGGGAGGGGGGGAGGAGGGGAGCATTCAGGGAGTAGTAGCAGTTTTTGGCATATTGGAGAATATTTAATGGTGGCCATTAAAGAGCAGATGCACTGGCCTTGGACGACGGGCCTGAAGGACGTCTCACCGGACGTTCACTTCCGCCCGGAACCAGTCCCAAGGCAGCACCCGTGACCAGCGGGCCCAAAGCAGCTCTAAAAAGCAACCGTGTGGAGCAGGGGATTATAGTAAGGAGGGAATTCAGGTCGAGGTTGAAGCGCCCCCCTCCAGACCTCATTCCTAAAAGCACGGTCACTGATAAGCAGCAGAAAACAGAAGAGCAGCTGTAAACCTGGACTCCTGACTCTGCCTGCGCTCAGTTTATGGTGTTACTGTGTATAAAAGCTGCTGGATGCTGAATCTACTCAAACTGAAAGTGCTCTCAAGCCCACAACATTAAAAATAAAGATGTTAAAAGGTTACTCTGGAGTAGAGCAGGGTTCTTCCACTCCACAGGGCCAGGATACAGCACAGTTTGGTGGTTTCTTGGCTCAAACACACTGTGTCAACTGGTCAAATGGTTTAATGCTCCAGTGTTTCAGTTAAACACTCTTGTCCCTGGCTAGCACTGTTAGCAATACCAGTTAATAACAAAGCATTATACAGTGTTTTACACATCTAAACTTCATAGAAACTTCATGGACACATGTCCACAAATAGAAGTTGGACAGTGCTTTCTGTGTCATTGACTGAGCTATTGAGACAAAGATACATAGAAGTGATAAAAAACTGTATAATACTACTACTATTATTACTGGCTCCAACTTTAAGAAAAGAAAATCTGACCTTTAAGTTAAAATTTCAGTTAAAATGTCCTACTTGGATTAAGATTTATTTTTTAAGGTTTTATTTTGGTAATAAGTTTGGTAAGCACTACTTAAATAACCACTTTTTGGTATTGGTCAACAACTAGTTAGCAGTAAATGAGACATTATAAAGATATTTTCAAAAAAAAAAAAAAAACATTTTGGTTTTCTATACTCCTTACCTACGCCTAAGCTTTTGTCGTAAATACCATGTTTTGCCCTTTTTCCCATTTTTTTGACTTGTGATTTCTACCAGAGTTGACTGTCTAATTGCATAGACAGTTCTAGTCAGACACCGGCAGTCATGTCCGGTGACATCTTGCTAGAATTGTCTGCAGGTTAATAATATCTTTAATGATGTTAATGAATGATGTATTGAGGAATGTTCATTTCCAGCCCAATTTTGGAACATTCACTCTATTCACTTTGGCACCCACTATCAGGCCTCACACCAACTTGCCATGAGGGCCAATGCTGAACATTGTAAACCTTACTTACAAGAGATCACCTCACAACTTATACCAGTATGGACGTTTCCAAGCCATTTCCTGAGGCAGAACTCCATAAACAAAGTATATCCTCTTGAGACCCTGCGTCCTCATAGGGGGACATTACATGATACTTTTTTTTTTTTTGGCACATTTTTTTAAACTTTGACCCTTTGACCTCACATGAAGAGACTGCTTGACCAATCTAGTGTCCAATGACAACATTACACTCAATTAATCGAATGCAAGAGGGCAGGAATCCCAGTCAAAAGTTTTTACAGCCAGGCCTGACAGAAACGTGGGTCAGATAATAATCTCATCTCTTATTTACTTATTGTAGGAAGCTAAAATTATATTTTTGGACTGTTAATGGGTCCTTCTGATCCCAAATGGCAAGAATATTTTTAAACGATAAAATTAACTACTGTCTCCATATGTGGACATTGTTTTTTGAAGAAAAAAAAAAAAGAAAGAAAGAAAGAAAAGAAAAGGCTTCCTGTACAAAAACAGTTTAATATACTTGTTAGATCCTATTAATCACAAATTTAAGAGAAATTAAAAATCAAAAAGCTTGGGTTTTGGGAGGATATACTGCTATTACGCTATTCCATGACTTTTGGCATGTCAGTGTATAAAAGAAAGAATAAAACAAATAGGAAGAAATTAGTCAATTAACAAAACCTGCTTATGATTTTCTCGCTGCATAAAACAATAAAACAACACCTTAAATGTGCAAAATAACATTATCAACATATTCAAACCACATGAAAAAGATCAGTGACCTTTCATGACCCCTCCTACTCATCCTCAGCTTTTAACCCAGAGAGTCAGATGGATTAATACTGTATTTACAGTCAGACGCTAAAGCAGCTCAAACAGTCCTAAATATGCAATTGGATTAAAACGCCATATAAATACATTAGCACATAATTACATAACTATGCAATATGTGTGTGTGTGTGTGTGTGTGTGTGTGTATAATCCATCCAGCACTACACCCTCTCAGCTCTGAGCCGTGCTAGATGAGCTTTAATCACAGCTGCAGTAGGTGGCTGACCTACACTCAGATCTGAACATCAGACAATATATTAAAAGACAATTCTCTACGATACATCACAGAATCTGTTTTACTAAAAATGTGTAAAATACTCATAACTAGGTAAATACCATGAATTATGGATGAATTTTAGAAAGTTTAGAAAGGCTATGTTTCAATATAAATATAAATATTTGATGCCATGTATCGATACACTATGATTGAAACGATACAATATATTGAGATTAGTGGTGGTTTTTTTTATCTAATTAAATCATAAGAATATTCTGTGATTAACTGCAACTAATCGCACTTGTTCTTTCTAAGACACAAATTTTCATAGTGGATATTTAAATAAAATATGTAAATAAAAGAATCAATGTAAGAAATGTAAAATGCAAATATATTTATATTAGTGGTGTCAATTAAAATACTACTATATACCTGTTTATGTTTGAGGGGAGATAAAGCCAACATGGGGCGCTGGAATATAGAATGCATGATTAATTAGAGGAAATAGAGGAAACTTTTTTTTTTTTTTTTTTTTTTTTTTTTTTTTTACATTATTTTAAACATCTCGGCTTGGCTGTAAGGTTTTCTAAACTAGAACTTAATTTGCTGAGTAGAAAAGAACGTTTTTTGGTTTCTGTGGTCCGGATCAGTTGATGAGTTTGATTAGTTGGAGCGTTTCTCCCTCTGTTTGGTTTGGTTTCACACAGGCATAAAGATAAACGCACCAAAATATGCACCAATAAATCAAGCTCTGACCAATCAGAGGAGCACATCGTCTCCTCTGGTTGGTCAGAGCTCTCTGGTGCGGGAGCAAGAAAGTAAATATAGTGAAAAGATTGTGTTTCAGAACGCTGAAACGCTACTTTTTTTAACACAGTGTTTTTAGTGGGACGTGCAGCACAGATGTACACGTAGTAAACAAAGAGTTGCACGGCTGCAAGTAGTGAATGCTGCACATACCGCGTGTGTAAACAGCATGGAGCAGCAGAGACAGTGTTTGTTCATAGTTGTGGTAATTAGCGTTATTTGGCTAAAATATATCAGATTACACTGTGCCTTATCAGCAGTTTAGCTCAAATAAAAGGACTATATTTGATAGCTGGGTCAGATCGAGACTGGATCACATTCTCAACACAAGCAAACCGTTTTAGAGTTCATTTGAGTCTCGACCGCACTAAAGGTACAAGCAAACCAGAGTGCGTTTTAAATTGAAAAAAATTGTGCTGGTGTGAAAATGCCCTAATTTGTATGAACTGAACTTTTAACTAGTTCATTTGTAATGTGAACAGGCACAATACTGGTAATGAGCATATAGGCTGGTTCCAATCTGCTGTGGACCCTTACCAGGAATAAAGAATAAGCAGATAAATTGCTAGATGGATGAATGGATGGATAGATTACTTCTTACCATTACCAGTATTGTGCCAGTTCACACTAATTTAGGGCATTTTCACACCTATCTAAACTATCAAATATACTCCTTTAATATCCTACTATGGATATTACATATTCTTTTTCTCACTCCCTGTCTTTCTTTTCTTTCATTTCCCCCCCTTTGACCTATTTTACCCTCTCTCTCTCTCTCTCTCTCTCTGCTGGCTGTTATCTGCTGATCTCAGGAGCTTCTTAAAAAAGGTTTGTTGTGTTCAGCAGATGAAACTTTAAGAGCTGGCTGTTCCTAAGTTTTGGCTGGAAAGGTGAGTTAGAGGTCATGGGTTTGAAGAGGTCGTGACCCCGCTGGTCCGGGCTGGTTAAAGGAGGCTGTAAAGTGCATGCAGTAGGGTCCTCCAGAGCTTAATGATTTAATTGGTATTATTAGAGACGGCGAGGAGAGAGGAGACGGCCCCAGCACTCACAGACGAGCCTGACCTACAGAGGGCAAGAGGCAGGAGGTACACTAACATCTCACACAACCATCTACACACGCACACACACACACACCTTCATTTATCAAAATATGTTTTTCTTTACTTCTTTACTAGTTGAGTAGTTCTTTCTTCTCATAATCTGGATTAGAACATTCCTCAAATAGGGCTATTCACTGTATACCTGTAACTCTACCTCTTCACTACTTTACAACTGATGCTCTCAAACACTTTATTAAGAGACAAGAAATTCAAGTAATTAACTCTTGATGAGTTCAGCACAGCTGTTAACTGAAAGCCTGAATTCCAGGAGACTCTACCTCATAAAACTGATTAAGAAAATCCAGCAGAGATGTGCAAAACTAAGGTAATCTAAACAAAAGGTGCTACTTTGAAGAATCTAAAATATAAAACATTTTCAGGTATGTTTAAATAATTCTATATGTTTTACTTATAGTTTGGATGACGTAAGTGTTAATCTACAAAAAAGAGAACATTTCAATAAAAATACAGAAAAAACACTGAACTAAAGGTGTGTGCAAACATTTGATTGGTAATGTAGTTAAAATTAGTAATTATTACACAATTAGGGATATATAGAGATGTATAGCTCTTTAAAAATAAGAGACCAACTAAAAATGATGAGTTTCTTTGATTTTAATTAGATTTTTTTACCAAATTGAAAACCTGTGGAATATGATCAAGAGGAAGATGGATGATCACAAGCCATCAAACCAAACTGAACTGCTTGAATCTTTGCCCCAGGCGTGTAAAGCATAAAGTTATCCAAAAGCAGTGTGTAAGACTGGTGGAGGAGACTTTATGAATATGAACTTGTTTTCTTTGCATGATTTGAGGTCTTAAAGCTCTGCATATTTTTTGTTATTTCAGTCTTTTCTCATTTTCTGCAAATAAATGCTCTAAATATCAATATGTTTATTTAAAATTTGGGAGAAATGTTGTCTGTAGTTTATAGAATAAAACAACAATGTTCATTTTACTCAAACCTATAAATAACAAAATCAGAGAAACTGATTCAGAAAATAAAGTGCTCTCTTTATTTTTTTTTTTCCCAGAGTTGTATACGTGCCCAACGGCCAGAAAAGAGATGTCTGACACAGTCTAACAATCTAATTGTTTAACATGACTGTACAAAAAGAAACACTTGCCGAGTTACAGTTACAGTTAAAAAAGAAGATGCACCCAAGCAGAAAAAAGAAAATATGTACTGCTAAAACACAAAATATGGATGGTTTTTAAATATGGATTGTGCGGTTATGTAGAAAATAAAACAAAGTCTGAAGGAGTTCTTTGTCTTGACTGTGGAGTGGGAGTTCCAGCCCACACCAGGTCACACAATGTGTTCAACGTTTAGAAAAGAAAACGACAAGGAAACGCAGATAGAGAGAGAGAGCGAACGGCAGACTGGGGTCACGGCCATGCCAACATCAGTTGCGTACATTGTGTGTGTGTGTGTGTGTGTGTGTGTGTACGTGTGTGTGCAGGCATGCTATGTATGCGTGTGTGTGTATGAGTTCGTCTGCGAGTATAAATGTGTGTGTGCTCAGTGAATTAACTTTCAGGGCACCCTGGACATGAAAAACCCAATCATTTTTTCATTAACTGGTGTAAGGAAGTGGGCCAGGCTGGCACACACTAATTACCCTCCACCGGAGGGGCCAGGAGAGGGGAGCAGAGAGCAGCAGCTGCCCAGCGCCGGGGCCTCCAGGCTGGGTGAATATGAGCGCGGGGCATGCTGGAGCTCTGGAGCCTGGCACCAGATTGGGGAAGGAGGCTTGGATGGTTCATCTCCAGCTCTGGTCCAACACACTCAAGCATGGGAATCTGCATGAGGGTTAAAGACGACCTGTAACCTGTACAGCACCCCGTCTATCAGCCCAAATAAAAAAATAAATAAATAAATAAATGAGCGAGGGGCTCTAAATCAGATACGTCGTGATATTTTTACAACCCCCACCTCCTCCTCTTCCTCCTCCTTCTCGTCTGGCAGGAGCTGTTAATTGATATGGTCTGTAATCGCTTTAATATATTAGGTTTTTATGTATCGGCATGTTGTGAATGTTTGTTGTAGTCTGCTGAGAGTGGCCGCTGAAGCCTCCTGTGTGGGCTGGAGAGAGCCGGCGAGTGGGGCTTTACCTTGCTGGTGGGTGGACCTGGCAGACGAACTGGCCTCAGCCGGGGAAGAGCTCTTGGAGCGTGTGCTGAAGGGCGATTGTCTAAAGCGGTCGTCTAGGAAAGGGCTACAAGAAAAAAAAAAAAAAATATCACACAATTAAACAGGGTACATGATTTTACATGATATACTGTACAGCATGTGTTATGTTACTTAAGTAAGTAACTATAAACGTTGATTAAGGAAAAGCGTTTGGACACACCTGCTCATTTTCAATGCGTTTTCTTTATTTTCATGACTATTTACATTGTAGATTCTCACTGAAGGCATCAAAACTATGAATGAACACATGTGGAGTTTTATACTTAACAAAAAATGAGCTGAACCTCCACAGTCACCGGACCTGAACCCAGTCGAGATGGTTTGGGGTGAGCTGGAGCACAGAGTGAAGAAGGCAAAGGGGCAACAAGTGCTAATAAACACCTCTGGGAACTCCTTCCTTCGAGACTGTTGGAAAACTTTTCATTTCAGGTGACCGCCTCTTGAAGCTCATTGAGAGAATGATGCCAAGAGTGTGCAAAGCAGTAATCAGAGCAAAGCGGGGCTATTTTGAAGAAACTAGAATATATAAAAAAAGGTTTTAATTATTTTACCTTTTTTTGTTAAGTACATAAAACTCATTCATAGTTTTGATGCTTCAGTGAGAATCTACAATGTAAATAGTCATGAAAATAAAGAAAACACATTGAAAAAGAGAAGGTGTGTCCAAATCTTTGGCCTGTACTGTACATTACTGAAGTATTTATTTGTTTTTTTTAAACAATTTTTCACTTCTACACACAATTATCTGAACTTTCTACTCCTTTGAAAAATATTAAAAATAGCCTCATTACTCCTATTTCATTTTAGCTTGTTTTCATTCCGGCTTCTCATTATTCAATAAAACCCTTATCCAGATAAATCTCTCCATTCAGATAGAGTGTGAATCTGATTGTGATTGGATGTAGAGAAGTATAAACATATACCATTCCGACACTCTATTGGTTTATACTGTGATCCATCACACCTGCACTTCACGTGACACTCCAACAAGATCATAGCAGACGTATGTAGTCTAGTATGAAGATGATCCGTGCAGAGACTCAAGAGACAAACTCCAGTCTAACTAAGATTCTTTAATATATTTACATTCTACTAAAATACATTCATTTCATTCCTTTTCAATGGGCATATATGCAGCTGAAACACTAGGGAGCCTATTATAGTCAATATGGATTTTAGAAAAATGTTTTTTTTTTTTTTTTTTTAGCTTTTACACTTTTCTTAAAAAGTAAAAGCTTGATTTGATACTTCAACTTCTACAGAAGTATTTTAAACCCTAGTATCTATGCTTCTACCTACTTTTTACACCTTTGCATATTAGAGACCTTTCTGATTAAGGTCTCACCTGGTTGAATCCAGGATTTAATTTGAATTAGCAGAACATTAGTAGGGAGAAGACAATAGTTAATTTGTGAATTGGGTTTTTGGTCCATTTATACCTGAAACAAACCATACTTGAGTTCACTGGAAGTGGACCTCAAAAAATTGACTAGAAGAACATCCTGATTAGTATTACTGTTTATATCGAGGACGATAGTTATTTAGATGTTTGGTCTGTTCACACATAAAAGGGACTAGGAATTTTGATTAGGGTTTGTCTAGTACATTTATTATTTTGATAAATGTATGATTTGAATAAAGAATATTATTATTCTGCATTAAGAGAAAAGCGTTAAAAACTTTAGTTTTGTTCAAACCACATTAGAGCTGATTAGAAAGTGCACTACAAAAACGGTCTGATTAAGAAAAAAACCCTCAGCCATTTAAAACACCTGTCAGAAATGGCAAACGGCGTTGACTTACCTGTTCATGCCGAATGATGCGCTGTCTTTGTTTTCGTTAGCTTTGCTTACTTTTTCTGAAACAGACAAAACATACAAGGGGTTGCCAAGGTTAAGTACAAACAGTACAAACCAGCAGACTCAAAGCTATTTGGATTATCATTTTTATTAAAACACTCTGTAATCAGCCATTAGAGAGCACACCGGTCCAAAGAGGAATTAGCTGGACATTTTCTGAAGCTGCAGAATAGATGGGGAAGCCCCACATCACCCCCCCTATCCTCCTAATTCCTCCCCCTGTGAGAGGGGGGCTGGTAATGACCCCTAAATCTCTGGGTGGCACTTCCTAAGCTCTCACTCTCAGACCCCCGCTCCGTCACATGACTCACGGAGGACGGAAGGGCTCTCTGGGTTGCCATGGCGATGCCACGAGAGATGTAGAGCGAGGGGAGGTGGGGGAGTGGGGGATGAGAGAGGAGGGACAGTGTGAGAGAGAGAGAGAGGGGGGGAGAGAGAGAGAGAGAGAGAGAGAGAGAGAGAGAGATACCCACAGAGAAAGCAAGTGTGACCAAGTTTGCAGTTTGTTTGAATCAGACTGTTTGAGAATAAGACTAACGTAGGGGGTTTTACACACACACACACACACACACACACACACACACACACACACACACACACACACACACACACACACACATTTTAGGCTGCAAATGCCACATTGTGCAAATGATGTACACACACACAAGCCCTATCCAGATAGGATAAGTTTATCAGGGGGTTCTGGGGTAATTTTCTCTTTTATGGAGGGTCCTCTGTAATTTTATTCCCGTCCAGAACGACCATGTTCGTGTTTTTCTCAGACTTCCTTTCTGAGAAAATTACAGGCTGAATTATCTATTATCTATTTTCGCTGAACTCTTTTCGTGGTCCTCCAGTAATTTTAGTCCCATCCGGACGCACATCTCTGAGTTTCATCTCCTCGCGTTTAATAAAATAGCTATTTGTCCACTGCCACACACCGTAATTACACTTTGGGCCACGTTTCCACGGAAATCTATTAAAAACACAACAGCGAGTGGAAATGGAGCTACTGAACACGAAGTCATGTGACCAAGAAAGCCAACTGCAGTCTGAATGTAAGAGTTTTATCACTGAGTGGAAGTGTGAAATATTTATGTTTCACAGAGCAACCCTGAGAAACTAATCCTGTCCAGATCAGATCAGGGCTATAAACATCTTGTCTAGTCCCTGTAGGTAACTATTGCCAATAGAATAAGACTTTATGTAGCAGATATACATACACAAATACATATATGCACCATGCCTACAAAATAGAGTGGTCTAAAACCCCATGTATTGAGCTGTGCTCTCTATAAAGATGGCGTTCCATCCAATACTTCTCGCTTCTGGGATGAGTTAGCGAGTTGGGTTTATAAGGTGAGGTGGTGATTGTCATGAATCTGAGGTGTGTAAAAGGGGAATTCTGAGCACAGACATACTGGCAGAAACTTCTTATCTGTAAATGTTCTTCCTGCTTGCAATACCTGAATTAATTTGTTGAATATTGTTAGACCCTTTTTCCTCCCTTACCAAACACATGCTCTATTTTAGCTTAATTATATGTTAACTTGCTCTGTAAATTAAAACACTACTCAGGAAAGGTTCAAACATTAGCATTTATTTAGTTTTCAATTGGAAGCTGAGCATTTTAAAGACTTACATGTAGCAGCAATGGAGTCTTTCAAACAGAGGCAGCTGTACCAATGAGCCCTTATATAGAGGAGTTTCCCGCCTTTGGAGTGGAATGGACCACTCTTAAAGTTAGAGCAGGGGGATATTATAGTGGTATCTTGTTTTGTTTTTTTTTTGCAATGATTTTGTTAGATAAATATTTTGTTTATACATTGATATGTATACTGTGTGTGTCAGTGTTGCTATATTATTTAGGGTAGAGTCTACAAGTTGTTATAATTGGGGAATTGAGTTCATTGGTCTTATTAAATTGGACTAGCCCAGAGAAGGGGCTAATGCTTAATAAAGAGGAAGCTCCTAGAGCCAGGGTCAGTTTTCTGTTTTTTGCAACCTTTGTTTTTTTTTTATTCGTTTTCTTTTCTTTTTTTGCTTATATGCACTGTAAATATTTGCATCTCTAAAAAGTAAAAAAAAAAAAAAAAAGAAAAAAAAAGTAAAATAAATGCTGCGCTGGATGCTGCTTTTTGAAAGCCTGTCTGAGTGAACTTCCTCTCACTGCTTCCCTCGGTCAACTTGTAACAGTCATCATCCAACATCCTGACCTCTCTAACACTTTTATCACTGAAAACAGCCGATTCCTTACAGCAATGCTCCAAAATCACCATTTAAACACGCTTTGCCAATTAACTTACTTTTTCTAGCCTGCACTCTGGATGATGACTCAATGTGCTCAATTAAATACCTGAACAGTACATCTGTTTGTGTTATTACACTACAGACCCTATTTTAGCAATATTTAGGCGAGCTACTACTACTACTACAACTCGCCTCTCTAATGTTAGATGTGGGCTAGAGAGGTATAAAAAAAAACAGCAGCATTGAGCTGTGGAGCAGTGGAAGAACTGGGCTCTCTTGAATGATGGATGGTGCTTCATCTGTTAGTTTTAGAATGAGTTGGAGGGTTGGGATAGAAATTGATAAATGTAATTAAATATCCACAGCAATGATCCAAGGACAGTAGAGACAGTTATTCCAACAAAAGCATATAATAAACACTTTTTAATATTTTTAATCTCAGAATAAACAATAAATAACAGTTGGGTAAGGTGTAAGGCACCTGTAAAAAGGTCTATTATCCTGATATGGATTTAACAATTTTAACAATTATGAAAATTAAAAATTATGGCGATATTGTTGTGTATGATATATGGTGTCCTAATATATTTCTTGTAGTCCATATAGTGCAACCCTCTAACTAATAAGAATATAGAAAATATTAAAATCAACACACTTAAACACGCACACACACAGAAGAACACACACTCTTCACAGATTCTGGCTGGATTGTTTGAACAGTGAGCATGTGTACAAGAGTGTGTGTGTGTGTGTATAAGTGTGTGTGTGTGAGTGATGCTTCAGAGGTGCTACATGGCATTTAAACAGAGAGCCGTAACAGGAAAGCCAGTGCTGGGGGCAGCTTTGCCTCGGCTAATCCTCTCTGTGCTCTTGACTGAAAAGCCCAATCCTGCCATCGTTTAACAGCACAAACATCCTCTCCGCCCGCAGCCTCGCGGCACAGCAGCCAGGCTGAGGAGCCAAAGCCAGCCGCGGAGGCCGGGCACTAAATAACCAGCCCTGGAGAGAGCGCCCTCCATTTCCGCCCTCCATTTCTCCAGCGAGATATATGCCCTCCATTTCTTCTGTTTCAGGAGCTCAGGGCCATGCTGGAAAGGGCCAATCAGAGACCAACTGCATGTAAGGGGCTATCTGATGTATCTGTGTGTTCCGAGGGTTGGTGTCAACTCGTGAATTTTCTTACTTTGGCACAATAAAGTTGCAATTCAAAGCCTGATAAAGTTATAAATACAAACAGTAAACTCAGGAGAGTATCAGTCTCTGATACTACAATAAACACAGTAAACCAAGCAGGCACACAAAGATAGACCCTTCTGTATCATAATATCTGTAAATGGCAAAAAGTAATAGGCAAAGATGTATATCACAATCAGACAGATGTTTGCAGGAACATGACTTTATAGCACTATATGGGCAAAAACATTTGGGCATCTGCTCATTTATTGTATTTTAATAAATCAAGAGTATCAAGTAGGCTGGTAGGGATTTAGATAGATTGATAGGTTGGTAGATAAGAATGTAGGGAGGTTGGTTAGTAAGGAGATAGGGAGGTAGGTAGAGAAGTACACAGGTAAGGTGGTAGTGAGGTTGGGAGTCAAGTAGACAGGTAAGTAGGTAAGGAAATAGGAAGGTTGGTAGGAAAGGAGGTTGGTAAGGACGTAGACAGGTAGGTAGGTAAGGAGGCAGAGAGGGAGGTTGATAAGCAAGTAGACAGGTAAGTAGGTAAGGATGTAGACAGGTAGGTAGGTAAGGAGGTAGACAGGTAAGTATGTAAGGAGGCAGTGACATAGGTAGGTTGGTAGGGAGGTAGATAGACAGGTGGGTAGGTAAGGATGTAGGGAGGTAGGTAGGTAAAGAAGTAGGGACATAGATAGGTAGGGAAGTAGGGACATAGGTAGGTAAGGAGGTAGACAGGTAGTTAAGGAGGTAGACAGGTAGGTAAGAAGACAGGGACATAGGTAAGTTGGTAGGGAAATAGATAGACAGGTAGGTAGGTAAGGAGGTAAGGACATAGGTAAGTTGGTAGGGAGGTACATAGACAGGTAGATAGGTAAGGAGGTAGACAGCATCATCAGTTGGTAAGTATATTGGTAGGTGATGAGATAGGTAGTTTGGTAAGTAGGTAGGTAGGTAGGTAGTTTGGTAGGTGAGGAGGTAGGCCAGTAGGTAGGAAGGTTGATGGGTACTCACCAGACAGTTTGAAGAGCAGCTCAGAGGCCATTTTAACCGAAATGTCCTGGGAGAAGAGGTCCTTTTGGGGGCGGGGCAGAGGCTCTGGGAGGCCAACCATTGGCTCCTTTTTCTCACACGCCCCTAAAGTGCTGAATCCTAGCAGGTGAGAGGGAGGAGGGGCCACTTCAGAAGGTGGGTCCACTTCCATGGGTTCCGCCTTTACTGTCACTTTCTGATGACAGGAGTCCTTGTTATTTTCTGGAAAAGGACAATAAGAGACAAACAGTTTATTAGCATTGCTATTGTTAAGAGTCATACGAAGCCATGTTCTTATAGAATACTTCAGCTTTTATTAGTTTTCACTTTTGTAAATAAAATAATTTAAAATAAACTCTGTTCATGTTTTAGAATAAACCACTTAATCCTTATAAACAACCTCCTTTTACATTCATTATTGTTGTGACCAAGCGACCAGGAGTGCCACAAAGTTATCCAAAAGCAGTGTGTAAGACTGGTGGAGGAGAACATGCCAAGATGCATGAAACCTGTGATTAAAAAACAGGGTTATTCCACCAAATATTGATTTCTGAACTCTTAAAACTTTATGAATATGAACTTGTTTTCACTGCATTATTTGAGGTCTGAAAGCTCTGCATCTGTTTTTTGTTATTTCAGCCATTTCTCATTTTCTGCAAATAAATGCTCTAAATGACAATATTTTTATTTGGAATTTGGGAGACATGTTGTCTGTAGTTTATTGAATAAAACAGCAATGTTCATTTTACTCAAACATAAACCTATAAATAGCACAATCAGAGAAACTGATTCAGAAACTAAAGTGGTCTCATTTTTTTCTAGAACTGTTATTGCTCCCAAATCCTCTATTACTAATGCTGTGGTTCATGAAGGGATGCACATGGTCAGGCACAATATTATTTTTGGCATAATCTCACTTTTTTATCTATTATATAGTCCAACTTATATACCGAAATCATGTTATCGTATAATGTGCACATGACCCCAGTAATTCTTCGCTGACCTAAATGTTGCCTATTATGTATGTTTTTTTTTTTTTTTTTTATCATGGAGAGCCCATTAATTAGATCGAGTCAGTATACAAAATTTGTAAAAAAAAAATCTAATGACTGGGTATTCACAATAATTAACAGTCCATTGCTCTTTAATAGGGTGTAAATGCATTATTATCATTTATCAGAATAATAACTAGGGCAATATATCCAGTTATAGTTATTATGACAGACCTACACACACACAAACACTCTCTTTTAGCTCAGTCAGTACAGTCAGCATGTAGGATATGGCCTCTTAAAGACTAAATGTGATATAAAGCAGAGATTTACACAGCACTGTACTGAGCGTAGGCTGCCTGCATGCGGAATATCACATTCTAACAGAAATGAAAAGCCTGCAGAGAAAGATTCATCCACTGTGAGGTTTTACATTTACTGCTGCCATTCATCTGCCATGCTATATCACATCCCTCTCTAATTGAGCCACTTAAATAAACCAAGCAACACACAGAGCCGATACACAGCTCTCCACAGAGATACGCACTGAAGTCAGGGTGGGCCTTATCGTATTGTACACGATAAATAAGAATAATTTGAACAACAACAACAACAAAAAAAAAATCCATACCTATTGCTATGTTGATAGCAATTTAATATTTGTTGTTTTATCATTTACATATTAAATATGTGAGGTTTGAAGGGTGAGTGCCATATTTTAAGACAAATAATGAATTTTATCAATTCAGCTGCAATTTTAACTGCAATAATCTACACATGACTAAAACACATCTCATTTATATGATATAAAAGAACAAATGACATTTATACATTTATAGAAAATATAAGGAACGTCCTCAGAAGGAGTCATGTCACTTGTGTTACCACACAACAAAAAAATCTCTTTTTAGTGATCAGAAGTTTTCTCATTTAGCTCGTGATCTTATAAGAAGCTTTTAATTGACATTTTTTTTCTTTGGGAAGTGTGAAAAAAAAAAAAAAATTGTACAACTAGATTGAATAACATATTATAGCAGCTACTGTATATAGCAGATAATTGCCAACACATGGTTTGATGGTCATTTTTTATGCAAAATGTCACTGAAAAAAATCACCTTTCTTTGAAACCCACATTAAAATAAAAACCATATTAAAATAAATGTGCAAAAATGTTAAATAAAATAATAAATTGTTGTTTATAAGCATTCATACAGCCAATAAATATGTAATACATGTAATAACATAGTCTAAAGGTTAAATCTTAGAAAGAGAAATAATACGATTAATTTACTTTCCAAAAGTGGACGTTTCTGTCTAATGACTCTCAAACAAAACAAATTTTAACATTGATTTAGTTCAATGAGTCACAAACTGAACATCACATTAGTTATGTTAACTCCGGTAAAATCATTCATTCCTTCATTATTTTTTAAAACATTATAAAATGATAAAAATAGGGATATACTAAATATTTGACCAAAATGTATGGGCTAAAAAATGGCCAAAAAATTACTTTTAGTGTTTGTCTGAATAAGTAAACAAAGAACAAATAAATCATATAAAACAAAATTGTGCTTTGCTGGGATGTAAAAAAATGATTTATATATTATAAATATAATACATTAATTTGTAGTTTTGCTTTTTCTTCAAAACACTACATAAAATAGCCTGAAATATTGTGATATTGTTTTAGGGCAATATCACATACCCCTACCCTTATATCTACGCCAGGTTTCAGTTCACAGAGTCACAAACTGAACATCTGATCATCACACTAGTCTGAACACTCTTGATTATTAACACCTGTAAACTCATTCATTTATTTATTATTGTCAAACTTTATACAATTATAAGGATACTTTAAATATTTGACCAAAATGTATAGGCTGAAAATGGTCAGAATATTATTTTTAGTGTTTGGTTAAATATATGAAAGAAAAAAAAATCAAAGAATTTATACAAAATAATACTGTGCTTTGCTGGAATGTAAAAAAAAAAAAAAAGAAGAAAAAACAATATTCAATAAATTTTATTTATATTGTAGTTTTTTGTAGCTTTTTCTTTGAAACACAATAAAATTATATTTCTCTAGGAATATTGGTATTGCAAAATAGCTTTACAAATATTGTGATAATATTTTAGGGCAATATTACACACTCCTACTCTTCTATCCTAACCAGGTTTCAGTGAACCTCACGTTTGTCTGAACGCTCCTGATTATTATTAACCCACGCTGACGGAGATGACCTTGGTTTACAAAATTCTCCCTGTTAAGATGTGAAGCACCCATCATCTGACTAAAAACGCCAGTGAAATCTGTCTGTGAATGAGTCAGAAGCGTCTCGGTACAGAAGGAAACTGGGGGTGGCCGTCTCCCTTCTCTGAAAAGAAATCTTCCTACTGTGTTTCTGAACAAAGTAGACAATGGTGTCCAATTATCTTGTCTCTCCTTATAGGATTTCAAAAATAAATCACGCTCAGCTGCCTAACCATGTAATTATGCATGTTAGTGATGGGTCAGCATACAGTAAGTCATATACCAGACTCTTTCTGTGTGTGTGTGTGTGTGTGTGTTGTATGAAGGCATCACAGACAGCTTTGATGCTGAGTGGAGGTACTTGTGCAGTGTGCTAATCTCTGAACATACAAGCTTCAACAGTCAACACAAAGTGATGCTTTGATCAAAAATCTATTTTACACCATCTCCCCCCTTTACCGCAGATATAATCAATCATCTAAAACATTACTGGTCTCTGAAGTTTTCGGCTTTAGTTTTGCATCAGAGTTTGCATCACTCTGAGCAAAAGTAACTGGAGTGTAAAGTCGATATTCAAGTAAAAACAATCTTTCATCCTGCGTCAGACTCTTAAACCCCGCCAACACTTTATGTTCATGCCTTTTATCAGAATTGTTTACATGTACAGGTACATTTTTGGTGTATTGCTATCTTGGCAACAGAAAACACAAATTTAGAATATCATTGAAAAGTTACTTTATTCCAGTAATTTAATTCAGAATGTGAAAATCATATATTATATAGATGTATTACACACAGAGTGCTCTATTTAAATAATTCATTTATTGCATTGTTGATGATTATTATGGCTTACAGCCAATGAAAACCCAAAAATCAGTATCTCAGACAATTAGAATATTATGTAATAAGACCAGTTGGTACTTTTGGCAGTGTGGGCAGTGTGCCAAGTCCTGCTGTAAAATGAAATCTGCAGCTCCATAAAAGTTGTCAGTAGCAGAGGTTCAGCATGAAGTGCTGTAAGATTTTGTGGGAAAACAAAACTGCACTGACTTTAGAGACTTGATAATAAAACACAGTGGATCAACACCAGCAGATGTTGAGACATGTCTCTCTTAATCATCACTGATCATCAGTAAATTTTACATTTCGTTTGTAAATCAAGGGATCAGAGTCTGGAGGAAGAGTGGAGAGACACACAGTCCAAACTGCTCGAGGTCTAGTGTGAAGTTTCCACCAATCAGTGATGGTTTAGAGGAGAGACATGACATCTGCTGGTGTTGATCCACTGTGTTTTATTATCAAGTCTAAAGTCAGTGCAGTTTTGTTTTCCCACAAAATCTTACAGCACTTCATGCTTCACTCTGCTACTGACAACTTTTATGGAGATGCAGATTTCATTTTCCAGCAGGACTTGGCACACTGCCCACACTGCTAAAAGACTTTCACATTTTGAACTGAATTACTGTAATAAAGTAACTTTTCAATGATATTCAATTTTTTAAGATGCATTAACAGCATTTATAGTAATAGTATTCATATACACTACATACATTAGGTAATTGTAATACAATTATTTTTTATTAATATTAAAGTGACAAGAGTAAAAGTTTATCATATGCAACATATTAAATACAAAATGTAGAATAATCTCCAATATAACCGTATTTTTTATACTATTTAAGTCTATTTACGTTTATTTAATTGCTCAACAAAAGTGTGTTGTGGTCCAGGCCTCTATTCTGCACACTGTTAATCAGTGGGTGTGCTCTTATTACTGCTCAGTGTTACATTAGCCACGTAGCAGAATTCAGAGAGCACACTGCTGTAAAGGCCCCTTAAACATGTCCTGGCCGACGGCCTGCGTTTGTGGCGAGAGTGAAAATTGCATGAATATGTTTTTTGGCTGAAGCTCCGGTTTAAGCGCTGGAACAGAGGAAAAAAGAGATGGCAAAGCCGCCGAGCGACAAACAGGGCAGACAGCAGCGAGCTGGTACGGTTCAGCGAGCCTCTTAATGAAAACCAGTGGCTCGACCATCCTGATATTGGAAAATAAAGAAGCTCGCGGTAGCTCTGAGAAGAGGAGAAGAGGAGAAGGAGACGGAAAAAAGAGAAGCTTCCAGAATTCTTCATGGCGTGCTGCAACCTTTCCCCTGCCCCCTCTTATCAGATCAGTTCAAAAAGTTAGACAAATAGCCAGCTATAAATAGCAGGCTGGTAGATGGCATCTGTGGCTCTGAGGTACACTGTCCTGACCAGCAGAGCATTAGGGTTAGAGAGTGTGTGTGTGTGTGTGTGTGTGCACATGTTTTGATACCTCTCTGAGGCTTTTCATACTTTTTCAGAATGTTCATGATAAGGCTGCACAATATATCATATTATCACATGTCTTAACATCACAATCTGTGCATAAACAATAGTCACAGGATGTCCCAGGAGACAGGTTACCCCTTTAGACCCAAATCTCCAGTTATCTCCAGCGATGGAAAAAATGTAATGCTGTTTTCTGTATTACAGTTTAAAAAGTGTTCAAAATTCACATTAAATTAGTAATAAATTAACTGTTACTTTGAAGTCAATTGTAATAGATGCAGTGTTTAAAAGGGTTAATCCATACATGCTGATATAAATTGCTTGACACACAAGAAAATTATTTTCCTCATTTTGATTAATATATCTTTTTTTACTCCAATCTTTAATAAATTATTCTAGAATGATTAATAGCATTAGGCATGTTGGATTTTAAACATCTGGATACATCTTGTGGAATTGTTTTTGTATTTTTGTAAATATTATAATACCTAAAAAATTGCAATGTAAGTGTCAGCCCGATCACGATAACCAGTTTATTTTTTATTATATATTGTATAAGCAAAAATGTATATAATAATATACAATTATATGACTGTATAAAATAATATAATTGTATATTATTATATTCTTGTATAGGTAATCATGCATATTTTTTCATTACCTTCAAAGGATGATATTCAACTCAACAAAAATTTATATCATGTCTATATATTGCGGTATAAATTGATAATGTAATTATTGAGACAGGTTAGGACTATACAAATATACAGTCTGTGTTATTCACCGTTATTACAAAAGAAAAATAGGGATACTATGAATATTCAACAAACAAGTAAACTATTGGACTAAAAATGGCAACAAAAAAAATCGGAGAAAAGTGACTTTCAAGTAAAAATACGGATAGCAATAGCAAACAATATATTTGTTTTAGTCTGCAGAGATGTTAAAATTGTTAATTGTTCAATAAATATTTCAAACTGAAGTTTTTTGCCTACTTAATGTATGCAATCATGAAAAAAAAATAATTCTAAAGAAAATAAGTACAGACTTTGGCCAAATGCTTAAATTTGTTCATCACTAAAAATAATTTCTAAAGTGTGTCTTTTTATATAGATGTATTTTATCAGTATTCACACTGCTACATTATACGGACAAAAGTATTGGGACACTTGATCCTTTATTGTTTCATCCTAAATCAAGGGTAATTAAAAAAAAAGAGTGGATTCTGCTTTTGCTGAAGTAACTGTCTCTACTGTCCAGGGAATACTGAATTTCTGGATTTCTACTGTTTTTTTATTATTATGAGTATTGTTGTAAGGATTTGATTGCATTCAGTGATAAAAGAGTCAGTGAGGTCAGCATTCTGGATGATGATCATCAATATATCCTTATCCCCAACCCCTTAACTCATTCAATTCCAAAAGTATTGGATGGAGCTCCATCCATCACTGCAGAGAACAAAGTTCTCAAAGCTGGGGGCTTCATACCCATGTCTAATGCCCATGTGTAATAGGTTTATGTAGGTTCTATTCTATTGGCAATAGTTCGTTCTCTACAGAAATACAGACTAGATATACAGTCTTGACTAGATATAAAAACCAACCTGTGTGTGTGTGTACAAGGGAGAAGCAAGCAGTTTTTGGGGGCGGTTGTAGCCTGAGAGTGACCGTGACCCCTCCCCTCGACTGAGAGCGTTGCTGGGCGGGGCCTGTCCCAGTGTTGTTGTCTGGCTCTGACCTAGATAGTAGTGTGTGAGAGTGCACTGTATGTGTGAGTGTGTGTGTGTGTGTGTGAGTGTGTGTCCAGGTGTCTGAAGCTGGAGGAGGCAACGCCACACAGGGACACTGACAACCAGCAGCTCGCTAATCCTTTAATAAGGTGCCTGGAGCCAGTGCAAGGGCCGGGGTCACCGAGGGGACACACACACACACACACACACACACACACACACACACGGAGTGCACTCTCGCCTCGGGTTCACCAACGTCACTAACTGCTCTCAAACTCACTCGCGTGCACACACACACACACACACACACAGCAAGTGCACATAGGAAGTGGTCTTATAATGTGCACCTTCACACACACACTTTACAGTCCACATCGCTGGTTCACACCTCACACCACCACCAAATGCCTCCCTCCCTTCCACCCACCCACACACACACACACACACACACACACACACACATGCATATACACACACTCTACAGCTCTATGGGCTAGAGCTTCATTTGAAGTGAGGCTGACCAGCTGTTGCTAAAAGCTGAAGCTTTGTTGGTGGATGTGCTCCTTCAGGCCTGTGCTCACACAGACACACACACACACACAAACACACACACACACACACTCACAGATGCTCTGTGCACTTACACACCCATCACCTTGCAAATACTGTAAATACACTACCTACAGTATACAGTATATGACCAGTGTTAAAGCGATTCAAATCTCAGGGACATGTTTAACCCTGGATCAAATGACACAATGAAATGACAAAAGTCATGGGACATGACCTAGTGACTTCCTTTGACTTCTGCTGATGGAAGCTTAACCCTTGTGTGGTGTTTTGGTCTGTGGGACCCGTTTTCATTTTTCATCAAATGATACTAAAATAATATTTTTTCTAACTCAAACTCATTGGCATTGGCTCATTTTTTGTGAAAAACATATATCAAAACACATTTTCTATCAACACACACTGTACACCCCCCCCCCCCCCCCTACACATTTATATTGCATACAGTCTGTTTGGCCAAGGGCTGACAAACATTGCTTCATTTGTAAATTTGAAACTACTTTTCTACTCATATCTTGAGTTTAATTCATTTTCTTTTACATTTTATAAAAAAAAAAACTAATAAAAAAGAGTAGCACTTTTTGAAAGAAATGTAACATAAGAAAGGTAAAGGGCAAATATTAACCATGTAAGCTGTTTATATTGCTTGCGATTTAGGTGAAGCGAGCATGTGTAAAGCATTTTAATGTAAAATTGCTTAATTTTGCTGAATTAAATACAAGTAACAAAGTAAACGAGTAACAAAAATATGAACACCACACAAGGGTTAAGACTTGAAAGTGCTGACCTGCAAGAAATGCTTTCATGCTTGCATTCTACCCACTCTGCTGGACAAAATATAGAAATGTGGCATCAGATATGGATATTTAATCGAAACATAGGCACTCTAAAGTCCTTAAGACCCAACCCCAATTAGACTTCATTACTCAAATGAATAAGGTAAACCTTCAGTGAAGAATAATGGTTGTCAATAAATCCTATACATCTATAATTCTTCCTATTAGCTTATTTAGGAGTATTTCATCCTCTTCACTAATTTAGATGCTGTGAAGTATTGTAGAGAATTGTCTTACGATATATATATTGGGTATTGCAGAATCACAGGAGGATTGAGGAATGTTGAGGAAAACTTGAGGAAAGGGAAATTAAATGTCCCATCTATCCCCCACTATCATTTTTATCATTGTTTAACCTCGCTGATCATTAGGCTAGAAGAAGAAAAGGAACTGGTGATTTTTGGTGCCAAAATCAGATTACCTTTTTGTGCAGCAATTTGGGTTTAATACATTACCTCGATGATTTCTGTATCTACTGTAGCTGTAGATTAACCCTACTTAAAAGTAGATATAAAATGAATTAAAAGGGAATTTCTTATAATCCTTCATATGTGTGAAGCCCAAGCATTTTAAGAGAGAGGCAAAATTTAGCATGACACCTGTCATAGTCCAATGGACTACATTCAGGACAGGTAAATTTGATAGTCTAAATTGCCCAGAAAAAAATTAATACTCTAAATTGATTTGCATATGTATGTATAAGTATGTGTTTGTATAGGATTGTGTGTGTTTATAAAATTGTATGTATGACTGTGCACCCAGATATGGATTTGCACTCTGTCCTCCAGGTGAACGGTTGTTTCCGGTTGAGAGTATGCTGTACGCTATTGGCTGTCACTTCTCATCAGTGTGTGGATGAGTAAAGCGTTCTTTAGTTACTAGAAAGGCGCTGTATATAAGTGTAACTTCATACATTATACAAACCAATCAATGTCAACTACACGGAGACGAAGCCCGGATGAGTGATGACGACAAGGACGCAACAAAGTTGATCATCTTTCTCTAGCTTTTCTAAAATATTAAAATATGCAGACATTTTGAAAAAAAAAGAAAAGAAATGGTGGACCTGCCCTTTAAACCATCACCATCAGAACAATGCTTTACAACGCAGCCAATCATTTCAACACCGTACTGTGTCTCCTCTAACCAGCATGCAGATAATCACCCTGTAACCTGCTAGCTGATGAAATTATGCACTCCTCTCTTTCATTAGCATCCTCTCCCGTCTCAGATGTCCGAGCAGCCGCTCGCCTCTCAGCGCCGCATTAACCGTTCAGCACATGCAAAGTCCTCTTATCACACGTGCCCTTTGATGTACTGTACTGTAACAGTGCAATATGAATACTGAGACTCACTGAGAGGGCGAGAGACAGAAGCTAAGACTGAGGGATATGGAGAGAGAGAGAGAGAGAGAGAGAGAGAGAGAGAGAGAAACAGAGAGAGAGGTTCATAATGATATGGAAGGAGCAGAGATATAAACAAACAGCAAAAAAGGCAGAGAGAGAAAGAAAGAGAGAGGGATAAAGATGTGGGAAAATGCTACAGGGAAAACAGAGAGAGCAGCGCGAGAGGAAAGAGCAGCAGAGAAGGAAGAGGAGAGCGGAAAGTGTGTAAAAGAGACAAGCACCAGAGGGGAGAGAGAGAGATGTTTCAGATGTGAAAGAGAGAGAGAGAGAGAGAGAGAGAGAGAGAGAGATGTTTCAGATGTGAAAGAGAGAGAGAGAGAGAGAGAGAGAGAGATAGTGGCAGAGAGATAGCGGCAGAGAGATGGCAGAGGTGGAGAGAGCGAGTGCAGCAGCAGCAAGGGAAATAGAGAGGACAAAAGTCAAGTGAAGGAGAGAGAAAGAGAGAGAGAATTAGAGAGATTTACTCCACTTTATTATTCCAAAAAAAAATAAACATTTCATTTACAACATACATCCTTTACCAACAATTAATCCACTAAACACAACTTAAAAATTAAGAATTAATTGTAAATCTTCATCAACTCTACACATGATATCACCATGTCCCCATACTACAGCAAATTCCTCAATATTATCTACCAACTTACAATATTCATATTCCACTTTCATATGCCCTGCCATCAGTCCTTTCAGCATCAACTCAGGAGCAACACAGCCAGCACCACTTCCCTTATTCCTCCTTGTAAGCCATATTGCTAATTTGGATGTTCCCACAACATAGTTTAAAAGGCTCACCTTCCTCCGTACATGAGATCTATATTTCACCCCTGCAATAAAAATTCTATCAGAAAATTCCTCTCTGAATAAATCAAAACAACCCTTTAAAAAAAGAAACAGAGCGTTTAACCTGCTACATCACAAGAATAAATGCTCCACAGTTTCCTCCAGCCCACAGAACCTACATTGCCCCCTAACTGCTGGATTCAGGCGTGCCACATGTCTGTCTGTGGCTATCACCCCATGAATAATCCTCCACTGAAGATCAGCTGTACGCTTCTCTATGGGAGGTTTATATAGGGATCTCCACCTGTCCCTCAGAGGGAAGTCTGGTCCAAACAACACCAACCACTTAGACAAGTTGTGACGCTTCAGCACGGTTTGATGCGTGACCTTCACACAAGCACAATATAAGTCCTTCTTAGACAGTTCCTGGAAATCACCCAGCTCCGGAACATGGAAGATCGTAGATACTGGAACTCCTTCTCCATCTGGATCGCCATGTCCACTCTGAAACTGGGTGCACAAAGAGAGAATTAGAGAGAATGAGAAAGAGAGAGGATGAGAGAGATATATTTAGGAAAAGAGTGAAAGGGAGGATAATAAGAGGAGAGGAGAGAAAGTATGCAAAAAAGAAGCTAGTGAGGCTAGTGAGGGGGAAAAATAGAGGGTAAGAGACATAGATTGAGAATGAGAGAGAGAGAGAGAGAGAGAGAGAGAGATGGACAGGGAGTCAGGGAGCAAGCAAGAGAGACAGACCAAAAGAAAAAAGAGATGGAGAGAGATGGGGTGACAGAGGCAGATAAAGTCAAGTAGAGAAAGTGCAAAAGTAAGAGATAGAGTGAATGAAAAAGAGGTAGATGGAGAGAGAGGAATGAAAGAATTAGAGACGTAGAGAAGTAGAGGAGTGGGGTGATGCAGGAAGAGAGAGAAAGCAAAGAGGAGCAATAAATACAAAACAGGTGAGCAGGCAAGAGAGAGAGAGAGAGAGAGAGAGAGAGAGAGAGAGAGAGAGAGAGAGGGAGAGCAAAGAACAGCAAAAAAGAGAAACCAAGTGAATAAGCAACTAAGGGAGGATGGAAAGAGAGTGAGAGAGAGAGAGAGAGAGAAAGGAGAAAAAAGTGAAGGGGAGAGAGAGCAGTAGGGAGTGAGAGCATGAGGAAAAGAGTGAAAGACAGAGAGGGAAAGACCGATGGAGAGCTAGAGAGAGAAAGAGACAGTGTGAGAGATGGAAAGAGTGATGGAGAGAGGTAGAGAAAGAGAGAGACAGAGAGAGCGATGGAAAGAGCGGACAAAAGAGATAAAGAAAGTGGGAAGAGAGAGGGAGAGAGAGTAAGGGAGAGAGAGTGAGACAGAGGGAGAACAAGAGAGAAAGAGAAATAGTTGAGAGATAGCGAGAGAGCAAAGGGGGAGAGAGAGAGGGAGAGAGACAGAGTGTGAGAGAAAGAGAGAAAGCGAGAGGGGGGGAGAGATAGGGAGAGAGAGAGAGAGAGAGGGAGAGAGAGAGGGAGAGAGAGAGAGAGAGAGGTTGTCATTCTGCAGGGTTTTCTCTGTGGGTATGATGACCCGCTCAGACGGAGAGGTGAAGAGTTCAGCTGCTTCAAAGAGACTCGTTCGGCCTGCGGAGAGACGGGGGTTTGGGCTCTGCTCAATAATGCAGCACCATCATGATGCAACACCTGCCCTGGCCCAGACACACACACACACACACTCCCAAACACACACACACACACACACACACACACACACTAAACACACTTAAAGAATGAGCACTTCACGTGCTTGACCACAGGCTGCTGCTGTGTTCACTACAAGTGTGATCACAGTGCGGCACTGAGGTGGTGTGATTATGAGACGAGCCCTACTGTGAACAACATCACACACATCCAGCTACTGATAATCTGTGGATGTTCTACCAACAGTTACTTATTGGCGGATGTTTTATCAATGGATACAAAGGTTCTGTTTTTTGAGAAATTTGAGAAGACATTTGAGAAACTTTGAAGACAAGGCTGTTTACTTGGCTCTTTAAATGCTTAAGGAGCTATTTTGTAAACAGTTCTATACTGAACCTGAACACCCCAAAGGGCCATCTGCAGGTTTAATTGGTTCTTTACCTGGATTGGTGTGAAAAACCTTTTGTAGACAGTTCTGTTCAGAACTAGGCCAACTCAAACATCGATTAAGATGCTTAATTGTATTTTGACTGCATACATTTTTTTAAGATTGGTGGAAAACCTGAAGACAACTATAAGGACCATTGTGATGCTTCAACTGTTCGCCTCTTTGCCTACATTAGGGTTCTTCACATTGGTTAAAATTCCTTTGCATGCATTTTTGTACTGAACTTGCACACTCCAAAGAGTCATCTGGCTCTTTAATTAGTTATTTACCTGGATTGAACTTTTATAGACAGCTCTGTACAAAGCTAGGACAACTCAATGATCGATTTAGATGCTTAATTGTATTTTGACTGCATTAAAACACTTCAGATTAGTAGAAAACCTGCTAATAAGGGTTTTATTTATAACCAAGACAAATACAAACACCATTATGATGCTTTTACTATGCTTAAACCTACACCAAGGTTCTTCAAATTGGTGTACAAATTGTTTAAATCGGATCTCCGGTTGATTCCTCGTTTTACCGAGACCTTAAATGTACACCAGGGAAGCACAATATGACAAGGTAGCTCAACTCGACAGAATGTGGCATTGATAACATTTCTTTACATCTAAGGCTGTATCTCTGAAAATATTATGTTCTTTGAGTTCTATAGCTGTAAAATTAACTGACAATCAGAGGCTATATTTTAGTATGTATGAATATTCATAATCAAGAGCCACAAATCCTTCAGAGAGGTCTTTCTTCAGAGACCTCTGATTCAGTGATCTAAAACAGGATTATACAGAAACACCAGAGCACTTTTTTTTTTTTTACAAAAAATGGCTCACATGGCATTGATTTATACTAGAGACCACAACTAGACATTTTTAAATGAATTTAAAAACGATGGCATGACAACTTTAACCTTGATAAAATGTTCTTTGGATTGGTGGACAAACAGTAACAACACTTCTTACTTTAAAGCATTAATCGGGTCGTGTTGAGTGTTGATTAAATAGTTTTTATGTGTATTTTCAACAACATATTTGAAGCTGGATTTTATTTAGTTCTATGGTTGTCTAAAGTCTCAAGTGCACTGCCCACTTCAGCCCAACGCAAGCGAGTCGACTGCTCAAGTATCCTTCAGTAACCTTCAGAGCAGCTCAAGACCTTCAACACTGACTTCCACCTTAAAAGATCCATCGACTGCAGGTTTATGGAGCGCTCAAATCAGGAAATCTCACTCAAAAGTTCAAGATCTCTAGATACACACTCAGAACCCACCAAAAACGACGATTTAGACCCAGTTTTCTAATTCAAACATTACAGTAAATCCCAACAATCCAACACAAGATAAACCGGAGCAAAATCATTCACTAAAATCACACATAAGTTCATTATTCTGTTTTCTGTTTAGCTATAATTTGGTATATATTAATATACAGGGGTTGGACAATGAAACTGAAACACCTGTCATTTTAGTGTGGGAGGTTTCATGGCTTTTCATAGGAGCAGCCTGGTGGTCAATCTTCATTAATTGCACATTGCACCAGTAAGAGCAGAGTGTGAAGGTTCAGTTAGCAGGGTAAGAGCACAGTTTTACTCAAAATATTGCAATGAACACAACATTATGGGTGACATACCAGAGTTCAAAAGAGGACAAATTGTTGGTGCACGTCTTGCTGGAGCATCTGTGACCAAGACAGCAAGTCTTTGTGATGCATCAAGAGCCACGGTATCCAGGGTAATGTCAGCATACCACCGAGAAGGACCAACCACATCCAACAGGATTAACTGTGGACACTGTAAGAGGAAGCTGTCTGAAAGGGATATTCGGGTGTTAACCCGGATTGCATCCAAAAAACATAAAACCACGGCTGATCAAATCACGCAGAATTCAATGTGCCCGTCAACTCTCCTGTTTACACCAGAACTGTTTGTCACCACACCAAAATTCCATTGTGGTCTAAAAGCAGGTGTTTCAGTTTCATTTTCCAAACCCTGTAATTGAAACAAATAAACGAAAAATAAACGATAAAGTATTAATAGTTCTCCGAAGAGTGGGGGTGGTGGTGGTCCAAAAAAACGTCACTGTTCTTCACTACAAGGTGGGATTTTCTCACACGGTGGGCACCCACGGCCTACTGTAGCTCCTCTGGCCTGGCCCGGACCCCCTTTTGAATCGTAGACCAGAAGACACATGAGACATGGCTCTAATTGGCTGGATTTGATGATGAAGTCTGGAGCTGGAGCCCTGGGGGGACGGGGGTGGTGGGGAACGGACCCATCAATCCAGAAACCAGTCAGAACAACAAGGTGGGCTTTTGGATCTGTCCCAGTCACAGGGATGAAGAGATAAACCCACCGGTATGACGGAGTGTTTCACACACAGGTGGGCACCGTAGCTCCCGAAACGCTGCAGGCCCATGTGCCCCCTGGTGCAGCTCCGCGTCAGGGCCCATCTGTTGAAACCAAGTCACAGCTAGTGCGGAGGGACTAACAAGGCAGCGGTAATTAGCCCCAGGATGCTAGCAGCACCCATCAGACAGATGTGGGGGGAGAAGCGGACATGCTGTTAACTGGTTTGATTAAAAAAAAAAAAAACAGGGGGGGGGCTGGTGGGTGACCTACTTATAAAAACAGGATGATGCAACTCTTCACAATGGGCAGTTCTGAAGAGACAGAGACGAGCGTGTTCCGCCGCTGCAGGATAAAAACAAACCACTCAACTTAACCCCCCCTTCCATCACCCCACCTCCATCAGCCATCATGATACTCAAGAGTGAGGGGTTAACTCACAGCGGGCTGTGTCCCAATACACAAGACACATATCGTCCTTAAAGTGCGCAAGAGGATGGAGGAGGAGGACATGTGGTCACATTCAGTAAAGCATTACACTGCCATTAAACTGCCATCTACATATATGCTTCCTGGTTTCATTGTGGTTGCAAAAGTAGATTTTCAATATGCAAATGAAACAAATTTAATAAAATAATAATAATAATAATAATAATAATAATAATAATAATAATAATAATAATAATTACATCTCATGATATAGGTCTATGTTTATTAATGAAATTACAATGTTGAATCAACAATATGTATATATATATAATCATAAATCAGTATTGAATATTAAGTATTAAATATAGCATAATATAATAATACTACATTTGAATATATATAATACCAGTCAAAAGTTTGGACCCACCTTCTCATTCATTTTATTTATTTATTTGTTTTTTTACTACTAAAGTGATCCAGACTATGAAGAAACACATAATGGAATCATGCAGTAATTTAAAAGCGTTAAACAAACCAAAATACTCTAAGGCTGGTTACTTTTGATGAACTTATCCTATGCAACAGAGGAAACTCTTGCTCTTCCTTTCCTGGGGCGGACCTGATGAGAGCCAGTTCTATCACATCGTTTTTTTAAAGGTCTTTTTGCAACTACACTTGAGGATACTTAAGTTCTTAAAATGTTTTGGATTGACTGACCTTGATTTTTTAAAGTAATTTTACTCAAAATGTACTCTACATCACTTTACATTACTTAAATTACTCAAATAGAGCCATTAACTTTACAACTGATGCTCTCAAACACATTAAGAGACAAGAAATTCAAGTAATTGAATTAAAAGTTCAGCACAGCTGTTAACTGAAAGCCATTTGTTTTTCTTTATAGTTTGGATTGCTTTAGTATTAATCTACTATGAAACCATTTTCATTATTCATAAATTTAAGGTGTGTCCAAACCTTTAACTGGTACTGTACACTAAACTTTCTTTTCATAAAAATCAGAAAAATTATAAATCAGAACAATTTATTTATGAGAAAAAGTATTATTATTATTATTAATCACTTATTTCTATACACACAAATAACTATATTTGCAATATAACACTTTACTTTTCTAAATATTGTCATTTGAATGCCTAATTATTTGCATAGTCATAATATACATTTAAAAAGAATATAAACAAGTAAATATATACATAAAATATATTTTATTATTATTTATATTTATTTTATCATCAATATCTATGATCTTGACAATAAACTAACATTTAAATCAGTGTAATAAAGCTGGTGTGTAATAGCAGCCCTTAATACACTCAGGTTACTCAGGTAATTACACCTGTAATTAGTTACATTCAGTGGCAGCGCCGTCCATCACCGTGCAGACCACACCGCCACCCCGAGAGGTGAGAGAGAGAGAGAGAGAGAGAGGGGCACGGGGTTGCCAAGACAACCCGGGTCATGAGGACAGAGTGGATGTGAGGCTGTGAGTCAGAAGCACCTGAACCCCACCCCCCCCCCAACTGCCCTCGCTCGCTCTAACCCAAGGACGCTCGCTCGCTCCGATGCCACACTCTCGCTCCTTCACTGCGGACCCTGGGTTGCCATGGCGACGGCAGGCCGCTGTAGCGGGCAGCCGAACGTCACGCCTGCTGCAGTGGGACGTCTGACGGCCGGGCGGCTGATGGAAGCGGTTAACGGGGGGCTGGGGCCGGTACAGAGGGCTGGGGCAGCGTGGAGTATATACAGTATATATACAGTGCGAGATGAAGAGGTGCTGCAGTGGGCTCAAGTGGACGTGACCCCCCCCCCCCCCAACATGCATAAGAGTACCTGTACAATCATTCTCACCATCATTCAAACACAATGCAAAAAAAAGGCAGGAAAAAAAATCCATCAATCTGTTTTCTGTGAATCATTTA
This sequence comes from Astyanax mexicanus, assembly GCF_023375975.1. NCBI lineage: Eukaryota > Metazoa > Chordata > Actinopteri > Characiformes > Acestrorhamphidae > Astyanax > Astyanax mexicanus. The sequence continues at coordinate 49,651,263 of NC_064414.1, forward strand.
AAAGAGTTTAGCGTCGTGAATCATATGCTTCTACAAGTCGTTTAAATGCTCCCGTATTGTGACGTTACAATAATGAAACGTGCATTGAACCACTCTCGCACCACCACTAGAACACAGCAGGATTCGCCAGCAGACTTCGTCTGAGGGAGGGATCTGTAACTAGTGTCCAACTGTTAATGGCAAGTCAAGAGATAAAGGAGATTTAAAAGACTTTCAAATAATGAGCTAAGTTAGGGATAAACTAGCTTGTTCATGTTTTTTCCATTTAACACAACCTGAGATAAACACACTTACTTGTGATAAACACTTAGCCTTAACATCTTTAACAGCCTTAAAATGATCTGCACACTGCTGGTCAGTACCTATACACCTTATGTGCATCTTTATGGTATATTTTTTTAGATGCTTCATGGCTCTAGTTGCTGTGGTTCCTGGATAGTTCTCCTCTACAAAGGGGACCATTGGTATTGGTCCATTACTGGCTCATAAATGATTCTTTATTAAATCCAAAAGTGCTTTTCAATGGAATCACTTAAACAACTTTTGGTGGGAAATGTATTGGTCCAAAAATGTTTTTTTTATGAAAACAAATATGGTTCTTTTATGGTATCAGTCAATGCATCTTTGGCAACACAATTATTGGTCCAATATGGTAGTTATGAAATCAAAATTGATTCCGTCAAAGAAAGTGCTTCATATAGCATCAGTAAAATACAACTCTTCACGATATTTAGCACATTCTAAACGTGCAAAAACGATTCTTTATGAAGCTTAAAGTTGCTGTTCTGTGGCATTACTCCTAAAACCTTTAGTAGCTATTTTGATGGTTCAAAATGGTTCTTTATTGAACCAAAAGTGGTTCTTCTATAAAACCTTTTTTATTAACACAAAATGATTTTGTATTTGTCCAAAAATGGTTATTTGCAGCATCTTCACTGGTCTAGAAATGGAATTGGTCAAACAACCTTTGGTAACCTTTATCTGTCTAAAAATGGTAAGTCTTCATGAGGCAGCGAGTGGTCCAGTGGTCTAAAGCGCTGCCACTATGAGCAGGAAGTTTGCAGGTTCGAACCCCCACTCGTGCAGCTTTGCCATCAAGCTGCCGGCGCTCAGAGGGAGAAAATTGGCCCTGCTCCCTCTGGTTGGGTAGATGGCGCTCTCTCCCTACATCATTAAAGGGTGATGTCCACAGAACAGGGCATCTGTGAGCTGATGTATCAGAACAGAGCCGCTGCGCTTTCCTCTGAGCGTGCTGTGATGCTACTCGGCAATGCTGTATCAGCAGCAGCTTGAAAATAAGCGGTGGCTGACTTCACATGTATCAGACAAGGCATGTGTTAGTCTTCACCCTTCTGGTGTGTTGGGGCATCAATAGTGATAGGGGGAGTCCTAATGAGTGGATTGGGCAATTGACCGTGTAAATTGGGGAGAAAATGGGAATTTTTAAAACATCTTCACTGGGCCAAAAATGGTTCAGTACTACATTAAATATGGTTCTTCTATAGCTTCCTTTGCATCTTGTTGATCTAGCAGCTCTCCACAGCTCACCCACACCCCGCTCCCCCCTCAGCATATCTGAGCTGAGCTTTTCTAATGACCTGATGAGCATACTCAGTCTCTGGTGACTTTCAGCTGTAACTAAACAAGCAGCTAATGCACGCCGGTCACTGTCCACCTGAGGACGGCCAGCAGGACGACCCGGGGTCAGCGGCGACCCGGCAGCTGTGCGGAGACACCGACACTGTTTACAAACATGAAAAGAGTCGCTGCGATCTCTCTGTCCCTCTCTGTGTTTCCTCTGAGCTTACTGTTTCACACTCGTTCTATTCCTCTATCTCTCTCTCTCTCTTACTGTTTATCTCTTTCTCTCTTTTGCTTTGTTTCCCTCACTTTGTCTCTCTCTCACACACACACACACACACAAATGCACTCATACACTCTCACACACACACACTCGCGCGCGCACACACACACACACACACACACACACACAAACACACTCGATTGTGACCTGGGGCCAGGCTGCACACGTGTAAAGAGGCGCTGTGTAGCCGGGCTGAGTCACAGCACAGCGAGAGCAAGAGAACACCAGCAGCTGGTGTGAGGTGCCTGTCAAACACACACACCACTCTCTCACACACACACACACACACACACACACAAAAAGAAAAAATGGCACTGAATCATTCTCCATCATCCTCTGTAATAGACTCCATCTCAATCGTTTTCTCTCTCTCTCTCTGTGTGTTCCTCAGCCAAGAGTTCTTCATGTGGTTCTTTCACTGAAGAACCACTTATGTTCCAATACAGAACCACGCTCTCTACATGCTACTCTATAGAAGCAAATCTGGCAACTCATTATCTGGCAATAATGGTTGGACCATTTGAACGGTTCAACAAATGCTGGATCCTTGCCTGGTTAAAGGATTGTTCAGATGCACCATATGGATTATAATTATATTTATAAGCATTTGGAGCACACCTCCTCATCAATGAATTCAGAATACAATAATAACCGATGTTATACTAGTGGTTGGTGTGGTGCAGTGGATAACACCACCGCTCGCCAGTCAGCTACCATGTGGAAGACTGGGGTTCAAGTCCAGGGCTGGATGACTGAATGCTGTTGCTGCACCAATATCCTTGGAGTCCTTGGGCAAGACTCCTAACACTCCTATCACTTCTGTGATAGGAATAACTGGATAAGAGCTTTAGAAAAATGCTGTAAATGTGAATGTAATACACTATGTCTGGAGTATCGGAAGTATTGAAACACCTGCTCATTCAACATTGTTCCTTTAAAAAAAAAATTATTTTGTATGGGTTTAGAATGGAATGTCTAAAAGCTATTTTTAGATGTGTTGTGTGGGTGTCTCAATACATTGGTCAATATAGAGTAGTTTCTTTGTTTTAGTGAATCTTAAATTGTTGATATATCAGGGCAAGACTAAAGTCTACCAGAGAACACTTAGGAAGGAAAAAAAAAATCCAGAGCTGTAACTAAACCTGTACAAAAAGAGCCAAACTTTCAGTGCACTGTAACAATCACACTGTCACAAATGAGGAGGGTGGACGTAAGTGCAGATATAAATGTATAAATTTAATAAACAAATAAAAACAAAACAGAAAACAAAACATGGGTAGCTCAAAAAACGTACAACAACAAGACTAGAATATATATTTAACACAGACTAAGAGAAACTAAGAAAACATGAAACTTAGAAACATAACTCTTAACATAGAATAACTAGAAAAGACTAAGACTACAAAATGAACAAACTTAGAACACTTACTAAGATAACAAAACAGACCTGGAGTGAAGAAACAGAGATCCAATGAACGCTACAAAACTACAAAACCCATAAACAAACATACATACAGAGGACACGGACGCAAAAGACTCAACAAGAAACACTTATACAAGGGACTATTTATACACAAGGAGGGTGAGGACCGGTAATAAGGGGGCGGGGTTACAAACAAGACACAGGTGACAACACTGATGGCTAGGGCAGGGCTTGGGTGGGGCTAGGGCGGAGACAGGACAATAACAAAACAATGCCATGTGCTCAAAAAAGCACATGGCTGGGGACACAAGACAGGAAAACAGGGCAGGAGCACAGAAAACCAAAAAAGGGAAAAACACAGGACAGACACAGGCTAAGGTGTGACACCCACACTGCACTTTATAGTGTAATTTATAGAGTACAAGCAATGTATCCCATCAAACATGAAATACCCATAATCCATAGAAAATCTTCAAAATCTTCTCATCTTTTCTGAGATCTTTTAAAAATCCTTCCAAGACTATTTGCATCTAACAACCTTTTTTCTGAAGGCCTCAGAGAGCTCTTTGGATCTGACCAATTCAGACAATTAATAGCAAATCAAAACTAAATAAATAAGTAAATAAGTTAAAAAAGGTCCCTTTTCACTACATAGTGCACTATTAAGGGTACTACCACTAAGCTTCACCTCTGAGGTAAAGAACAGAAGTGTGATGTGAAGAATCAGAGTAAACTGATTTTCCTGACGTTTCTGAAGCCGAGAGATCAGACACTGTTTACCCGTGACATTTTTATTGATTGTGACTCATGATGGGATGTGTGTGTAGGCATGTAATTACTGACTCATTGGACGGGAGTGATTTCTAAATGAATTAAAGCACACATTCACAACAATCGCTTTCACCAGCAGCGCGCTGACTGTAACGCTGTTGCTGTACTTTACTGTTACATCCTCTGGCCAATTTACAATTTTAGCTTTGATTATGGCATGAATTCTCTGTTGCATCGTTTCTACAATCTGCTGCAAGTCACAAAATGTATTTTAATCCAGTGTTGCATTCATTTTTCATCAAGATCTTGCAGCAGCATTGATGCTCAAAGCACAAAGTCTTCTCCGGCACATCCCAAAGATTCTCAATGAGGTTAAGCTCTGGACTCTGTGGTGAACTCTCTCAATCCATGTGTGAAAATGATGATCTCATGCTCCCTGAACCCTGAACTCTTTCACAATTCCAGCACCATGAATCCTGATATTATTCATCTTGGAATATGGCCGTGTTCATCAGGAAAGAACAAATTGGTCCATTGATGGAATAACCTGGTCTATATTCAGTATATTCAGGTAGTCAGCTGACCTCATTCTTTCAGCACATACTGTTGCTGAACCTAGACCTGCAGACCAACTGCAGCATCACCCCCCCCCCCCCCCCAGATCATAACCCTGGCCCCTTGGACTAGTACGGTGAGCACTAGGCATGATTGAACTCATCAGACTCATTACATGACCTTCTTCCATTGCTTTAGAGTCTAATATTTATGCTCCCAAGCAAACTGAAGCCGTTGGCACATTAGCTTCAATGATTATGTTTTTTTAAAGGCTCCACAGCTGTTTAGTCTTTGTATTGTCTGTTCGGAAATGCTCTTACTTTCACTATTAAACATTTGATTTCACCAAACATTTAAGGGATCGCAGATCACACATTATTCAGGTTTTTGTTGTTGTTGCCAGCTAAATTATTTTAGTTTTTTTTTTTTATTTATTATTTATAATCTTACAAGGTATAGTTAATGTTTCAAATCTTATTTAGAACCTTCTATAGTCTTAATCTATCCATCCATCCATCCATCCATCCATCCATGCATCTTTTGCACATGCCTGTGTAATAAATCACCCGTAGTCATTCAGATATAGCAGTATGCCTAAAAACAATATCGATTTAATAACAATTCAGTTTATATTTAGTAGATAAAAGCTAGTTGTTCCGCAGTGATGCCACAGCTATCCATTTATATTATCTTCCAATTAGAACAAAGCCAACCAATAGGGAGCCTCCACATCTCAACATTCTACAACAAGGATCAGCCATTTCTGAATTCTATCAGACATTCAAAGTAAAACATTTAAGATCTTCTGAACTTCAAAGAGTGTAAAGAAGAAGCAGAAATTACCAGAGAAACAAACCAGAGAACAAAAACTCTTCAATTATTAACTGTGTTTTCATCCTTTCAGGGAATAAGCTTTCCTCTATTTCCAACAAACTGTAGGCTCTGTAATCCAGATAACAGCGGTTTGGTGGCTTGCATACTTTCATGTACTTTCATGTACTTACGTTTTTGTTGGAGTAACTGTCTCTACTGTCCAGAGAAAAGTTTCTTCTACATCCTAGGGCAATGCTAAGAGGATTTTAGACCATTCACAGTTCAGACTGCTCTACAGTACCTGTCAAAATTTGGACACACCTTCTCAAAGTTCAAAGTTCATTCTTTATTTCTTTATTTAATGTACTTTCAACATTGTAGATTCATATTTAAGACGTGAAAACAATCCCCTGATCTAAACCTGATGAACTGAGATGGTGATTTGAGGTGATTTAACTAGGATGAGCTGGAGCTTCACAGCATGAAGAAAAAGAAAAGCAGCAACTATTGTTCAGCACCCCCAGAAACTCCTTCTTTCAAGATGCTGAGAAAACCCGCATTCCAGGTGACTCTCCCTCATGAAGACACTGAGATAAAATCTCACCAAGAGTGTGCAAAAGATAAGTTGTCCTCAAAGATAAATGTGATACTTATAAGAATCTAAAATACAAAACATATATTTTGTTTAGAAAATAATTCCACATGTGTTCCTGTAGAGCTTCAATGCAGTCTTCAGTATTAAACTTTGCATAAAATGTGCATTTTGCCATTTTGTCTTCCAGTGTTAGACATCTATCAGGCTCTTTTCCAGCAGAACTCTATCACTGTTTGACAAAATGCATAAAAATGAGTGTCTACCAGACTCTGTTCCTTCAGTGGGCGGATTTAAAATATGCATTATCACTGCCAACTAATCACTACTGATTCACTGAGGAGGTAAATTATAATCAAACATTTATTCTAATTCACTTTCATTGGTTTAACTCTGAAATCTCTACATTAGAGATGTACAGTACTATGCAAAGCTCTCCAATCAACATCTACTGACTTCATGTGTATCTGGGCTCATCTTAACATTATACTTTTAGAGTTTTACAGGTAGACACTGGTACTGAACACTGACTATGTTTATTCGGGTTTATTCTAATGTTATATAAAGTTAATCATATGTAGATACTCACTGACCACTCATTATTCTAATGTTATATAGAGTTAAGAACAGGTAGACACTCTCACTGACCACTGACTTTAAGTTTATTTGGTTTTAGTATTCTAATGTTATATAGTGTTAATTACAGGTAGACATTCTCACTGACCACTGACTTTATATTTATTTGCGTTTATTCTAATGTTATATAGAGTTAATTACAGGTAGACACTCTCACTGACCACTGACTTTATATTTATTTAGGTTTATAAATTCTAATGTTATATAAAGTAAATTACAGGTAGACACTCTCACTGATCACTGACTTTATGTTTATTTGGGCTTAGTATTCTAATGTTATATAGAGTTAATTACAGGTAGACACTCTCACTGATCACTGACTTAATGTTTATTTGGGTTTAGTCTTCTAATGTTATATAGAGTTATTTACAGGTAGACACTCTCACTGATCAGTGACTTTATGTTTATTTGGGCTTAGTATTCTAATGTTATATAGAGTTAATTACAGGTAGACACTCTCACTGATCACTGACTTAATGTTTATTTGGGTTTAGTCTTCTAATGTTATATAGAGTTATTTACAGGTAGACACTCTCACTGATCAGTGACTTTATGTTTATTTGGGCTTAGTATTCTAATGTTATATAGAGTTAATTACAGGTAGACACTCTCACTGACCAATGACTATATGTTTATTTGGGTTTAGTAATTTAATGTTATATAGAGTTAATTACAGGTAGACACTCTCAATGATCACTGACTTTTTGTTAATTTGGTTTTAGTATTCTAATGTTATATAGAGTTAATTACAGGTAGGCACTCTCACTGACCAATGACTATATGTTTATTTGGGTTTAGTAATTTAATGTTATATAGAGTTAATTACAGGTAGACACTCTCACTGACCACTGACTTTATATTACATTAGAATTTATCAACCAAAATAAATATAAAATCAGTGATCAGTGAGACTGTCTACACGTAATTAACTCTATATAACATTAGAATAAACCCAAATAAACATAAAGTCAGTGATCAGTGAGTGTGCCTACCTGTAATTAACACAAATAAATATAACGTTAATAACAGGTAGGCACACTCACTGATCACTGCCTTTATTTGGGTTTAGTATTCTTATGTTATATAGAGATAATTACAGGTAGACACTCTAACTGACAACTGACTTTAAGTTTATTTGGTTTTAGTATTCTAATGTTATATAACATTACAATAAACCCAAATAAACATAAAGTCAGTGGTCAGTGAGTGTGTTTACCTGTAATTAACTCTATATTACATTAGAATTTATAAACGCAAATAAATATAGGGTTAATAACAGGTAGACACACTAACTGATCCCTGAATTGTACATATATATGTTTATTTGGGTTTAGTATTCTAATGTTATATAGAGTTAAATACAGGTAGATAGTCTCACTGACCACTGACTTTATGTTAATTTCGGTTTATTCTAATGTTATACAGAGTTAATTATAGGTAGACACTCTCACTGACCTTATTGTTATTTGGGTTTATTTTAATGTTTTATAGAGTCAATTACGGGTAGACATTCTCACTTACCAATGACTTTATGTAACATTAACATTAGAATACTAAACCCAAATAAATATAAAGCCAGTGATCAATGAGACTCTCTACATGTAATTTACTCTATATAACATTAGAATAAACCCAAATAAACATAAAATCAGTGATCAGTGAGTGTGCCTACCTGTAATTAACACAAATAAATACAGAGTTAATAACAGGTAGGCACACTCACTGATCACTGCCTTTATTTGGGTGTAGTATTCTAATATTTTATAGAGATAGTTACAGGTAGACACTCTCACTGACAACTGCTTTTATGTTTATTTGGGTTTAGTAGTCTAATGTTATATAGAGTTAATTACAAGTAGACACTCTCACTGATAACTGACTTTATGTTTATTTAGGGCTATAAATTCTAATGTTATATAAAGTAAATTACAGGTAGACACTCTCACTGATCACTGACTTTAGTTTTATTTAGGTTTATAAATTCTAATGTTATATAAAGTAAATTACAGGTAGACACTCAAACTGACCACAGACTTTATGTTTATTTGGGGTTATTACTCTAATGTTATATAGAGTTAATTACAGGTAGACTCTCACTGACCAATGACTATATGTTTATTTGGGTTTAGTAATTTAATGTTATATAGAGTTAATTACAGGTAGACACTCTCACTTACCAATGACTTTATATAACTTTAACATTAGAATACTAAACCCAAATAAATATAAAGCCAGTGATCAGTGAGACTGTCTACATGTAATTAACTCTATATAACATTAGAATAAACTTTATATTTATTTGGGTTTAGTCTCCTAATGTTATAGAGAGTTATTTACAGGTAGACACTCTCAGTGATCACTGACTTTATGTTTATTCGGGTTTATAAATTCTAATGTTATATAGAGTTAATTACAGGTAGACACTCAAACTGACCCCTGACTTTATGTTTATTCGGATTTATAAATTCTAATGTTATATAGAGTTAATTACAGGTAGACACTCTCCCTGACTAATCACTGCCTTTATGTTTATGTGGGTTTATTCTTATAATATATAAAAGTATATACACAGGATACACTCACTGAACGCAGATGTTATGATTAAAATGGGTTTTTTTTCCAATAGTATATAAATTATATACATGAAGACACACTCACTGGCCACTGACTTGCATTTAATAAATGATGAATTATACTATTTTTATATGTATCGCTACTTTTTTTGATAAAAACACACTTTTTGCTGAGATAAATGCGGTAAGTTTAAACACTGTCCTATTAACTATCTATAATAATCACCTGTGGCAGATGTCTGCCCAATAAATGCCAATAGTCCTGCACCTTGCTGACCAGTACATTAATTTCAGAACAAAATTCTTGCAAAATACATATTACCCAATCCATATACCCCCCACCCCCTCCACCTTCGACCCATACACTCCCCCACCCGCACCTTACAACGATTCTCTGTAAACAATCAATGACACCTGCACTAATAACAGCTACGCGGCGAGCCAATCAAATATATATGGGGCTCAGCGGAGACGCAGCAGTGGACAGATAGAGACCAAGACACATCACCCTTTAGACTCAAACGCTGTGGTCACCCCTGTCTTCTAAAGTTCAGATAAAGATTGGGCCGGTGGCCCCAAAAGAGCAATCGATGGGTTTGTTTTGGCTGAAGACGGCTGGGGATGAAAAGGATATCGACTGCGCAACATGAAAAGGAATTGACCCTCTAGTTTCTGCCCAAAACGCAGAAGGAGAGAGAGAGAGGGAGAGAGAGAGAGACGTAGAGAAAATAGAGAGATAAAGATAAAGAAGCGAATGACAGGGAGAAAACATGTGGTGAGGAAAGAGTGACGAAAGAAAAATACGGTGGGGAGAGGGAGAGAGAGAGAATGAGAGAGTAAAGAAGCGAATGATAGAGGGAGACAGAGAGAGAGGAAAGGGAGATAGAAAAAGAGGAGGGAAATGAGAAGAAGTATGAGACAAAGATAAATGAGATGAGAGAAAGAATGTGTAGGAATAAAAAGAAAATGGTGAGAAGCAAAAGGATAAAATAGATGAGGATAAAAATATAGAGAAAGAGGGGGATGATAAGTTGGGAGGAGTAGTGAGAAAGAAAGGAAATAGCAAGAAGAGATGAGAGAAAGAGAGAATGTATAGGAGTAAAAATGAGATTGAGGGAATGAGGAGAAAAGAAGAAACTGAAGAAGGGAGACAGAGATAAGGGAAGATGGGAAAGAGTAGTAGGAGACAGAAAGGAGATAGAGAGAAGAGATGAGAGAGAGACAGTGTGTAGGAATAAGAGAAATTGGTGAGAGGGAGAGAGGTAAGATCATGAAAAGGGGGGGCAGAGGAAAGATAGAGAAAGAGGGGAATGATGAGGAGGACAAGTAAGAGAGAGAGAAAGGAGATTGAGAGAAGAAGAAAAAGCAAGAAAGAGACAGGAAAGAGAGCTAGAGAGAAGAGATGATAGAGAAATGTGTAGGAATAAAGAGAAAATAGTCAAAGGAGAGAAAAAGAATGAGAAAGCGGAAAAGAGGATGAAAAATGGAGACAGAGGAAAGACAGAGAAAGAGGGGGGTGATAAGGAGGTGTAGTAAAAGAGAGAAAGGAGATAGAGATAAGTGATAGAGAAAATGTGTAGGAATAAAGAGAACATGACGAGAAGGAAGAAGAGCATGAAGAGGGAGACAGAGGAAAGATATAGAGAAAGAGGGGGATGATGAGAAGGAGTAGTGAGAGAGAAAGAAGAGAGAGAGGGGATGAGAGAGAGAATGTGTAGAAATTAAGAAAAAATAGTGATAGGAGAGTCACAGAATGAGAGAGGAGAATGAAAGAGAGAGATGGAGAGAGAGGAAAGGGAGATTGAGAAAAAGGGGGAAAATGAGAAGTAGTATGAGACAAAGTGAAAGGAGTTAGAGAGAAAAAAATAAGAGAAAGAATGTGTAGGAATAAAGTGATAATGGTGAGAGAGAAGAAGAGCATGAAAAAAAGAAGACAAAGGAAAGAGATAGAGAAAGAGTGGGATGAGGAGGAGGAGTAGTGAGAGAGAGAGAGAGAGAGAGAGAGAGAGAAAGGAGATTCAGAGAGAGGGGATGAGAAAGAGAATTTGTAGAGATAAAGACAAAGTATTCAAAGATGATTGAAAGAATGAGAGAGGGAAGAGAGATAGAGACAGAAGGGGATGATGAGGACGAGTAGTAAGAGAGAGAGAAAGGAGATGGAGAGGAGGCCAAGGGAAGAGAGTAAAAGGGGCAAATGAGGAGTAGTAAAAGAGAGAGAACGATGAAGAGGAGTAGTAAGACAGAGAGAAAGGAGAGAGAGAAGAGATTCAAGAGAGCAAGATAGGACATAGAGACAGGAAAGAGAAATCGAGAAAAACGGGGGAAAATGAGGAGTGGTAAGAAAAATAGAGAAAGGAGATAGAAAGAATACATGAGAGAGAAATGCATAGGAATAAAGAGAAAAAAAATTAAAGGAGAGTGAAAGAATGAGAGAGGGAAGAAGAGAATGAAAGAGGGATACAGAGACAGAGGAAAGGGAGATAGAGAAAGAGGGGGGCAATAAATAGGAGAAGTAAGAGACAAAGAGAAGGTAGACAGAGAGAAGACATGAGAAAAAGATAGAGTAAGAGATATAGGAAAAGTAAAAAGAATAAATGAGAGAATGACATAAAAAAGAATTTGAATTTTAGCAACAACTTTATTGAAACATTATTCAGATAAATTATTCAATAAAACAAAAGAACAAGAACGTTTAAGAAAGGATGTGTTTTAAAGTTAAAAAGCAGACACAGCTCAGGTTAAAAACTCTGCAAAAAAGAAGTTCTTCATTTTCTACTGAGCATAAAATGTCCATAAAACACCACATGTTCTCAAAACTGTCTATGTTCCTCATGGTGGAGTAATACTTAAAATCAATTAAAATTCGTGTTTTCACCAGTCTTTTAAAAACAGTGACAGCATCACTGTCACTGAGACCCTCTACAATGCTTTTCCTGCTTACCCAGATCGCCATTTTGCCTGTCCCCAGAATGAAATTAAGCAGTTGGCATTATGTTTTTCTTGAGCGAGAGTACTTGAAGCCAAGGATACACTCTAAAAAACAGAGGTACGATACAAGTACTTTTTTGTACTCAAAGGTACACTCTTCATAATTGTACCCTCAAAGGTACAATATTAGTTTTTACAGGGTCAGATTTGTGCCCTCTGAAGTACTTTCAGCAATAAGTACAGATTTGTACCATTTAACCAGACAAAAGGTACATTCAGTATTCTGTATCACTGTACTAATAAACAATATATACTTTATTTGCATTTTATTTTTTTATTTGAAAGCCAGACAATTTTGGATCATAAAGTTTTTGGCACATATTTAGTTGATGATAATGTTTCTAATCTTTATAATCTTTACTGGCACAAAAACATGGGTACAAAAAAGGACTCCCACTGAAAGGTACTTTTTTGTGCCTCGATATAAGGTACAGCCCCAGCGACAAGCATTGTACTTTTTTAAGTACAAATCTGTACTTACTTTTCTTAGTGTGTAAAAACTGGTTTAGTAAAAACAACACTAAAACAATTAAAAACAAACTCTAAAAGCCGAAACAGTAAAATAAAAAAGAGAGAAAAGAGATAGAGAGAAGCTTCAACTTTTCAGCAGGATAATGCTCATCCACACACAGCAGGAGTTTCCTAGGAATGTCTTCACCAGATTGGACCGTGTCTTTGGCCACTTGTAGGAACTTGAGCCTCCATGCTCAACCATCTCAATCTCATTTTGTATCCAGGATAAAGAAGCTAAACAGGATACTAAACCCTCCTTTCAATTCTAAAATTATTACTAAATAAACGTATCTTTTAACTTCCAATTTTATCATTACATTTGCACACACATACACAGTTTAATTCCATTCCAACATTACCATCACCATTACCCTCACACACACACACACACACACACTCTCATTAACCTCAGCAACCAACAGACCCGCTCTGGTCTGCTGTACTGTTATTAATAAAAGCTGCAGTTTCTGTATAAAAACAACAGTTTTGCTTGTGGGCAGCAGCCAGATGTCCCCTCAGTGACAAACTGTCCACGGACACATTTATCCCCCACAAAGAGCTACACACACACGCACACACACACACACACACACACACTCATCCATTCCTTTGTCAGGGAAGTGTTCCCATATTCTCTCTCTGGTTTGTAACACAGTCTACAAGAATGTAATCCATGCGAGTAAAGGGGGTAAAAGCACAGACTGCATGTACCCATGTCCTACCTGACAGCTTCATGAGCAGTTCTGAGGCCACCTTCATGTTGATGTCCTGGTTCAGGAGGTTGCTCTTGGCCAGCATGGGGCTGCCCTCCTGGCGTGGCCTGCTGGGCCCCGTGGGGCTGTCTTGGGCCAGGCTGAACGAGGGGCCGCGGGGTGGGCTCAAGGGCTCCTCCGCATGGGGCTCCTCCTTCACACAGAAGGTACCCCCCTTCAGTGCCTCCTTCTGGTTGGCCGCTGCAGGGCGAACATTGGAAAGTGGGAGAGGGACAGAGTGAGAGAGTGAGAGAGAGACAATTTAGACCATCTTTCCTTCTATTCTCGCAAAAACACACAGAAACGAGGAGGTTAAAAAAAAAGATTGTGAGTAGGGTGGGTAATTTTATTGGGTTTGTATTGTATTTTGTGATGCATCAGCATTATTGTTGTCATTGCAGTCATACCAATACACAGCTTCTTTGAAACTTGAATCTTGAATTTCAAGAGAGAGAAAGAGAGAGAGAAAGAGAGGGTGCAGAAAGAAAGTGAGAGAGGGTAAAGCAATAGTGAGTGAGACAGTGAGAGAATAAGAGAGATAGGGCAAAGAAAAAGAGAGAGAGAAAGAGAGAGAGGTATGGCAGAGTGTAAGAAAGAGAGAGAGCAGAGAGAAAGTAAGTGAGAGAGTGAGAGAGAGAGAGAGAGAGAGAGAGAAAGAGGGGGAGAGAAGGCAGACAGAGAAAAAGAGAGAGAGAGGGCAGAGAGAAAGTGAGAGGGGTTGAGCAATGGGGAGTGAGATATTGAGAGAATAAGACAAAGAGAGAGAGAGTGAGAGAAGGCAGTGAAACAAAGAAAAAGAAAATGAGGCGGTATAGCGAGAGTGAGTGAGAGAGACAGAGAGTGTTAGGGCAGAGAGAGAGAGAAAGAGGGCAGAAACAGTGAGAAAGAGAGAAAGAAAAAGAGGACAGAGAGAAAGAAAGAGAGAAGAGACAACGTAAGTGAGAGAAAGTAGAGCAATAGTTAATAAGACATGGAGAGAATAATACAGAGAGAGAGAGTGAGAGGGCAGAGAAAAAGAGAAAAAGAAAGAGAAGTGAGTGAGAGAGAATGTGAGAGCAGAAAGAGGAAGATTGTGAGAAAGAGAGAGAGAAAGGGAGAAAAAGAGGGCAGAGACAAAGGGAGAGAGAGAGGAAAATAAGGCAGAAAGAGAGAGATGCAGAGAGAGAGAGAGAAAAAGAGATAGAGAGAGGGCAAAGAGAAAGTAAGAGAGAGTATAGCAAAAGTTAGTGAGACATTGAGAGAATAAAGAAAGAGAAAAGTGGCATCATAGCAAGAGAGAGAGTGAGAGTGAGAGAGAGTGAGAATGTAAGAGAGAAAAAAAGAGGCAAAAAAAGAGAGATAGCAAAGAAAGAGAGAGAGAACAGAGAGAAAGTGAGAAAGAGTAGAGCAATTGTGAGTGAGAGAGTGAGAGCAAAGAAAAAAGAGCAAGAGAGAGGGCAGAGAAAGAAAACAGAGAGAGAAAGAGAGAGAGAGAGAGTGAGAATGTAAGAGAGAGAAAAAGGGGCAAAAAAGAGAGATGGCAAAGAAAGAGAGAGAGAGAGAGAACAGAGAGAAAGTGAGAAAGATTAGAGCAACAGTGAGTGAGAGAGTGAGAGCAAAGAAAAAGAGCAAGAGAGAGGGCAGAGAGAGAAAAGAGAGAGAGAGAGAGACAGTGCAAAAAAGAAGCAGAAGTGAGTGAGAGATGTAGTGAGCCTCACTGAAAGTAGAGAGTGAGAATGTGAGAAAGAGAATGTGAGAGACGTAGAGAGAAGGCAAAAGAGCAAGAGAGAGACGGCAGAGAGACATTTTAGAGCATCTTTTCTCACAACAAAACACACACACACACACACACACACACACACACAGAAACGAGGAGGCTGGAAATAGGATTTTCTGCATGTGGTGGTTTATCGCTAAAGCCATTGCAATAACAGTCACTGTTCATGCGTTTGAAGCGCAGGGGGGCGGTGAGGCGGAGGGGGGGCTTATTTATTTATTTCCCGTCCGAAGCCTCTGGTGCTGAATTTGTTTAGAGGGCTCATTTTGCATCTGGGCCACACATAAAGAGCTAGGTGGGGAGTCTTTCTGGAGGAAGGCGAGCGAGGCAGAACTGCAGGGTTATTTAACCAAGCATCAGGACTGAAGAGCTGCTGTGGAATCCGGAGACACCGGCGTAACAGAGATACACACAGAGAACCAAGGACGCCTTTGACGCCGTGTCTTCTGAGGGCAGCGGGGCATCTTCAAAAGACCCCTGTCCTACCAGCCCCCTTTTGTTTTGTCTCGCACCGCAGCGAGCACCACGCTAGGCACTGACATTTCTACCTGATTTCTATGCAAATATGCAGGTTTAGTTCTTTTTTCCCCACATTTATCACATGCGTTTGGGTTTACAGACTAAAAAACATTCATTTTATTCATTTTTACATCAACATTTTAGAGCCTCTTTAGTATACTGTATGTAAATATGCTATATTCCTCTGATATGATTGGCTGACCCCTTCACAATCAATAATATAGATATACACAGTCCAGGATTAAAAAAAAAAAAAAAAAGTACACTGACATAACCCAACAGCTTGTACCAGAAACAAGTACTGCACCCTTTGATCCGAGAGAGAAAGCAAAAGATAGTAAGGGCAGAGAAAGATAGAGAGAGTGCAGAGAAAAAGAGAAAGAGAAAATAAATATAGTGAGAGTGAGTAAGAATGAAAAGGGGGCAAAAAGACAAGAGATGGCAGAGAGAAAGCAAAAGATAGGGCAGAGAGAAAGTGAGTGAGAGTAGAGCAATAGTGAGTAAGAGAGAGAAAGAGGGGGAGAGAGAGAAAAAGAGAGAGAGAGAGGGCAGAGAGAAAGTGAGAGGGGCTGAGCAATAGTGGGTGAGACAGTGAAAAACAAAAGAAAAACAAAAAGAGAATAAGAGGGCAGAGAAAAACAAAAGAAAAAAAGAGGCATTATAGCGAAAGCAAATGAGAAGGAGAGAGAGTGTGAGGGCAGAGAGAGTGAGGATGTGAGAGAGAGAGAGAGCCCTTTGATCCGCTCCCTGACTCTTCCTCAATCTACCTCTTCCACCTCACTCTGCCTTGCCCTACCTTGTTCTATCTTCCACTGCCTCAATCTATCTCACTCTACTTCACTCTTTCCCACCCTCACTCTGCCTCACTTTACCTCGCTCTTCCCTTTCTACCTCACTCTGCTTTGTTCTGCCTCTCTCTGCCTCAATCTCCCTCACTCCACCTCCTACCTCGCCCTACCCCACATTACCTTGTTTCCCTTCTCTACCTCGCTCTGCACTGCCCTACCTTACTCTACCTTATTCTATCTTCCACTGCCTCAATCTATCTCACTCTACTTCACTCTCGCTCTACTTCACTCACTTTACCTTCCTCTTCCTCCTTTACCTCACTCTGCCTTTCCTTAACCTTTTCTACCTCTCTGCCTTAATCTACCTCACTTTGCCTCACTGTGCTCCACATTACCTTGTTTTTCTCCTCTACGTCTCACTGCCTAACTTTTCCTTACTTTACCTTGCTCTTCCTTCTCTACCTCACTCTGCCTTGCCCTACCTCACTCTACCTTATTCTTCCCCTCTCTGCCTCAATCTACCTCACTTCACCTCACTATGCCCCTCTACCTCACTCTGTCTCACTCCACCTCCAACCTCACTCTGCTTTCATTTACTCTTCCCCCTCTACATCACTCTACCTCATTCTACCTTATTTTACCTTGCTCTGTCTCATTTTGCCTTAATATATTTCACTCTCCCCCCTCTACCTCACTCTGCTGCACTCTACCTCACTCGGCTTTCTGTTGTTGACTGATAGAAGTGAAAGCCAACATGGTTATGTGCTGTTGTAAAGCAGTTTTACAGAGAGCTTATCTGAGTTACTGTAGCCTTTCTGTCAGCTCCAACCAGGCTGAACATCATTTGTTGACCTCTCCCATCTACAATTTCTGCAAGTTTCACCTGCAGAACTGATGTTCACTTAATGTTTTTTTTTGTACATTTTTTATCACACCATTCTGAGGAACTATGGACACTGTTATTCTGAAAATTTTAGGATATCAGCAGTTCTACACATACTCAAACCAACCCATCTGACACCAACAATCATGCCAAACTAAAAAGCACTGAGATCACATCACTTTTTTCTAATGTTTCATGTAAACTGGAATCACGCGATTTATATAGAGAACTGCACTGCTCCTCTGCTACACAATTGGCTGATTAAACAGGCGTATAGGTCTCCCTAACAGAGTGCTTGGTGAGAGTACAGTGCAAGTTCCAGAGAAACAACTGAGAAACTGTAATTAAAAATAACCTGACTCACACCAGCAGCAGAACGCAGCTCTGTTTCTCCAGACTCTTTGAAACGAGCGAGTGATCGGCGTCCCCGGTTCATATGGGCAGCAAACACAACACTTTATTCACTGAAAAGACAGCGGGATCTCTTTGAATACTGTCCTGCTTTGATTTCACAACAAAAGCTCATATCTATTGCTGACGCGCGAGCAAAACAACAACCTGAAAAAACAACCTTCTGGAAGCTGTTTCTGTGTTTCCGCGCTCGGATCACTTCAGTCTCCGCTCGCCTAGCTCCTGTTCATCACTTCGCTAACTAGCCGGATTAGCCGGTGCAACAGGGAAAGCCTGATAATGCCGACGTGTGAAGCAATCAGGTCAAATTGAGAGCAGGATTAAAATGGCGTCTGCTGGAGGAGCGGACGGGGCTTTGGAGAGTAATTAAAGGGGGGCTTCTTCTGGCCCCCAGGCCACATTACGCCCAGGTCAGATCCAGCAAACTCATTCCGCTGCATGTTTGTTTTGACTGTCTCAATTAAGGCTGAAGTGCGCAGGGAACGATGGGCCGTGGAGTACGGAAGAACAGAGCCGAGCTGTTCTTTGGAACGCAGGGCTGAAGCTGAGCAGGCCTCTCCTCCTCATGCTATATGCTGCAAAAGTGGGGCATTTCTAATCAGGCTCAGATTAATAATTAATATCAAGACATGGAGCCACTTCCTATCGCTGCCAAGAAAAGAACACAGGCCGTTGCCTCTCTCTGATACACACACACACACACACTTTTTTTAGCCATCAAGAAAGGACTGCCCATCTCTTTTGGTAAGACATATTTTTTCTCTATATAAATCACATAGAGGGGCTATAGCTACATGTCTATATGTCTTATAGATAATATAGTGACTTACTCTACCTCACTCTGCCTTAATCTTCCTCACTCTGCCTCCTACCTCGCTCTGTCTTAATCTACCTCACTTTACCTCAGTGCCTCCCTACCTCTCTCTATCTTACCTTACTCTTCCCCTGTACCTCACTCTGGCTTGCTCTGCCTTAATCTACATCACTTTACCTCACTGGCCCCCTACCTCACTCTACCTCTCCCTGCCTTAATTTACCTCACTTTAACTCAATCTCCCTTAATCCACCTCACTACACCTCAATCTTCCTCAATCTACCTCCTACTTTGCTCTGCCTCCCTCTGCCTTCTTCTACATCACTTTACCTTAATCTGCAGCATTTTGCCTTAACCTACTTTACTTCACTCTGCCTTGCTTTCCCTTATTTTGCCTCCAGCCTTGTCATCATGTGAGAACTACATGTATACTATAGTTACATGTCTTATAGGTAATATAGTGACTTAATCTACCTCACTATGCCTCACTTTACTGCACTCTCCCCCTCTACCTCACTCTCTGCTTCACTCCACCTCAATCTTCCTCATTCTACCTCCTACCTCACTCTGTCTTAATCTACCTCACTTTACCTCACTGGCCCCCTACCTCACTCTACCTCTCCCTGCCTTAATCTCCCTTAACCCACCTTACTTTACCTAGCTCTGCTTTACTCCACCTCATTCTTCCTCATTCTACCTTTTACCTTATCTTACTTTACCTTACTCTCCACCTCTACCTCACTCTTCCTTAACCTACCTCACTCCCCACTTTACTTCTCTACGACTTGCTCTGCTTTACTCCACCTCGCTCTTTATTCTACCTCCTGCGTCACTCTGCCTCACTCTGCCTTAATCTACCTCCCTTTTCCTTGCTCTCCCTCTCTACCTCACTCAGACTTGCTTTGCTTTACTCCACCCTGATCTTCCTCATTCTACTGCCTACCTCACTCTGCCTTAATCTACCTCCCTTTTCCTTACTGTCCCCTACCTCACTCTACCTCTCCCTGCCTTAATTTACCTCACTTTAACTCACTCTCCTTTAACCTTACTTACTTTGCCTTGCTCAGCTTTATTCCGCCTCACGCTTCCTCCTTCCACCTCTTACCTCGCTCAGCTTTATTCCGCCTCACGCTTCCTCCTTCCACCTCTTACCTCGCTCTGCTTTAACTTTACCTTACTTCACTTTACCTTACTCTCCCCCACTACCTCACTCTTCCTTAACCTACCTCACTTTACCTTGCTCTCCCTCACTCTGGCTTGCTCTGCTTTATTCCACCTCAATCTTCTTACTCAATCCTTACTCTGCCTTGATCTACCTCACTGCCCCCCCACCTCATTTGACCTCTCTCTGCCTTAATCTACCCCGTTTTACCTTACTCTTCCTTAACCTACCTCACTTACCCCTTTACATTTCTCTGACTTGCTCTGCTACACCTCAATCTTCCTCAGTCTACCTCCTACTTTGTTCTGCCTCACTCTGCCTTAACTTACCTCCCTTTTCTTACTCTCCCACTCTACCTCATTCTGCCTTCCTCTAGATCACTTCACCTTAATCTGCCTCACTTTGCTTTAACCTACTTTACTTCACTCTGCCTTGCTTTACCTCGCTCTGCCTCCAGCCTTGTCATCACATGAGAACAGAGCTCTCTCTGTTGCTGTATGCGCCCAATGCAGTTTGAGTTTGCTGTTATTTAATGTATTATCACCGCTATTTCTGTACTGTGAAAAGTCATACGTGATACCAATAAAATCATGAATTATCTTTTATCCTTATTATTGACTAAATAGAATATATATATATATATATATATATATATATATATATATATATATTGTGTGTCACAACTGTAGTACACAGCAATAAAATCACAGTACTGGTGTTCTGTCTGTACAATTCAGCCCCTAATCTTCTTTTCTGTATCTATAAACCTTCCACTTCCCTCCGATTTCAGCTCTGATTTTGATCCCTCATTCCTGACGCGTCCAGCGCCCTCCTCCCGGCGACCATCTGATGTCCTCTCACCCCAAACCTTGTAAATACACACTCGCTAACAGCGCAGGTCCGTGTCATCAATCTGCGCCGGCTGGCCGGCCGCTGTCCTGGCCTGATGGCTCTGATTAACGAGGACGCGAGCGCAAAGCGCCGGCAAACTGAGATCCAGGCCAGGTGACAGAACACGGCCACCCACACCCGAGTCCGGCTGGGGAGCTGCCGGGGAGAGCGAGTGACCTTCGGCGCGGAGAAGTGGGCGGCGGCACGAGCGGGGCACCGGCTGGAAATGTCACCAGTCAGGCGTCAGCGGGCGGACGGAGCAAAGCCCGGTCAGCACCTGGAAGGGCGTCCTCTAATTAAGAGCGTGTCGGGTCGCGTGTCCTATCAGACAGGGACAGGGCACTATACACACATATGCATATACACACACACACACACACACACCTCCTCGAAGACGTGCAGAAAAGTACAAGTTGGAGACGTGAGCACGGAGACACAAAGTCACACCACTCCGGTGACCTTTCGGATCGCGGCTAAAAATAGGGCGAAATTTCCATTCGAATTCATGTTACAGTGAGTACTGAATAATTTATCAGCCTAATCCGTCAGCTAGGTTGGTTTTTTTTTTTGGCTGTTTTTTTCCTCCTTTTTGAGGAGCTCATACACAAAAGGTCTCAGGAACACCGATCGTGAGGTCTGCGAAATGAGCTAAATCTGCTTACTCCATTACACTTTCATGAAAGTTAGCCAGAGTGCCTGTCCTGATCTTTCAAGCTCACACATATCAACAATAAACAAACAAACAAAAAAAAAAACACTTGGTTTTTAGAAAGATACTGGACAATAACATCAAATGGATGCTGAAATTTAGTATAAAATGAAAATTGTGTTGATGTCCATCTAATGTTAAACAGATTTTTGTATTTCAGTTGAAAATAAAAGTCACTTATCTGTCAAAAAACAACCTTGAGTTGACACCGAGCTCCAATGTTAGACCAACAAAGAAGGACAAGCCCCATCATTTGACAGATATTAAATTTAGGTTGAAAATCAAAGTCATCTACCTGTCCCCAACATTGAGCTGACGTGAAGCTTTAATTGTTGAACAGACATTATCCATATGCAACACTAGACTCATACCAGGCTCAAACATTAAATACATTTTAAATATTGGTTGGTTGGTTTTTAAAGTCACAGACCGGTCTGTACCCAACATTTGGTTAGTATCAAGCTTAAACATTAGACAGATGTCGATGGATTTTGGTTGGAATAAAAGTCCAGATCCAATAAATAACATAAATCTACTGTTAGACAGACCTTGAATCTTAGGGTTGACTTCAAGCTATAACACTAAATAGATGTTAAATTCTGGCAATCTTAAACCAAGAAACATTCAGCAGATGTTGGGTTGTGATCACCATACCTTTAAATTAAAATGTTTGTATGTTACTTAACTATGACGTTACCATATGATGTTAATTATTCACATAGATTTTCTTTTTTTTTACTTGACATCCCATCGTTACTAGCCTATGTCAAATAGATGTTGGCATTAGAAGCTGTCGGGACATTGAAATTTGGTCACCTGACATCATTTTGGTAATTCCATTGGTGATCTCTCAGATTACGACTAGCTGGGGTAAAAATACTGAATAAAAAAAAAAAATATATATATATATATATATATAAAAATCACATACAGTTGTCTCTCTGCTCCTGACTCACAGTAATATCAACACTATCAGCGCTACACCTGTCATCATCCTCACTGTCACCTGCCTCAACCTCCCCCACTCTCTCGCTCCCTCTCTCTCCCTCTCTCTCGTTCATCCGTCTCTCTGCCAGATGCTTGTCCGGTCCCCCGTCACCTCTGGCTCCGTCCTGGCTGGCCGCTATCACACCACTTCATTAGCTCCCCACCCCTGTCACGGCAGCGTGCTCCCAGCACTGATGACCGCCCTGCCGCTAACGCTAGCAAACCGGGTTCAGGGGCCAGCCGGAGCCAGCGTGACGCTCTGGAGCGCTGCAGCCAGAGAGTAGCTACGCTACACACCGCTGCCAAACCGCTAACCGCGCAGGGACAGAGCCTGACACATTAAAGATGAAGTCTGCTAGTCCCTCTGCAAGTCCCTCATACAGCAACATGGGCAAAAAGGTGGTCGTCAGTGTGGTGCAGTGGATAACACCACTGCATGCCTGTAAGCTACCACATTATGTGAGAGACTGGGGTTCAATTCCTAATATTGATGATTATACTGCTCTACACCAATAAGAGTCCTTGGGCAAGACTCCTAACACTACATTGGCCCAACTCTATAACAGGAATAACCTGGTATAGAGTTGTCAGCTAAACGCCATAATTGTAAATGTAAAATACCATAAATATATCCCTAAAGAAAGGTGCCACACAACTTAAAGACACATATCCCTTTTGTTCCAAGTCTATGGTTCACTTACAGAACTGTAATTCACCTTAAAACAGTCATAAATTCAGGAGTTTTTCATTATTTTAAAATGTCTCGCATTTAGATTAATACAAAAGTCATGCAAACTATGAAGAAAAACACATGGAGTCAGTAAATAAAAAACAAAAAATATGTTTTATATTTTAGATTCTTCAAAGTAGCACCTCTTGCTTAGATGACAGTTTTTGCACATCTTTGCCAGATTTTCTCAGTCAGCTTTATGAAGTAGAGTCACCTGGAATTCAGGCTTCCAGTTAACAGCTGTGCTTAACTTGTCAAGAGTTAATGACTTGAATTTCTTGCCTTTTAATAAGTTGAGTTTGAGAGCATCAGTTGTAAAGTTGTGAAGAGGTAGAGTTGGTAGACAGTCTATCTAATCCTCAACTGCAGTTGCAAAGACCATCAAAAAACAATATGATGAAACTGGCACTCACCAGGGCCGTCCCCAGGAAAGGGAGGGAAAGACTTACTTCTGTTGCACAGGACAAGTTTATCAGAGTTACCAAGTTAAAAGCATCCCAGAGTTTTCCATAAAACAATGGGGTTTTCCATGATATGAGCTCTTTAAAGAGATAGTCTGCCAAACAATTAACCCAAATGCATTGTTTTGCATGAGTAATGAGGTTAAAACTTTTTTTTTTTTTTTACTTTTTTTTGTTTTTGTCTTACAGTATCTCACATAATAAACAAGTCAATTTAAAATAAACACAACTCAACATGAGATAGACTGAGATACATGTGATTGATGACTTATATGAGGCACAACTGTTAAGCATAATAACCATTACCTCAGCCCTGGATCTCCAACATAGAAATGAAAGCCACAAACCTCAAACACCACATGGTTGATCAAGTACACATGGGCAATGGCGAAAACTCTGTAAATGATACATTTTTGCTGAAATATTCCTTTTATCCATTATCCATTCTCCATTTATGCAGGTCTCGATGTTCTCTGCCATTTGTAAGGCAGATGATTTGCATGTCGCGGCGGACAGTTTTGTCCACATGAATGCGATGTGCTCAACCTCTTGGAACTCATGGTTCAGCTCACTGGTCAGTTCATATTACCACAACAGCGCAGAGCGCCGCTACAGAGATGTCAGACGATAGTATCTTCAATCCTCTGTGTTCAAGGAGTCATCGGCCACTGACATTAATACATATTATAATCCATAACCGATCATATTTATTAACCCTTGTGTGGTGTTCATATTTTTGTTACTCGTTTACTTTGTTACTTGTATTTAATTCAGCAAAATTAAGCAATTTTACATTAAAATGCTTTACACATGCTTGCTTCACCTAAATTGCAAGCAATATAAACAGCTTACATGGTTAATATTTGCCCTTTACCTTTCTTATGTTACATTTCTTTTAAAAAGTGCTACTCTTTTTTTATTAGTTTTTATATAAAATGTAAAAGAAAATGAATTAAACTGAAGATATGAGTAGAAAATTTGTTTCAAATTTACAAATGAAGCAATGTTTATTAGCCCTTGGCCAAACATACTGTATGTAATATAAATGTGTAGGGGATGAAAAGACCCAAACACCACACAAGGGTTAAATCTTTATAGAGCCAAAATCACGGGAAAAAGCATATGATCCACACATGCCATAAAGGATAACAAAAAGCTGTTTTAAGGTCATTATTTGTAATATTTAATATTAAACTATGGGTTATTCTGCTTGCGAAAATTTATACACGTTCATTCATCCTAAAGTTGTAAAAAAAAAAAGGTACAGCCAATCAGGACAGAGGTCTGTAACAGTGGTCTTTAAAAAATCAGTACCTAAACAAGCTTCTTTACTTCTAATGATTATATAATAGTCCAACGTTTTTTTTTTTTCTTTTTCTTTTATGATTATATAAAAATTTGTGCTGTCGATCGATTATAAAATGTAATCAAATTAATCTTGTTAATATTCTGTGATTAACTGCAACTAAGCACACTTGTTTTTCTAAAGACGCAAGTTTTTATAGTGGATGATTAAATGCAAATAAAAGAAAGAATGTAATAAAATGCAACTATATATTTATATTAGTGGTGTCAATTAAAATACCTGTATACACTTAAATGTTTAAAGGGAGATAAAGTCAACATGGAGCGCTGGAATGAAGAATACATGATACATTAGATAGAGAAAATATATATATTTTTTTACTTTATTTTAAACATCTCTTAATTAGCTAAGTATAACAGAGCGTTTTCACACCTGTAGTTTTTAGGTTTCTATGGTCGGGATCAGTTGATAAGTGCATTTATTTGGAGCGTTTCTCCCTCTGTTTGGTTTGTTTTCACACAGGCATAAATCTAAACCACGCAAGCACATCGTCTCCTCTGATTGGTCAGAGCTGTTTGGCGCGGGAGCAAAAAAAAGTAAATACAGTGAGAAGATTCTGTGTTTCAGTGTGTGTATCTGTGCAGTGTGAAGCTGCTTTAACACAGAATGCTAAAAAAAAAAGCTGCGCTTTCAAACACAGTGTATTTAATGGGATGTGCAGCGCAGATGCGAGCAGTGAATGCTGCACATACTGCACTCTTACTGTGTAAACAGCATGGAGCAGCAGAGACAGTGTTTGTTTATAGCATTATATTATCTGGCTAATATATCAGATTAAACTGCATTTTATCAGCAGTTTAGCTCAATTAAAAAGGAGTATATTTGATAGATGGGTCAGATCGAGATCAGATCACGTTCTGAACACAACCCTTTAACGTTGACAGTCCTATTATAAACCATAACCATAAACCACCCAAATACTACCTAAAAGAGAAACAAAATACAAAAAATAGTTGCACTCAGAAAGAATCATAAATCAGATATAAATATACATTGGTGGGTAGTCCTGCAAGACTGTTATGGCATGAGTCAGAATATTGTCCTGCAATTTAGTATGATGGCAGGTCACCTCTGATCTTAATTACAGGCCCTTTAAATGCCCAACATTACCCAATAAGGTCCTCCAACCACTGGCCTAACTTTTTTAAACACAACCTAATTCCCTAGTGCGCTATTTCAACAGGACAATGCTTGTCCACATACTGCAGCCAACTCAAGAGCTTGCCTTAAAGGAGAACTCTGGTGTTAAATGGACTTTTGCTATAGTAAAACATGATAAGAAGTACTTACCTTTGGTGAATAGCACACCACCTTGTCCAAACACCCTTCAGACTGGATGAAACAGGGCATAATTTACCCTGATAAATTGCTTTTTACACCGTTATCCAGCTCACACCTAGCTCCACATAAGCCCCGACATTTAAAACGAGGCATTTATAACTTAACAAAATGCACAATAAGCTTATTAAAAAACCTCTGTTTACATCCTATAATGCGAGCTTCAGCCCCGAGCGCCGCCATTACTCCTGGTTCCGGCTGCTATGCTATGCGGACTCTACGTAGACTACGCATAACGCGACAGCCAGCATCAGGAGTAATGGCGGCGCTCGGAACTGAAGCAAGGAGGTGTGGAGCTACTTTGAGCCTGGTAAGTACTTTTTATCATGTCTTACTACACCAAAAGTCCATTTTACACTGGAGTTCTTCTATAAAGCCACTACAGATACTATGCCATGGCCAGCTGCAACGCCAGATCTATCCCTGATTGAAAATGTGTGGGATGCTACTGGACAGTCTATGAACACTAAAGCATTGAATCCATTAGGAACCTCTACAATTCCATGACTAGAAATCCGGCATGTTGCAGCATTACACATGCATTAATACAAATGACAAAGAGTTTTAATCAATTGTTTTCTGGTAATCTTCATTCATCTTCCTACTAATTTTGCAATTTGACACTTCTTTCCTTCTGGGTGCAACTCCTTCTATGATGGTTAATGTAAAATAACACACACTGTATGGGCTCCTTAAATCTCTGGTCAGCCTTAGCCTGAGCCTCAGGTCATTCCCTCAAAAGCATGTAGAGAACGGACCATTGAAATGAATAGGTAGGCTAATCCACGGGTGCCTGCGGTGATATTTTAATCTCGATGGCCACACGCCGCTGGACCCAGCATGCACTGCCTTCAGGTAGAAGACCGAGCCTATGGCGAACGCTGGAAATTTGGAAAGCTCAGTGCACACAATAGCTCACATGATGAGAGGATAAATGAAAGAATACCGCAAAAACACCAGTCCAGTGATTGCAGTGATTGGGCACAAGCGCTTTATTATTATTAGCTGTATTTGAGTCTTTTCTGCAGTGCCCATCATCTCAGTGCACTGATAATATACCAAAGTACAGTAGCCTAAGAAATCCCAGTATTCTCAAATTTTCATCTTCATAATGTATAAAACTAACTTTGACAAGAAATATATAAACATAAGCCATATTTCACTCACATTTGATCAATTCTCTGATTAAAAGAATCAATAAAAGCACTCTGAATAAGCTTACACAGGGGAAAAAAAACATAGCGCATCCAACAAACATAGCGCATCCAACAACATGAAAGCCATGAACATTGTCAGCACACATGCAATACTACACAATACTGGTGATCAATATTGTGATATGTGTGCCATTACTGTAAAAGCACAGGAAGTGTTAGCTGATTAGATGGGCTGCTGATTGTTAGAGTGGAAGAAAAAAGTCATTTCCTCTGGACAAAAGTTCACCACAACGCATCCTGAGCAGCACACATCTCCTGTGCTCTACAGAGTCAGAAACCACAAAAATTACATCCATTATAGATTACTTAACAACTCAACATGGGGTGATTCAAATGTGTGATTTAGTATAATGTTGGTCATTAAAGAGGAGGGAATTTTTTATTTGTTATTTAGAATAATAGAATCTGTGACTTGATATGAGTGAAGAACTGTGATTTGGGATGAGAGAAAAATTGAAATGTGTGATGAGAGAAACTGATAAACTTTGAATGAAGCATTTGAAATAAGGGAGAGTATATGTGATCTGGGATTAATAGAGAGTTGTGATTTGGAATGAGTGCAGAGATGTGATTCGGGATAAGTGAAGAGGTATTATTTGAAATGAGTAGAGGGTTGTGATTTGGGATAGGTGGAGAGTTGTTGATTTGGGACGAGTGAAAATTGAGATTTGGGATAAGTGGAGAGTTAAGATTTGGGATAACTGGAGAGCTGTGATTTGGGATAAGCGGAGAGTTATGATTTGGGATAAGTGGAGAGTTGTGATTTGGGATAGGTGGAGAATTGTAATGTGGGATAGGTGTAGAGTTGTGATTTGGGATAAATGGAGAGCTGTGATTTGGGATAAGCGGAGAGTTATGATTTGGGATAAGTGGAGAGTTGTGATTTGGGATAAGTGGAGAGTTGTGATTTGGGATAGGTGGAGAATTGTAATTTGGGATAGGTGTAGAGTTGTGATTTGGGATAAATGGAGAGCTGTGATTTGGGATAAGTGGAGAGATGTGATTTGGGATAAGTGGAGTGTTGTGATTTGAGATAAGTGGAAAGTTGGGATTTGGGATGAGTGGAAAATTGTGATTTGGGATAAATGGAGAGTTGTGATCTGGGATAAGTGGAGAGTTGTGATTTGGGATGAGTGGAAAATTGTGATTTGGGATAAGTGGAGAGTTGTGATCTGGGATAAGTGGAGAGTTGTGATTTGGGATGAGTGGAAAATTGTGATTTGGGATAAGTGGAGAGTTGTCATTTGGGATGAGTGAAAAGTTGTCATTTGGGATAAATGGAGAATTGTTATTTGGGATAAGTGGAGAAAGGAAATCGTGATTTAGAAAAAGCGTTAACTTGTGATTTGAGATAAAGGAGAAACTGTGATTAGAAAGAAATAGATAATATTGCCATTTGAAACGAGGGAGCATGTGTGATTTGGGATAAGATGAAAATTGTGATTGAAATAAGCAGAAAAGTGTTTCTTTGGGATTTCAGAAAAATGTGATTTTTTTAAATACGTGAAAGTAGTAAAATCTGACGTAAGCAGTAAACTATACTATAGTGAAAAACATGAAGTTAAAAGTGTGATAAAACGAAATTTGAGACTTTGAGGTAAAAGAGATATTTATAAAAATGAAATGTGTTTTTTTTTTTATTTATGATTTGAGACAAGGGGAATTTCGTAATTCCCCACAAGGTGGGATTCTGTGATCTGAGATGAGCAGAGAATTTAGGTGATTTGGGTGATTCGGACTCTCATTTACCTCCAAGTGTCCAATCAAATAATCTGATGGGTTAATCTGCATACCCGCCCGTGACGGGAGCCCCGCCCACCGCTGCAGCATGAGAGCGCGTGTGAAGTGTGATCGTTACGAGAGACCCAGGAAGCTCAGGCATCGCCTGCATTTCAAAGCGCTTTGTGGGCTTTTATCTTTGAATCAGAATGTGGATCACAACTGGCCGGCTGACGCTGGTGTCAGCGTGTAGGAAAATCAAAGGGGATTGGCCTAACAGCCCGAAAAGAGCCGAGCCGTCGAAAAAATGATAGGCCAATTATGTCAGAGGTCACGGAGAGTTCAATGTATGTTTGTGTGGGTGTGTGTGTGTGTGAGTGAGAGAGAGAGAGAGAGAGAGAGAGAGACAGAGAGAGAAAGAGAGAGAAAGTGTGTGTGTGTGTGTGTGTGTGTGAGTGTGTGTTTTGCCTGGGGATCTGTAAAAGCACTACTCTGCTGTCATTTGCTTCACTATTCTGCCTTTCTTCCTTTCATCCCTCAGTCCCCTCTCTCTCTCTCTCTCTCTCTCTCTCTCTCTCTCTCTCTCTCTCTCTCCAGTGAATGTATGACAGTAGCAGATGTCAAGAACCAGCCTATACACATACATATACACATATACACATACATATACATTTAACAGCCTAAATGTATATATTTAAGGCACTTAAAACAGATTCCTCTCAAAAGGAATGGTTGATTCTGTATGTCATGGCTGTCCAATGAAAAACAAGTATCTCTATTTTTGACAATTTCAAGTTTACTACAATGAAACTGTGTCAAAATCTCTTACTAAACACACAAATAAACATTTTTCAAAATTACCTGAAATAAATCAACTTTTACATCAACTTCCACTGAAGACAGTAAATTTGCAGTTTTGGAGATACATGTTTTTCATTGGAGTCAGCTGCTACTCTGCTGTATATCCCCCATTACTAGTGATGCCACAACACAAGGAGGGTGAAGAATAGTACACACCTACTCCAATACATGAGTCAGACTCCGCCCTTATGCAGCATTGCCAAATAGCATCACAGCGCTAACGCTCGGAGGAAAGCACAGCGACTCGGTTCTGATACATCAGCTCACAGACGCCTTGTGCTGATCGACATCACCCTAGTAGTGAAGAGAGGAAAGAGTGCCATCTACTGTACCTACCCAGAGAGAGTAAGGCCAATTGTGCTCTCTCAGGGCTGATGTCAAGCTACATGACTGGGATTCGAACTAGCGATCTCTTGATCATAGTGGGAGCACTTTAGACCGCTGGACCACTTGGCGCTTCTACTTGCACATTTTTTTTTCAACTGATTTTTGATTGTGCCATCGAAAATGTGTTTGGTTGAAAGAAGCTACTCTCTAAATTCAGCCAAATGATTAATTTCCACTTTCGAATTTTCATTGCATCCCTACCAATAATTCTCATACTGCTCAATGTTCAACCCTGCTCACAAGTCACATCCTTACTCCACCTAGAACAACCACTGGCATGCTGAACAACACAACATATATACATAAATAAATATCACATATATAATAAAATATTGAATTCATTAGCAACTCAAGCCAATATACAGCCCATTTCTCCATTACCTCCCCCTCTCTTCTCCTTCTCCTGCCTGAAAGACATGTTAACTAAGATGTCCGCCAGTGCTGTCTGTTGTCTCCTGACTCTGGGCTGACATTGCTGAGGGTTGCTGCGGCTCCTTGGGGACCGGCCGGGCTTGATTGGGAGTCTGGGAGCGGAGTGTATTCGGCGCCCCGTAAGGCCCCTGCATGCACGCACACAAACCCACACATATACACGAACACACACACACATATATACACGGACGCACACACACACACACACATATACCCGAGACAGAGCAGGAGACGGCTAAGCTGGAGCAGCCCCGACGCATCCAGCCAGGAGGTCACACTCTTGAGCTGAGGGCGCTAATCATTTCCAATTACGGATTCCTTTTTAATTATGAATTATGCATGAATTTTTAATTAATCTAATGTTCCGAAGGCTTTTCCTTTTTTTCGCGGTGCCAAGATCTCAATCTAATTACTCTGCATTAAGTGGGGGAGCGGTGGCCCTGGCACTGACCTTAACGCTGAACCCTGGGCAGCCCTCTCGCATCAATCTTGCTGTTGACTCACAATAACCTGGCACTTCCATTACCACCGAGTTGAACAAGTCCAAACTTTGGATTTGTGGAAGTGAATAACTCTCTAAATGCTGGGTTTTAATAGACTTAGGTTTAATGTGGCTCTGGAATGGTCTTGCCTCAGGACTCACATCTGTCCTTCATCATTTAGTCACGACTCTAAAGCAGTTAAACTTTCCTGACCTTTCCAGTTTATTTCACAAATAAGCTGAAGCTCAGAAGCTTTCATACTTTTGTTACCTTTGTACATCAGTGCATTTCCACAGATAACTTTTACCAGTTCTGACCACTCTTCCTGTCTTTGATGTATTAAAAGTAGTGCTGTCAATGGACAAAAAAAAATAATAATCCAATTAACAATTAAAACCCCTTGTGTGGTGTTCATATTTTTGTTACTCGTTTACTTTGTTACTTGTATTTAATTCAGCAAAAAAAAGCAATTCTACATTAAAATGCTTTACACATGCTCACTTCACCTAAATTGCAAGCAATATAAACAGCTTACATGGTTAATATTTACCTTTACCTTTCTTATGTTACATTTCTTTCAAAAAGTGCTACTCTTTTTTTTATTAGTTTTTTTAATAAAATGTAAAAGAAAATTAATTTAACTCAAGATATGAGTAGAAAATTTGTTTAGTTTCAAATTTACAAATGAAGCAATGTTTATTAGCCCTTGGCCAAACATACTGTATGTAATATAAATGTGTAGGGGGGGGGATGGGGGGTGTACAGTGTGTGTTTATCGAAAATGTGTTTTGATATATGTTTTTCACAAAAAATGAGCCAATGGCAATGAGTTTGAGTTAGAAAAAATATTTTTTTTGTATCATTTGATGAAAAATGAAAACGGGTTCCACAGACCCGAACACCACACAAGGGTTAATCACAAGCTAGTCAGTTAATGTTTACTATCGTTACACCTTGCACATTATGTTGTCTATTGTATTGTTGTTACATGCTGCACTATGTTGGTTCTGGAGGAACGCAATTTTGTTACACTTTGTACCTGTACTCAAATGTAATGACAATAAAAGCCTCTTCACTTGACTTGACTTGAGTGACAACGATATTCTGTGATTAACTGCGATTAATCACACTTGTTATTCTTAAGACACAAGCTTTAATAGTGAAAATTGTATTGTAGATAAAAGAATGGATGTACGAAATGTAAAATGCAGTTATATTCATATCAGTGGTATAAAATTAAAATACTAGTATATACATGTATGTATGTTTGAGGGGAGATAAAACAAACATGGTGCGCTGGAATAAAGAATGTATAATTGATTTTTTTACTTTATTGTAAACACCTCATTTTGGTTGTAAGGATTTCTGATTTAGAACTAAATTTGATGAGCATAAAAATCTTTACTTTTTGGTATTGCACACATGCTCACAATGGGGGGATGACCATTTAAATGGCCTGGGGGGAAATACAGCATGTAACAGATGGTAACTTGCTCTTATAGCCAACAACACAGCTGGGCAAACAGCCACTATATAAAATATCATGAAATACCCCATGGAAGTTAGCCCTGTTGGGCAAGACTACACACTGATGGTGAGCTGGGATTGGGGGACACGCCCATTAGAATGTTCAGTCATGCTCCTCAACACCTTGGAATAAACTCTGAAATAAAGTCTACACCACCAAAGAGTTTTCCTCAAGTCAACTTGTAGTTTAAGTTGGAGAATAAACTCACTTTTAACACATTTTTGTTTAACTCCAGAATTTCGAAATCCAGAAATATGAGGTAATAATATTATCGCCCTGCCAATATATCGATCAACCTGTACTAAGATCTCTAGATTGAGCTAGATTGTCCTACCTGAGAGTTTCATCAGCAGGTCCGTGGCCGTCTTGGTAGTGATATCAGGACTAAAGAGCGATGCAGCTGTGGGACCGGGACCAGGACCCGGACCCGGACCCGGTGGGCTGGTTTTGAGCCCAGGAAGGTCCAGAGAGCCGCTGCTGCTGCTGCCGGGCCGCTCCCTGCACAGTGGGGCAAAGGGTGATGTCACCGCCATGTCCTGCGGCTCCTCCTTGATCTGCACGTGGTTGGAGGGCTCGCCGGGAGACGCCAGCAGATGCCCGTCACTCTGAGACAGGTCGGGGGACGGGGAGGCTTCCGTGGCCATGGCCTGGTCTCCAGCTGAGCCTCCGTCACCCAGCAGGGAGCCCTCGCCCTCCTCCGTGTCCGTGGAGGGCTCGTCCTTCACCTTGAGGTCCGGTCTCGGGAAGTGCTGGTGGCAGCGCATGTGCAGCTTTAAGCTGAAGTGGCGCGAGGACGTGAAGGGGCACAGCTCGCACTGGAACGTCTCGCCGCGGTCCTGGTGCTGGTGCACCTGAAGGAGAAATCGAGTTGTTTATTTGTGAACTAAGTATGCGAGATAATACAGTACAGGCCAAAAGTTTGGACACACCTTCTCTTTTTCAATGCGTTTTCTTTATTTTCATGACTATTTACATTGTAGATTCTCACTGAAGCATCAAAACTATGAATGAACACATGTGGAGTTTTATGTACTTAACAAAAAATGACCTGGCCTCCACAGTCACCGGACCTGAACCCAATCCAGATGGTTTGGGGTGAGCTGGAGCACAGAGTGAAGAAGGCAAAGAGCAACAAGCGCTAATAAGCACCTCTGGGAACTCCTTCTTTCAAGACTGTTGGAAAACCATTTCAGGTGACCACCTCTGCTCATTGAGAGAATGATGCCAAGAGTGTGCAAAGCAGTAATCAGAGCAAAGGGTGGCTATTTTGATGAAACTAGACTATTTAATTTTTTTTTTGTTAAGTACATAAAACTCCACATGTATTTTATACATAAGGTGCACTGGATAATAAGGTCTAATATGTGACACTAGTAAGGAACAGGGGTGCCGCCATGTTTTCCTTCTATTTCTGCAGGTCTTGTCACTGAATGGTGAAACAGCTAGTGTTTAGCGCGGTTAGCGGCCAATGCTAATACTGCTCCAGTCTTGGTGCTGGAGAAACTTCACTGGAACTTCTGTAAAACGCTGTACTTCAGTGAAGTGGCTTTACTGCTCCTTAATATCTGACTGGTAAAATTCATACATAACACACACATAACACTGTGAGTCCAAATAGACAAGATTATCAATGGAAATACTTAAAATGAACTTTTGGGAACGTTTGGGATTAAACCTCTTTAAATGATCTTACATTAAAAGCTATCTTGTCCTGTAAATGTAACACTTTTGAGAACAAATCACTGTCCAGTTGATGGGGGCTTATCATATGGAAAGAGATGAATCCCCTCAGGATAAAAAGTTCAAGATGATCAGTCAGAATAATTTAGTTCTGGTTTACATTGACCCTTCACTCTATGGGTACAGATGGACACAAACCATGCCAGTAATCTCCCCCCTCCCACAGCATCAAATGTCCTACCATAAAATGTCCTACGAGGGCACGGCAGCACGTTACCCGCTTAATTGTATCAGCAGTGCACCTGTCTGTCTGGTCTGGTGAGCATCTGCACTGATTATCTTTCTTCACGTGTTTATACTGGTGTTTCCGTTAATTTGTCCCTCATCTGTGGTGTGAATGGTTAACTCAAATTGGGAAAAAATGTAGTGGAATACCTATCTATATCTATATGTTTGATGTTTTCAACACTAGACTACAATAAACGTACTACGTAATAAAAACTACAATGTTGTTAAGAATATGAATAAAATAATAAAAATAACTGGTAAAGTAGCTAAAATAATTAAAAATCATTTTAAAAATGAATATCAATAATTAATCCTATTTCCAATGTAAAGATCTGTTTCCCTCCTACACTGAAAAAAAATGATTAAAATAATGTAAAAAAAATAATGTAAAAAAAGTATCGCATCTTTTTGCATTCGCTTTTTTAAGTACATTTAATTTTTAATAAATTTAAGTAACTTCAGCTCGGTTTTAAGACTTAAATGTTACATAGTGTAAATAAGTAAACTGATTAATCCTTTCTTTTAGTAGCCTTTACTTAATTTCTGCATACAATATTATCTAATTACAATTACTTAATTTATACAATATTACTCAAACATTTATGATACATAATATATTATAATTCCTGAAATTTAAATATTACAGGCTCTAAAGATCCATTCATTGAAGGATCTGAAGTCTGACAGTAGAAAACTTGTCATAAAAATGTGGAAATATTTTTTACATTACCTACCTATTTATATATTTATTTATTATATAAATAAAACCTTTAAAAACGCACCTTAGGAACTCATGAAATATGTATATAATAATTAATATGGTCATTTGGAAGATTTATAACTAATTGATACTAATTCCAATACTAATAAACTAATGCGTTTGCTAAAAACTGATTTTTTGAACCTGGACGACCGAAGCGCTTCACCTCACCTTCATGTGGGACTTGAGATTGTCTTTGCGAGCACAGCGGAAAGGACACAGGGGACACTGGTGGCTTTTTAAACCGGTATGAATCACCATGTGTCTCTTCCAGTAGCTCTTTCTTTTGATGACCAGGCCGCACACCGGACACTGGAAGGGTTTCCCGCCGTCCTCGGGTGAACCTGAGGAGAGAGAGGACAGAAAATATATATATTACACACCATAATCTTTACGACTGTGACACTGACATCGTCCAGACTGACTATAAAAGGCTGTTTAAGATCATATCTCAGTCCCGCTCAGCCCGGCTCAGAGCTGGGAAAGGGCTGCTGGCGTCGCGCTGGAGCTCATTTACAGCGACAGCATTTTTACCATTAATTATGGTAATTGTGATTGGAAATGACAGCATTTTTAGACTAAAAAAAACACACGAAAACCTGCAATTTTAAATTTGCTTTTTCTGCATTACGCAGCGACCCCCGGCCCCCCTGAGCCGCCACCTCTGCCGCCGTCAGCTTGACGGAAGCGACCGCGGTGAGCCTTGAGCGCTGCGATCGATGCCAAAGTCACAAAGGAAGCCAAACACCAGGATGTTTTTAGGAAGCCGATTATTGTTGTTGGCTCCATATCCGGTGTCCATTAGGGCCTAATTGGTCTTATTAGAAGCTGGCATGATTGCATTAGAAATTCTACAAGGCCGTGTCAGGATGGCTTCATAAGTATTCCAGTCGCGTTCCTTGAAAAACATCTGGTAATCAGTGTTTGGTGAAATTACCGCGCTCAGCCATTCATTGACCCGGGGTGTAAAACTTCGAGACTGCCTATTTGCGACAATAAACCACCATCTGTGGCCCAACCTTTCGCGGCGAGGAGATCACGCTGGAAACTGCTCGTGAAGCAGAAAGTCTCTGAAGGTCCTGGGAGCAGAGGGGAAGGGAACAGCAGCTAGCAGCGGCGGCTTCCGCGGCCATTCCACCCATTAGCTGAAAAGCGCGGTTTGGTTTCGGCCGGAGGGAAGAGGATTTTCACCTGATAGAAGGGAGCAATTCCCCGTGGAGAGCCCAGTTTAACTCGTGTCATGGTGAGATACTCTGAGCCTCGCATTAAGATTATGATTTTAACCCAGGTGCTCGCTCTTCCACACTCGCAGTTTAACACCTCTTTTTTTACTCGCTGGAACTCTCACTCGCACCGAGCTTTCTCCATCCAGCCAGCCTGACTGTGAGAGTGCTTTCCTGGATGTAGATCACAGGGTGTGTGATGGCGGTGGCCCACCTTAATGCTTTAAGGCCATCTGATCTAAGGCTACATTCACATTACAGAGAGCAGTTTACCGTTTAAAGGCTTTGCTCTGATCAGAATAACACGTTCGTTGCTCGTTGAAGGCGAGAACTGATTGGAGTGCAGTTTAGTATGTGCTTGATTTTAGAGAATCAAGGCATTTATACAAAAAAAGGCACTTCATGATGTTAAAAAAAAAAATATATATATATATATATATATATATATATATATACATATATATATGTATATATATATATATATATATATATATATATATATATATATATATATATATATATATATATATATATATATGATGCTCTTATCCAAAACGACCTACAAGGTTATTCCCATTAAAGAGGTGGGCCAATGTAGTGTTGTAGTTGTAGAGTCTTGCCCATGGACTCATGCCCATGCCCATTATTGGTGTAATGCGTAGAGCAGTATAGTCACCCAGATTAGGAATTGAACCCCAGAACCCCTCCCACATGATGTGTTAGCTCACTGTCACACAGTGGTGTTATCCACTGCACCACACCAACAACTTTAAAGGGACGGTCTATATCAAATTCAATGGGGTTAAATATAAAGTGTAAATATAGTTCATACACATATTCATATGTATTTCTATGTGTCATGGAATTTGGACACCATGTAATTAAATGCTACCAGACTGTCAATATATCAATAGTAAAAAAAAAAAGAGACAAAAACAGACATTGTGTTTGTTGACTAAGCACTTGCTCTCGACTTGTCAGATTAGCAAATAAATGGGGAAAAAAAACAGTTAAAAAAGTTCAGAAATCAATATTTGGTGGAATAACTGCGGTTTTTAATCACAGTTTTCATGCATCTTGGCATCATGTTCTCCTCCACCAGTCTTACACACTGCTTTTGGATAACTTTATGCTTTACACTCCTGTTGCAAAAATTGTGATCATCCATCTTCCTCTTGATTATATTCCAGAGGTTTTCAAAATCAAAGAAACTCATAATTTTAAGTGGTATCTTATTTTTGTAAGTATAGTGTATTGTAGATTAAATGATTAAAGTTGTGGTTGGCTGACATCATACTTCGCTCTGGACTAGCCACACAGAGTAAAAAACGCTGCTTTGATTGGTTAGAGACCCAATTGCATAATTCGGCCTTCCATGACATCATGATATCAGAACTACAAAGGTCAATTCCACAATATATAAACTCACAAACCACTTCAGCCCTGTAATATAAGTTAATGAAGTGGAGCTGAAGTTGGTTGTGTGCGTCGGTCGGGTGGACGGGCCGTGGGCTGGCCGGGTCGCGGTTCGCTCTAGGCTGGACTGGTGTGGAGTGGAAACTGTGATGGCTGTGCTGCCTCTGAAGAGCCTGACCTAAATTCCGGGGGAATCTGCTGAGATGGACTCGGAGTGCTCACTCGTCCTGTGTGTGTGTGTGTGTGTGAGAGAGAGTGTGAGTGTGTGTGTGTGTGTGTGTGTGTGTGTGCTCGCAAGCTCTTTGCACACACATACACACACACACACACACACACATACAAACACTGCCGGCCTCCGCTTGGCAGCCAGCACATCCGAGAGGGAGAGGAACCGGTCTGGGAACGTGCCGGCAATTCCAGCAAACCCCCACCGAGCTAACAGACCTTTCCCAGAGTCCACAGCCAACCTCACACACACACACACACACACACACACACCAATGTGTGACCCTGCTGCCACAGCCACTTCAACTTACACTCACTCTTCCCTCCCGGCCAGTCTAAAGCCTCAGGTACAGTTACAGTTATAGTATAATTATGTACTATACACTACTACATGGCTGTGGATCAGTTTAGCAGTCGGACACTGTGTAGGTCACTCCAACAGAGACCCAAACACATTAAAAAAACAGCCACGATACAGAGAGAACAAGCAATAAAGCAATGCAGCAGCCACTGCTTACAGGAGAACTCAGAATAATACACTCTGAAAAATATGTGCAAAGCAAAGCAATTTTTAATGGAAGTAATATATTAACTGTCATTACCTGATTCATACTATGTCAAAAAGTGAACATTTTAATAGGCCTATATCACAATACACTAAATTTTCACATCTAATAATAATAAACTAATTATCACATCAGGGTACTACTTTTTTATATATAGATATATTTAGAGAGTGCATTATTATTAGTATCATGACAATCTGGATCGGTAACTTCTGTTTCAAATCTGATAAAATTCTTGTTTTTTGAATATCTTGGTTAAGAGTGTGCCATATCATATCAATTTAATATTCAATTTGTTGCAGTAGTGTATTCTTAAAAAAATCATTTTTCTAATTCAGTGTATTGTCATATCACCAAGAATATAGTTATCGTGAAAATACCTGCACTTGAGAATACTTTCAACTGTAACATTTTTCTTTAATTAGTTAAGTAGCTCTTGCTTCTGATAAAATTGATTAGAACATTACTCAAATAGGGCTATTCACTGTATACCTGTAACTCTACCTCTTCACTACTTTACTTTAACTGATG
The DNA here is from genome assembly GCF_023375975.1 of Astyanax mexicanus. Lineage (NCBI taxonomy): Eukaryota > Metazoa > Chordata > Actinopteri > Characiformes > Acestrorhamphidae > Astyanax > Astyanax mexicanus. Next base: position 49,690,873 of record NC_064414.1, read on the forward strand.
CTCTCAAACACTTTATTAAGAGACAAGAAATTCAAGTAATTAACTCTTGATGAGTTCAGCACAGCTGTTAACTGAAAGCCTGAATTCCAGGTGACTCTACCTCATAAAGCTGACTGAGAAAATCCAGCAGAGATGTGTAAAACTGTCTAATCTAAGCAAGAGGTTCTACTTTTGAAGAATCTAAAATATAAAACATATTTAAAGCTCACCTTCCGTCGTTTTTTCTTTCATTTTAAAATGTCTAGTTGTGGTCTCTAGTATGAATGAATGACATGTGAGCCGTTTTTGTACAAAAAAAGTGCTCAGGTGTCTCTGTATAGCTCTTTTTTAATGGACTGTTTTAGGGGTGTGTCCAAAATGACCGGATTCCAGCTTTGCTCATGAATATTCATACATGCAAACAGCATGCAAATATCTCTCCTCTGATTGGCTAGGAGCACTGCGACGCCCCTCCACCGCTCTGCCGCTCACTGCCTCCCACCTCCTAACTGATGAGCGGTGATGTTGCGTCGCTTCAGCTCCGCCTCTGGGAGTTTCTCGAGCCAAGGTGGGCTGGTCTGTGAGTTTCTGCCTACGTAGGCAGAAAGATAATTCAAAATTCACCCGTTTTTCGGAGGGGGGGGGGGGGGGGGGGATTTCTTTGCTTAGCTCCTGCAGACAATGGGGGCTGCAAAACAGTTTAATGTGCAGGTGTACACATTCAACTCGGAGAGACCTACTGTATTCCACAAAAAACAAGAAAAATCGGATTTTCGCGGAAGGTGAGCTTTAAAAATCCATGGTTTTCTTCATAGTTTGGATTACTTTGGTATTAATCTATTAATTTAAGGATTGTCCAAACTTTTAACTGGTACTAAAAATGTAAAAAAAAAAAAAAAAAATCATGTTTTCTCTTATAAGGCAGATGTGTGATGTCTTGAATTTCTGTGGGCATTTAACATTACCTGGAAACAAATAAAAAAAAAAGACAATGATAAATATCCAGTGGAAATAAATCATATAAATATGAAAAGAACTTAGTAACTTTTCACAGATTGTTTTTTTTTTTTTTAAGTTATATCTGTATGAACATTGTATTACACCACCCTTTCAGAACGCTTCTGATGCTAGACCTCACACCATGTGGCGTGTGAAAAATGTACAGACTGCATCAGGGAGGCATGTAATCATTAAAGAGCTGTATGCAATCTGTATCCTTTAATAACCAAAAAATCTAAAATATTCAAAACCCTATTAAATAGTTAGGAGTAATTTCTGTAAGTTATAAGAGATTTAAATAGTTTAATTTGAAATAAAATGAATTATGAGAACTATTTTATTTTATGGCACTGCTAATTCATCATGGAACGAATGTTGCCCACTATATAGCCAAATCTTATGTAAGCATTCCTGCTCATGTCTGAGTTGCTGAATTGTGAATAAAATTCAGCACACAATCATGTAGTCTCTATAGGTGAACACTGAGCTCTCCAGTATGATCCATTCTACTGGCAGAGACTTTTTGAGGATGTCACCTTTGCCAGACATCTAGTGCATCTCAAGAAATTAGAATATCATTGAAAAGTTACTTTATTTCAGTAATTCAGTTCAAAATGCGAAACTCATATATTATATAGATGTATTAAACAAACAGAGTGATCTATTTTAAGCTTGTATTTCTTTTATTGTTGATGATTATGGCTTACAGCCAATAAAAACCCAAAAATCAGTGTCTCAGAAAATTTGAATATTATATAAGACCAATTGGTACCTTTGGCAGTGTGGACAGTGTGCCAAATCCTGCTGGAAAATGAAATTTGCATCTCCATAAAAGTTTTCAGTAGCAGAGGGAAGCATGAAGTGCTGTAAGATTTTGTGGGAAAACAAAACTGCACTGACTTTAGACTTCACTGATTGACATCACTGATTGGTGGAAATTTTACATTTCATTTATAAATCAAGGGAGTCTGGAGGAAGAGTGGAGAGACACACAGTCCAAGCTGCTTGAGGTCTAGTGTGAAGTTTCCACCAATCAGTGATTGTCTGGAGAGACATGTCATCTGCTGGTGTTGATCCACTGTGTTTTATCAAGATCCAAAGTCCAATGGTTTCCATGGCTAAGACGCTACACATAGACCTAAGAGAACCTAAAATAACTAATTTACTGCCATTTGAGAAATGAACTCCAGATCTTTTTCTCTGGATTACTGGACCCACACTTAACTGGAAGTCATGATGATTCATGAATGAATCTGGGAGGAGAAAGCTAATAAAATAACATTTGAGATGTTCTCAGACCCTTTAGGTCAATGAAGGAGGATGTTACAGCATACAAAGCCATTTTATATCAATATGTAGGTCAATGACATTATTACGTGACTTAATGTTCGGTCTGACTGCAGAATTTTTTGTTTTACATTTAAAAAGAGGGTTTCATGCAAAACATAATGACGTGTATATGTAGTACCTCTCCTATGTATGTACGGTACTTACTTTAACTTTCGTTTAACGTTCATTACCTGTAATTATTCTGCTTTTTAAGGTGTCATTTAGAGTGAACTCTCATTATGTGGTGCAACCCATAATAAAAGTAACTGTAATTAATACAAAAAAAATTAGTATCTCACGTCTGTAGCTAAAATAGTAATTTCTGATTTAGTATGCTTAAAGTGGCACTAACCCCACCTGATTTTTGCTGATTCCGCCCTCAGCTTAATTTTGAAAAAGGCTAAAAAAAAAAAATGGAGGAAAATGGGAGGGGCAGTTTTGGAGGGACAATGGGTGATGTATGGGTTTAGAGGCAGGGCAGGAGGAAGATCTGATTGGCTAAGCTGCAGCAGCAGCAGTGTGCCTCTGATGATTGGATTTCAGCAGGTGGGTGTACCAAAGCACACAGACACATCATCCTATTCTGCCTATAGTACAGTTGAGAGGTAGTAGCTCTGCAGAGGTGGAAATGACCACAATAAAAGCGTTTTTTAAAGGTTAGGACATGTTTATATTTTTTTAAAGCAGGACTGGTATGTTTTATTACTTTAAAGCAACGCATTCCAGCTATTAATGGAAAAAATATGGTTTATGGTTTAGGGTATAGTGGCTCTTTAACTCAAGGTATTTTAACAGTTTTGCTTGATTAACAGGAAATATAAAACTAATACGTACATTCAAAAAGATGATAGTGACATTCTAAAAATAAAATTAGATAAATATTAACAGAAACTCTAAGCAATGCAAACACTTAAGATTATTAATATGTTACACTACTGAGAATGATTATATATTTCCTTAAAACAAATATTTATATATTTCTTTATAAAAATATAAGCAGGCTGGTATGTTTCACAGCCTTAACCCAACACATTTCAGCTATTAATGGAACAAATATGGTTTAGGGTTAAGTGTCTCTTTAAATCAATGTATTTTAACAGTTTTGAGTGAAGAACAGGAAAAATAAAACGATTAAGTACATTCAAGAAGGCGATTTTAACATTCTAAAAATAAAAATGAGATAATTCTTTACAAAAAAATCTAACAGTTTTGAGGGAAATTAGAACTACTAGGTATATTTAAAAATGCAATTGTGACGTTCTAAAAATGAAAATGAGAAATATTTACAAAAGCTACAAGCAATGCAAACACTTTAGTTTATTAACATGTTAAACTACTGATGAACTACTATATATTTCCTTATAAAACAAAATATTTAAATATTTTAAAAATGTAAGCCGGCTGGTATGTTTCACTACTTCAAAGGAACACAATTCAGCTTATATGGAAAAAATATGGATTAGGGTTAAGTGGCTCTTTTACTCAATGTATTTTAACAGTTTTGCTTGATTAACAGGGAAACTAAAACTATTAAGTACATTCAAAAAGGCGATTATAACCTCCTAAAAATTAAAATGAGAGAAATATTTACAAAAACTACAAGCAATGCAAACACTTAAGTTTATTAACATGTTATACTACTGAGAACTACTATTTATTTCCTTAAAAATATATTTTATATATTTCTTTATAAAAAAAAATAGGTAGGACTGGTATGTTTCATTAATTCAAAGGAACACAATTCAGCTACTAATGGAACAGATATGGTTTAGGGTTTAAAGGCTCTTTAACTTTAACTATGTATTTTAACAGTTTTGAGTGACTTACAAGGAAATTAAAACTACTTCATATATTTAAAAATGCAATTGTGACGTTCTAAAAATGAAAATGAGAAATATTTACAAAAACTACAAGCAATGCAAACACTTAAGTTTATTAACATGTTATACTACTGAGAACTATCATATATTTGCTGTTTCACAGCTTCAAAAGAACACATATCAGCTATTTATGCAAAAAAAATAGGGTTAGGGTTTAGAGGCTTTTTAACTCAATGTATTTTAACAGTATTGCTTGATTAACAGGAAAAATAAAACTAATAAATACATTAAAGAAGAATGAATCATTTTTGGAAATGAATGCATTTTTAGAAGAACATTCTAAAAATAAAATGAGAAATATTTACACAAACTCTAAAATTTATTAATGTGTAACACTATTGAAAACTTGTAAAATGATATATTTCCTACATTCCTTAAGAACTTCAAATGACATTTTTTAAGGACACAGCCAATTCTTTAGGATTAAAAACTCTTAAATCACTTAATCTAACATTTTTTCTATGAGTTTATAAGTACACAACATTCCTTATGTGTGACAAAAAAGCAAAATATACTTCAATATTGGACTTTTGAATATCCTTACACATCAGTGACCTGTATGCTTCTAGCTTTATCACAGTAATCTGGAGGAATGTTCCAGCACGACTGTGACCCTGAGCACAAAGCGAGGTCCATAAAGACCAGATTTGATGAGTTTGTTGTGGAGGAACTCTTGTGGGCTGCACAGAGTCGTGACCTCAACCCCAATGAACACCTTTGGGATGAACTGGAACGTCAACTGTGAGCCAGGCTTTCTAATTCAGTGCCTGACCTCTAAAATCGGGGGGAGGGGGGTCCATATAACTGCCCATGGTTTTGGAAGATGTCCAACAAGCTCATTCGAATATGATGGTCAGCATTTTAGGTTATATAGTGTAGATACACTGGCATGCCAAGTCTGTCTATCTATCTATTCATCCATCCATCCATTCATTCATTCAGCTACCTATCTATCTATCTATCTAGTGGGGTCCAGATGAATAGGACATTTCATTTCTAAATTTGTACAGAAATATACCATTCCTTGATCCACAGGGTAACATGTACCCCAGGAATACATCATAAAATGCTAGTATTACCATCCACAGTGGACAGAAGTGTATTGGCTGATTATCAGAGGTGGAAAGTAGTAAATTACATTTACTCAAATTACTGTAATTGAGTAGATTTTATGAGTAATTTGTAATCTTTTAAGTAGTTTTTAAAATAGGTAATTTTACTTTTACTCAAGTACATTTTGACACAAGTAATTTACTTCACTACATTGGAAAACTCCCCGTTACTGAGTAAATAATTAAATGCTGGGGAAAAACAAAATTGAGTTTTGTTCTCCATGGCAGCGCAGCTGAACTTTCCCCAGCAGTGTTTATTACGGTTAGCGGGTGAGACGCTGTGTGAATCAGCTGTGCTCGGGGGAACCGGTGTTCTGTCGAGTTATGCTACCCATCGATATATGCTTCTTTACGGCACTGCACATGCGCCAACAAAATTTTTTTTTTCGTATGATTTCATGTTTTTCATGATAATTCCTAAAGTTTTTATTGGGAACATTAAACAATCTGCTTAAATGTTTAAAAAAAACATGTAAAAGGCAGTAAAAGCATAGCAATGGCAAGTTAAAAAAATAATAATGAACTGTAAAATTATAAAAATACAGTTTATAGTCACCTATATGACCATACACTTTTAACAGTAAATAAAAAAACATAGATCATAGAAACCTAGGCCACTTGTTCTTGAAAATGTTTTATGGGCTGGTCTGAACAAATACTGCCTGGAAGGTCCAAATTATTATAAATAAAATATGAATAAAAAATAATTAAAAAGATTTAATTTCTGATTTGTACTTTTTTACATCAAATAATTAAAAGTAACTATGTAACTTTTACTCAAAGTACATTTTAAATTGAGTACTTTTTACTTTTACTCGAGTAGATTTTTAGATGGGTACTTTTGCTTTTACTTGAGTAGAATTTTAGCAAAGTAAAAGTACTTTTACTTAATTACAATTTTTTAGTACTTTTTCCACCTCTGGTGAGTATAATCGTGACCAGTGATCCACTTTGAATGTAATATACAGCAGACATACATATCCCACAGGTCAGTTCAGCAATCCTTAGCTTATATGGAACATGGCGAAAGTCATGAGACAAAATAATTACTATTGTTCAGTACCTACTGGGTTACACCAGTCAGCCAAAACAATAAATTTACATGTCTAATGTTGTCTTTGCTTGTACCACCTAAACCACTTTAAAAATCAATGCATGGAGTTCACAAGACCTCAGAAGATGTGTTTTGTTTGTTATTTGTAATCAAGATGTTATTATCAGGGTAAAGTCTTAAGTAAGTTGTGAAGTGAGACCTCCACGAAACTCTAAAACTCCATGAACTTTTTGGTAAATACTGACCACTGCATACTGGAAACACCAACACAAGACCAGCCTTGTGTTTGGATAGCTTACTCAATCATCTAGACATCACAGATCTTTTCAACGTAAAAATCAAAAACAGACTGTTCACTTGCTGTCTAAAACCGTGTTTTCCATTCTCTGACCTGTGATAATTCACTGTGCAACAAGAAATGCTTAGCTAATGATGCTAACAAACACTAAAATCTCAGTAATCTCGTCTTTATCTTCTAAACCACACACATTTGAACTTTTGGCACATTATATTGAGATTTTAACTGAGAGTTTTAGAGTCTTTTATTTACTGTTAGATGAGAATAGTAACAATCATCTACTTTTTTATACTAAAGGACAAAACGTCACATATCAAGCATGTCTCAGCTGATTGACTGCAGCTGGGGTAAGTGAGAAATCACATTATTAATTGGTTTCTTTGAAAAAAACTAGTAAGTATTTAGTATTTAATGTACAATTAGTTACTCGCAGTCTGCTGTGTGTCCATATTCACTTCCAGAAACGCACCACGCAACACAAGCTGACAAATAAAAGAAGCAAAGAAGTGTTTACACGCATCAGCCATGGAGGGCAAGCTGTTACCTGCTTGACTGCTGGGCTTGGCCCTTCCCTTGGGGGTGGTGGGCAGCAGAAGGTCCAGAGTCTGGGTGGGCGTGGGGGCCTTCTGGTTCCTGTCCAGCAGGGGCTTGATGTCCTCAGTAGCGGCCAGCCCCAGCGGCGGTGGAGGCGGCTCCTTTTTATCGGCCAGCAGGTTCCCAGCTGCCCGTGCCGCCACTTCTTTTAGCAGGGCGGCGGACGAGGTCATGGAGACTGAGACGAGGGACAGGAAGGAGGCAGCCGAGGGCTGGTGGTCCGGGGCTGCGGGCTGCGGCGGCTGCTGCTGTTGATGCTGCTGCTGCTGCTGGCTGCGCTCCGACACTTTCTTGGACAGGGCAGCGAGTGTAGAACTGGCCGACTGGGAGGAGAAGGGTGATGCGAAGGCGTCGAAGCGCATGGCGTCATCTTGCCGACTGCCTAAGGCCGGAACAGAGCTCACCGAAGAGGACGACGAAGAGGACGAGGATGAAGAGGCAGAAGTGGACGAGGCCACGGCACTTTTGTCCTGGAGGACAGCGTTGGCGGCCGCTTTTAGCTTCTGGATGGCCGAGTCAGGCGACAGACTACTGCTGCTAGCCGCTGGAGGCCATTTGTCCGCCATTTGTCCAATCCAAACAAACCCAGAGCTGCCTGAACCGGCAGCCTCAGTAGGTCCAAATGGGTCACTAGGCTCCTGCTTAACAGTTGCCACAGATGCGGGAGAAGAAGTGGTGGAGTTTCCGCTATTATTGTTGCTGCTGGCTAATCGGCGAGCTAGCGCGCTAAGCTGTTGAGCGTGGTGCGACGATGGAGACAGAGCGAGGCCCATTGGCGGAGACTCCGTCCCCCGGGCGGCTCCTCGCACGCCCACCAGCTCCCCCCCTTCTAGTTTCATTGTACCCGACTCCAGCAGCCTCCGCAAGTTGCTGCTGAGGGGTTTTCCCAGGTTTCCCTGGGCGGAGTCACCGTAGAGTGACGAGACCACCGACGACAGCGTGTCCTGTGCCGTCAGCAGCCGGGCATCAAGCCCCAGCATCTCCAAGGAGGCCCGCCGCTGCACGGGAGTGGGACAGCCCGTGGGGCCCTCGGCTGGAGTGTCGGGCTCAGTCCGTGGTGTCCCGTCCTGCGGGGACACGCGTTGCTCATCCTGGACATCCCCGTAGGACGACTCGGACGGGCTGTCGCTGGCGTTTCCGAACCAGCCATCTTCCTCCCCCGAGCCGCCCGCCGCCGCCCCCTCCTCCACCGGGTCCACATCTGCAAAGAAAACGAAAGAACAATAAGTACTGAAAGAAGTTCAAACAGATATTCAGCTTATTTAAACGGATGTCGTTATCTGAATGAATGTAGGTCATGGCATTGGGTAAACAAATTTCAGTCTCAGAACAACATCTAATGCAAACATCCATACGATGCAAAGCATGCTGACCAAACTCAATGTCTACTGAACTTCATTATGTTAAACGATTACTAAACGTGCAATTTTTGTTAGAAATTGGTATGTTGTTGCTGTTGTTGGTTTCAAGTCATTGATATTATGTAACAAAAGTCTCATATCTGACATCAAGCTTGACTTTTATTTACAACTATAATTGTTTTGACATCAACCTGATTTGTCATTGTCAATTTTAATTTTAATGTCTGTCTGATGCCTGATGTTGGTGTGGTGTATGAGTCAACAGTAATCATTACACATAAGCATTCTAATTTATTACAAGTAACAGCATGGACAAAACACACACACACTCACACACACACACACTTACACAATCATACACACAAACAGAGAGATCACATTGTTGTTGTTATTAAGTTCTCTTTACTATAGGAGGTTAGAGCACTGGGCAATTGACTACAAGATTGTGGGTTTGATACAAAGATCTCCCAAGGTCTCATATGTGTCTAAAACCAGGTTCTCAGTTTTGACTCCTTTAACCCAAGAAGTATCTTATAATCTTATATCTCATTTTTATCTTTTTCTATCTTTCATATTAAATGGTAGGAGAAACATCTGTAACAAAGTTGATCCCTAAATGAAACCTAAGTGGGAATCCCAAATACGTCTCCTGAGACACCAGAGATCAACATTCAAGCAAAACAATCTCCCTATGGGAAGAGTCTGGAGGTAAGAAGATGTATTTTTAAGATTGCATACGTTTTAATTTAATCTCTTTCTGATCTTATTCTGGAAATACAAATTCTGTCTTTATCAGCTTGTTCAGTTTACCCTTTTTCTTTGCATACAATGTAACTATGCTGAGAACTTTTTGCACTGTGACATGTGGCAGGTCTGTCAGTTGTAATGCATAGGATGTGTTGAGGCAAAATGGAAAATGGACAGGTTAAAGGAGAAGTCTGGAGGGAAATGGACTTAAACACTTATGTAGCACAGCATTAACTACAATGCATCTCGAGGATTGCTTCGGGCATTGAGGGGTAACTGTCACACACACAGATTTACACAACTGGGCAATTTTTTTATTCAATTATTCTGGGTAATTTAGAATATCAGGAGGAAACTGGATTCCACTAAGGAAACCCACGCAGACACGGGGAGAACATGATACTCCATCCAGATATGGAATTGAACCAAGGACCCCAGCGATGGGAGGCAAACGCCTCAACCACTAAGGTAAGTAAGTAAGTCAGTAAATATAACCCTTTAAAACACAGTGAGATGCTGTTCACTTCCTCAAGCCTTTAACTACAAATGTAACTATTTTATCAGCAACTACTATAAAACTAACAATCTAACATACAAACTATTGTAGCCTGGAGAGAAATGAATGAACACCAAAGCGGACCATTTGAGTTTATGTGAGCAATGTCTGATTTTAACTTAAATATTTTCCTCAAAATTCTTCAAAAAAGAACAAAAAGACGTTTTTCTCCCTTAGAGGCAGTCGTTTGACCTTTACCAGCTGACACACTCTCCCTCACCGTGGCCAAAACTCAACACTGGAAGCGTAAAACTGTGCGGCAAAAGGCTGCCGACAAACAATAGCACAGGTCCAGCTGAAAATCTGAGGCTTCCCTTCATACCGGCGGCCGCGGCGCTCGCAATGCGAGAATAACGAGAATAACTCGCTTCTCATTCTCTTTTTTTTTTTTTTTTTTAACCATTTTTTCTTCCCAGGGTCTAAAGGAGCCTAGTAAAAGGGTTACCATGGCGACGGGCCCTTCAGGGAGGCTAGACAGCAAAGATTAGGGTAATGGAGGTTACAGAACCGCATTAATATTCATGAGGCTGCGGATACCACCAGGGAGCCAATAAGGATAGGGTTAAGGTCACCAAGGGTCATTAATATACACTTCATGTATCAATATTCATAAGCAAAACATTACAGCTTGCCAGACAAGGGCGAACAAAGGAAGTGAATATTCCTGATCCATATTAACAAACCCTCCGCACAAGCACGTCAAGAAAACACAACAGCCAGAGAGGCCGGCACGCCAAAGATCACGTCAAAACTTATCAGCCTGTTCTCCGGCAGCGTTTTATCACTGCTTCTTACTGGATTTTCTCACAGTGCGCTTAACTCAACCACTTTCAAATGCTATCACATTCATTTAAATCAATTCAGTTCATTTAAAACACTGTTTTAATATAACGTTTCAACTGGGGTAATTGAGATTGTACATACTGTATATATTTACATATAGAAACTGCCAGAGGGAATCTCAGTAGATAGACTTGTGCTTTCTTACAGAAACCTGTAAAGAACTATTTTATGTGGGATAAAAGCTGTAGGAAAAAGGGGGCTGCTATAAATGTTTCAGTATCCACTGTGAATTATTGAGTGTCTGTTTTGAATTATTGAGTATCCACTGTGAATGATTGAGTATCTATTATGAATTATTCGGTAACCACTGTGAGTTACTAAATATCTATTATGAATGATTTAGTATCAAGTATCTATTATGAATTATTGAGTATCCACTATAAATGATTGAGTATCTATTATGAATTATTCTGTAACCACTGTGAGTTATTGAATATCTATTATGAATGATCTAGTGTCAAGTATCTATTATGAATTATTGAGTATCCACTGTGAATTATAGAGTATCTACTATAAATTATTCCATGTTCACTATGAATTATTCAGTATCCACTACGAAAAAATCCATATTCATTATGAATTATGTAGCATCTACTGTAGTATGTGACATAAAAGCTGTAAGGAGACAGGGGACTGCTATGAATGATTCAGTATCCACTGTGAATTATTAAGTATCTATTATGAATTATTAAGTATCCACTGTGAATTATTTAGTATTTACTATGAATTATTGAGTGTCCACTGTGAGTTATTGAAAATCTATTATGAATTATCCAGTATCCACTGTGAATTATTGAGTATATATTATAAATGATTGAGTATCCACTATGAATCATTGAGTATCTATTATGAATTATTCGGTAGCCACTGTGAGTTATTGAATATCTATTATGAATGATTTAGTATCAAGTATCTATTATGAATTATTGAGTATCCACTGTGAATTATAGAGTATCTCCTATGAATTATTGAGTATCCACTATACATTATTCAGTATCTACTATAAATTATTCCATGTTCACTGTGAATTATCCAGTATCCACTATGAAAAAATCCATCTTCATTATGAATTATGTAGCATCTACTGTAGTATGTGACATAAAAGCTGTAAGGAGACAGGGGACTGCTATGAATGATTCAGTATCCACTGTGAATTATTAAGTATCTATTATGAATTATTAAGTATCCACTGTGAATTATTTAGTATTTACTATGAATTATTGAGTGTCCACTGTGAGTTATTGAAAATCTATTATGAATTATCCAGTATCCACTGTGAGTTATTGAGTATCTATTATAAATGATTGAGTATCCACTATGAATCATTGAGTATCTATTATGAATTATACAGTATCCACTGTAAGCTGTTGAGTATCTAGTATGAATGAATTTTATATTCACTCTAAATCATGTAGTAACTTATTTAGTATCTACTCTGGTGTATTCACTATCCACTATGAACTATTCACTATCTACCATAAATTGTTCAGTACTCTTTGTAAATGATTTAGTACCTATTAGGGGTGGGCGATATGACTCTAAAATAATATCACGATATTTCAGGGTATTTTTGCGATAACAATATACTTGGCGATATAGGAAAACTAAAATAATTAATTAATTTCAGGAATATAGTATAAGAGTATAACAGCATAATCATAATGTGGCAAAATAAATAATATAGCATAAAATAATATAATGCAGCAAAAAAAAATTGCAGAATATTTAGTGCATGCATATAAACTGCAGACTAAAACAATTATACAATAAATACACCTAAAGCTTCACAGTAAATAATAAACTCTTTTTTTTTAAGACAGAACAGCCCTATTATCATGATATGGATTTTTAATATCATGATATTTCTGTGTCACGATATATTGTATACGGTATAATATTGCCCACCCCTAATACCTATCATGATTTTTTTTAGCACCCAAGAACATCAGTCAGAGAGGCCTGAGTGTGAGCTCTTTTTTATTTTCTCACTATTTTGTAGTGTTTTTTTTTTTTTTTAGTTTTACACTGTTTTTTTTTCAGACAGTGCGGTTAAGTTAACCAATTTGAGGTGGTATCACCTCTGCAGGGGGAGGGAGATAATAAGACATTGTGGCAGGAGAAAAGGGCAGCGGACCTCCGACACCGGAATCTGATCTGTAAAAGAAAAAAATTCATTTGAGCGCTCTCTCATTCGCTGCGGCGTGTGCTCATCACGGCCTGCCTCACCTCCACGACCCCAACATAAGCCTAGTGAGTTCCTCTCTGTTTACAGGAGAACCGCGAGGCCGTTGCCAGGCAACGTCGCCCCGGCGACCCACCGGGATCATTACAGCCAACACACATCTGGCCAGCGCCACTGACTGGGGGCGGTTTGTGGGGGTCTGCCGCACCACCGCCTGCAACTCCGGCCTAGCCGTACACCCCGATACCGCCACACACGCGCCACTCCAGAGCTCATCTGATAATTAAGCAAAAGTTCTATTGCTTTTATACAAAAGTTTCTATTGCTTTTATATTGCTTTTATACAACAGTTTCTGTTTTTACAAAATGAATAAAGAAAATAAATCAAAGAACTTTAAGAAATTCAGAATGAATATGCTTTAATATGGACTGTGCCTTCCGCCAAAAAGTAGTTCCACAACAACTGTAACAGAACTGAAACTTAACTACAAAACAGTGTATGGTTCATACAGACTAACACCACGAAAGTTAGCTTGAAAGCAAAATTGGGAATAAGTGAAGATGGTAAACGTTAGGAGCGTGAAATAACGCTGATACTCTCCTCTCCTGCTCTGTGGAGTTGTGTTCAGGTGAACGCTGCGCATTTTTGAGCATTTCTGCTTGTTTTGCTGGGTGGTGTTGGTTTTAGCTAGCCGGCTGGACTGTGGTTAGGTCAGCGTAGCGTAGCTTGCTTTAGCTCAGCATTAACTTAGTTTAGCCTAGCCTGGCTGGTTAGCGTTCTGGCTGTCAGACGGCATTAACCGAGCGATTTTTTCTTTACCTTTTTTCCACAAAAAACAACCAGCACTGCAGGGTGTGGGCCAGCGTGCCGTGGTTGAGCGCTAGCCTGTGCTAAGCTAACGCTGCCGCTGATGCCGTTGATGATTCTAAGCTGTCCTGTGTATATATACGCTAGAAGACTTCTCAACCAATCAGATTGTGAGGTCGGAACTAATTGTTGTATAAAACCTCGTATGAGACGCCAAACTGTAATAAAGCTGATCTCTAAACTAAAACCTAAGTGGGAATCCCAAATATGTCTCCTAAGACACCAGAGATCCAAATTTGAACAAAAGAATCTCCCTACGGGAACAGTCTGGAGGTAAGAAGATGTATTTTTAAGATATTACATTTTTATTTAATCTATTTCTGATCTTATTCTGGAAACACAAATTCTGTCTTTATCAGCTTGTTCAGGTTACCCTTTTTCTTTGCAAAAGAAATGTAACTATGTTGAGAACTTTGCACTGTGACATGTGGCAGATCTGTCAGATGAAATGTATAGGATGTAGGGGTGTGACGGGACACTAATATCACGAGACGAGACACGATACTGGGTTCACGAGAATGAGACGAGACAAGATTTAAAATAAAATTTTAAAGAAAAAGTCAAAAATAAAAAAAATTGGCTTGAAAACTAGAGTTTTATTTGACAAAATCATATAACGCAAACTTAACTCTAACACACTGATTTTATAAAAGATAGAAATAAGAATAAGAATAAAAATAAAACTTTTCTAGGTCTTATATAGTGCAAACAGTAAGTGCAAACCACAGCCAGTCATATTAAGTGTGGTTTGTGTTTTTTTCTCCTAAATCTCTTGTAATTTAACTATGCAGAACCACAACCAGTCATATTAAGCCTATGACTGAAGTGCAAACAGAGACAGAACATTTTTTAAATACAGTACAGAGCTAAGGGATTAGTACAGTTTAAGCTTGACGAGAAATATCGTCACATTTTAATCTCACGAAATCTCGTGCCACAAGATCTCATCACACCCCTAATAGGATGTGTTGAGGCAAAAGGGAAAATGGACAGGTTAAAGAGAAATCTGAAGGGAAATGGACACTATTCTGTAATTACTATGAATTATTTAGTAATTCATTATCTCTTACAATTCATTCAGTAACTACTGCTTAGAATTACATATTTAGTATCTACTATTAAGTACTATGTACCCATGATTAATTTTATAAATGATTTATCATTTACTGTGGAACACTTAGTATCTCCTTTGAATTATTAAGTATCCGCTATGATTCATACAGAATCTAATGATTTTCTATCTAATATAATTTATTTAAAATATTCATAATTTACTATGAATTATTTTTTGCATTATTTTGTATCTATTATGCATTACTCGGTATCCGCTATGAATTATTCAGTACCCACTATGAATTATTCAGGATCTATGATTTATGCCTTAATTATTGTTATTATGTATAGCTTATTGATTTTCTATCTAATATAAATTATTCAGTATCTGCTATAATTAATTCAGAATCTACTATGAATTATTTTTTGTTTCATTATTTTGTATCTATTATGCATTACTCGGTGTCCATTATGAATTATTCAGGCTCTATTATGATTCATGCTTTAATTACTTAAAAATTAATATGTTATTATGTATAGCTTAAAGAGTCTAATATGAATTATTTAGTATCTGCTATAATTCATTCAGAATCTACTATGAATTATTTGTGTTGCATTATTTTGTATCTATTATGCATTACTCGGTGTCCATTATGAATTATTCAGTACCCACTATGAATTATTCAGGATCTCTTATGATGTATGCCTTAATTACTATAAAACTAATATGTTATTATGTATGGCTTAAAGGTGAGCAGTTGGGTCTACATAACAGGCTTTTGGGGTTGAGGGGGTGAACCTGCGTGCATGCGTGTGTGTGTGTGTAGGTGTGTGTGTGTGTAGGTGTGTGTGTGTGTGTGTGTGTGCGCACACAAAAAGCTTTCTTCCATACACCCTACACCTCATTATTAGGAGAGGGGGAGGACACATATGCGCATATGCACATGTGTGTGTGTGTGCATGTGTGTGTGTGTGTGGGGGGGGGGGGTCTGCTGGGCTCTGGATCATCTGAGCAGGGCTGAAGTTCTGCCGTGCGTGACCCATTTCCATGTGACAGCGGGGCGGACGGGCACTAATGGTCATAATGTGGTTAGAGAGAAATGGCTGGATTGCTGACCCAAGGTCTCAGAGGCAGGAACACACACTTGTGTACACACACACACACACAGACACACACACACACACACACACACACAGTCATATACACACACAGTCACATACACACACTCGACCTGAACTGCAGTGCTCTCTGTTATGCTAGGCTAAGCTAGGCATTGCTACACCCCACTGCTCTCTCTCCCCCTCTCTCTTTCTCTCTCTTTCCCTCTCTCTCTCTCTCTCTCTCTCCCTCTCTCGCTCTCTCTCTCCGTGGCGGTGTACAGGCAGGCCACTCTGTGGGCGGCCTGACATTTCCCAAGGTCACGGCTCGGGCTCCAGTTCCGCATGGCTTTGTCTGAAACAACCCCCTGCCTCTGCCCCTCTCTCTCTCTCTCTCTCTCTCTCTCTCTCTTTCTCGCTCTCTCTCTCACTCTCCATTTCTCATTCATTCTATCTCTCTGTCTCTCTTAATCTATCTCTCTATCTTTCTCTCTCACACACACATATTCTCCTTTCCTAATCTCTCCCTCTCTCTCTCTCTCCTCACACACACACTTGCTCTCTCGCCCAGTCTCTCTCTCTCCCCAGACACTAACACTCACTGTGCTCCAGTCAGACAGTCCAACAATCACATACTCCCTTTTCTTTGCTTTAGTTTTTGACCCCCAACTGGTCAGCATCTCCCCCAGCCATGCACCCATCACTAAGCAGCCAAGCCTGACCGACTGAGACAAGCGCAGAGACGGCCGTGTGGTCATCAGACAGGCCGTTTAGCGTCCAGACAAACCGCTGGAGGAGGAGCTGCAGCCCAGATATACTCCCCTCTCACTCAGCCAGACGCACCGAGCTGTCGGCTATCCCCGAGCTGACCGCTGCCGCCGCCACACTCGCGGTGACCTCACACCATCCAGCGCTTCAGCTGCCGCCTTCGGCCAGCGGCCACTCGGGTCTGACCGGCCGCACGAACACGCCACCGCCCTCCTGGAGCGACTAGGGGGTTAAGTGTCCCGCTGTACAGTGCGGCGGCAGCAGCCGTCAGCTGGAATCAAACCCACCGCCGCCGCAGTCACAACAGAGTAAACATGTCAGCCGCGTGAATAATGCCAGTGTAACTTTTCATTACGCTACAGAGCATATTTCCACTCTGACAGTAAATATTACGTTATATTTTCTTCCTTTAAGTGGTTTTTCCAAGGCTTAAAGGGGAATTCCACTAATGCCTCTCCGTAATTCAAGCTTTAAGTGGTAAACAAAGCCATTCCGATGTTTGGGTTTGGAGTGAAACGGTTCATTGTAGAGAAAGTAGTAGAGAAAGAGTAGTAGTAGACTGATATAGTATATATGACTATATGTATATATGCAGCACCAGTTAAAAGAATCTCATTCAATTAAATGAAAAGTGAAGTGATTAAGACTATAAAAGAACACATAAGAAATCCTACAGTAACTTAAACGCATTAAACAAACGTATTTAGGTGCTTTTATCGGTAACTCTGATGAACTTATCCTGTGCAACTTATCCAGTGGTTCTGATGAGAGCCAGTTTCATAATTTTTTTTAGTGAATTATTAGTGCACTTGAGGACACTTTCATGGTTTTTGAATTTTTTCAAGACTTCATTTCCTAAACTATTTCTTTCTTTGCTTAGTTAAGTACTTCTTGCTTCTTATAATATTAAACAATTTAAATAGGGCGATTCAGTTCAGCACAGCTGTTAACTGAAAGCCTGAATTCCAGGTGACTCCCCATCATAAAGCTGACTGAAAAAATAGAGCAGAGATGTACAAAGCTGTCATCTAAGCAAGAGGTGCTACTTTGAAGAATCTAAAATACAAAACATTCTGGTTTGATTTTTTGTTCACTAGATAATAATTTGGACCGCTTTAGAATTAATCTACAATAAAGACATTTTTTAAATAATGAAAAACAATGAATTCAAACTTTTGACTGGTACTGTATATATACGGGTAGGCAAGCCAAAAGTCATGGGACTGGAACGAATATCCCTGAAGAACACGCAGATGTGATTTGTGCCAAAGCTACTTGTCTATTTGCAAATTTGCTATGGACAAATTTAGCCAGACACTGCAGGTCACAATCATTATCACCCACTGCACTGTCCACTGTGGATCGAGAAATGTTAAACTAAGCCGGCACAATTTGGAAATAAAATGCCCCATCTATAATTCAAGTCACCTTAGCGTGAGTATGTAGACTTATATATATATATATATATACAGCTCTGGAAAAAAATAATAAAGTTATCCAAAAGCAGTGTGTAAGACTAGTGGAGGAGAACATGACAAGATGCATAAAAACTGTGATTAAAAACCAGGGTTATTCCACCAAATATTGATTTCTGAACTCTTAAAACTTTATGAATATGAACTTGATTTCTTTGCATTATTTGAGGTCTGAAAGCTCTGCATCTTTTTTTATTATTTCAGCCATTTCTCATTTTCTGCAAATAAATGCTCTAAATGACAATATTTTTCTTTGGAATTTGGGAGAAATGTTGTCTGTAGCTTATAGCATAAAACAACAATGTTCATTTTACTCAAACATAAACCTATAAATAGCAAAATTGGAGAAACTGATTCAGACACTGAAGTGAGCTCTTATTCTTTTCCAGAGGTGTATATCCAGTATATGTACTTAATCCTGGATCATTGCTGTTGGCATTTGATTGTGATTAGATGATCACCACTTTACCTCATCCCCAACTTCCCAACTCATCAGCAGTTGCACAGTTCAATAATGTGGGGCTTTATCCTCCTCTATATATATACACACACATACCTATTCTGCATGCAGTTTAGCTCCACCTCTTCACTAGACTGAAGTTATAAATGGTGTTTCAGAGTACACTGCATGTTGAATAAGGCTCTACACACAGCAGCCACTCAGAACAGAGTTCAGGTTCAAGGTCGAGTTCAAGTTTATTTTTATATAGTGCTTTTAACAACGGATGCTGTCACAAAGCAGCTTTACAGAGATCAGAGCCCGACCCCCAAGTGAGCGAGCCAACAGCGACAGCTTCAGGAAGAGCTCCCTCAGAGCCAGAGGAAGAAAGCTTTAGAGGAACCAAGACTCAAAAGAAGAACCCACCCTCCTCTGATCCACACCAGATATTTAGCACAACAAATAGCATCAGTTCTTAAAGGCATGGCAGCAAACAGAACACATGAACACTATATCATCCAAAGGCATCTAAACATACCAAACACAGGATGTAAGGTCAGAAGATGGTTGTGTTATAGATGATTTTGCAGCTGAAGATGTGCTTTAACTCTTTCTGACTAACTTTTTTTTTTGTTTAACGAGGCTTTGTCCCAAACCATACAGCACCACACTACTACACAATGTTTTAGAACTAGTTTACATCAGAACTGCATTGATTAGTCTCACTGAATTAAAGACGTAAATGTATGTGTTGGAAAACAACCACAGTAACGTAAAATAAAATTTTACTGCCATGACAAACATGTAAATGATCAAAAATGTGACCTAATACTGATATAAAAACAATGTTTTGTAGTAAGGTTTATGTGGTGCATCAACAACTGCGAGTGAAGGGGGTCCAAGTGCTAATAGGGAAGCAAAGCAGCCTGGAGTGTGGAGATCTGCGCAAGCGCAGTAGGCATATAAAGCAGAAAATCTGAAAATGTTTTGTGCATTATGGAGCCAAACGCTACAAACTGAGCTTTAGGTGAGATTTTATTAGTAATTTAAAATATGATGATATGATTTAGCCAGGTTTAAAAGTTCCGGAGGTTTAAAGTTGTAAGCTATTTATTGCATGGATCATGCAGAACCCGTATCATGTTATTATTTGGATTGTCCATTTTAGAAGCCTTATAGACACTCACTGTATATCTATTAAACACAAATTAACTCTTAGTTAAATGAGAGAAAGAAGCCAATATAGAACCAAACCTTAAATCTAACCCTAAACCTAATCCAAAAAATTTTATGATCAGAGTTTGGGTTAAAGTTGGGTGTTTGATTACATTTAATAGAGAATAATGTGGTAGTAATAGTTAAGCGTCTACAATGGACCATCGAAAAAGAGTTTACCTAATTTTTTACTGGGTCTGGACCAAGAATAAATACAGCTTTATTCTAAGATAAAGCAACCTTCAGAATTATGAAATATTTATGGCTGCTTTTGATGCGTAAATGCATTAAACAAGAAAGAACCTTAGCAAATAAATGCAACAACAAAGATGTACAGTACATGCAGGCTCTTGGCTGCATCATCCACACAGCAAAATCTCTCTCTCTCTTCCTTTCTCTCTCTCTCTCCCTTTCCCTCTCTCTCTCCCTTTCCCTCTCTCTCTCACAAGAGTCTAAGAGAAAGCGGTCAGCGCACGCAGGAGCAGACGCAGGCTTTCCTCCCGAGGCCATGGCCACATGACTTGCGTGAGGTTGCCTACCAACACACTGCGCTATTCTGCCACTCAGTGGGCCATAAAAATCGGCCTGGCTGACCTCAGGGGTCACGGAAAGGGCACGGGGTGGGGGACGGAGGGATGGCTAGCAGAGGGCAGGCTGCTTTGGCCGAGTGGAAGAAAGGCGGAGAGACCATTAGTCGATTACACTAGGGTGCAGTCATCAATATTCCACCGGGGCCGGCGAGAAAGACGCTACGGCCGGGAGGCGAGGGCCCAGCGGTTTTAACTTGATCAGAAATATGAGAGTACACTCAGCTATATACTTCTCATCGCCATTAACAGAGCTTCAATACATCTGGCATAACTCACAGGCTAATTGCAGTTCATGAGCTGAATCGAGAGCACTGGAGCAGTGGCGGGACTGAACTGTGCAGTGCTGTGGCCTCCCAGGACCAGACATGAATACTGAGCTGATACAGTTAAAGGTAAAATTAAAGGATAAAATGGCAAACTGCTGTCTAAAGGCTTCATTTAGCTGCTAAATTAGCATTGTAGCTTCACTGCATATAGAAAGAAACTAACTGAAGCTAACCATACTTAACAGGTCATTGGTAATGGCATGGTTTGAGGGGAGGGACAAAATCCAGTAAATTAGATGTGTCCTTTCTATCTACTAGGCCTTCAAGAAGCTACAAAGATCAACATTTTGCTTTGGCACACCTCATACACAAGCCTACAGGCTGATGAACTGCAGATATGCTGCAGAATACGTGATTTAGCACTCCAGAAAATCCAGTATAACAAAAACAAGGCCAATTTCAAATCTGTAGTCTTGGTATATAGTTTATGTACACAAAATTTACATCAACCCAGTCCACTAGCCAAATGCTACAGGCTAAACACAACGGCTACTTCAGGAAAATACAGAAACAAAAAGGCTAAAAGCTAACGCTAGGCTGACCAGACCAAGGTCATCCTGGGGTTGACAAGATAAAGCAACACTGCAGGTATATACATGTGTGGAAGCTGAGGATCTGCTTTGTGGCAATGCTGAGTGAGTAAATGGGTGCTGGCTGAAGACACTGCTTAACTGGATAACAACACACTATGCCCACTAAACACTATGAGGGGACAGAGACAGCAACACTATGTTAGGCTAGGCTATGCTATGCTGTGCTTCAAAGAAAAATCAATACGTTCCTTTCTGAGGTAAAATAACAGAGTGGTGAATTATAGGGCTGCAAAATATGGTGTTTTACAATGTTGCACATGCACAGCATTCATAGTGCAGCATGCACAATGTCAGGATCATTTTTTTAAATTATACCAAAAACTTCTATACTTTACTAATCACAACCTTTTTTACTGCTTGACACAACATGAACAAACAAAATATTCTCATTTTCCATGGAAATCTAAACAGATGCAGATTATATCTGCCCAATACCATTCATTTTACTTTAATCTTGGATTTTTAAGTACATTATTAATATCATGGGACATGTAGGAATATTGACTTCATTGGCTTCTGGAGAAATCTGTTGAAAATGCTTGATTTTTTAATATCTCAATATAAATCACAGAATAAAAACGTACGCACCACAATGTGATTTTTTCACAATATCACGCAGCCTTATTAAAGTCTTGTAAAACTGCATATGAGCTCGGCAAAAAGCTAGTCTCTTTACACCATTTCAAGAGAACAATAAGAGAACAACGTTATCTGGTTAATACTTGGTAACAAAACTCAGAAGTAGTTACAAATGTTCTGGTTACATTGCTTAAGGATATATGTTAGCCTAGGTTATGCTATGCTTTGACAATCACAGCAGATCATCTTTTTTTCCTCCTCAAGCCCACCACAACAGGAAAATCAGTGTGTTCTGTTCTGAGGTAAAAAAAAAACAGGGTGCTAAATAGGCTTGTAAAATCTCTTCTGAGCATTTTTAGTCCAATTAAAGTCAAACACTTCAGATTTATACAACCCAAACAACATATAATACTCAATGCATTATTCCGTTATTGGTCATTTTTCTCAACAGCTCCACACAGTTACCTTTAAAGTGTGCTACAGCATCCTTGAGGGCCATAAGCTTCATTTAGCTACTACGGTAGCATCGTAGCTTCACTGCATACGTAAAGAAGCTAATCAAAGCTAACTGTACTGAAAAGGTCATAGTTAATGGTTTGAATGTAGGGTAGAGACAAAATCCAGTGAACTAGATGTCTCTTTTTGTTTGCTAGGCCTTTAAGAAGCTACACAACACAACATTTATCCTTGGTACACCTGATACATGAGCGCTAGTGGTCAGTACTGGACAGCAGAGGGGGGTGATGTACTAGATGAAGTTGTGACATATTGAAACGGTTAGGTTTGACTATCAGGATTGGGGGGGGGGGGGGGGGGTTTGAATAAAGGAAGATGAGAGGTGGTTGGTGGCAGTAATTAAGTGTCCGGCTGGGCTCTGGCGGGGGTTGCCACGGCCCCGTGCTATGCTAATGAGTCTGCCTGCTGGTCAGCACTGCCTTATTAGTGCATGGCCGGCAATATGGCGAGAAGGACGCGGGGCCACCGGCCGCACGCTGTCTCAAGTGACTAACAGAGCTCCACAGGGGGGCCGGCCAATCCTTTAATTGGGGAGCTCTCAGATCAGACCAGAGTGACGAGGAGAAATGTTTAGAACAACAAAACAGTTTGTTTGAGTGCAAGCAGAGACGCGACGAATGCTACAGACAACATACAGTAGGAGTCCAGACTGTTAGCCAGACTAGCTGCCATATACAGCCTTTTCGTAATATATTGAAGATTCAGTGAATTAGAAATTCTGCAGAAAAGATGAGAACTTCCAAGCCTCATAAAAACCTCATAAAAACCTGTCTGGCTTTAGCCACATTGTCTTTGGGCTTGAAATCAGTATCAAAGTGTGGTTATCAGTGTCCAACAGCTTTGAAATGACACCCAGGCCTAACAGGCAACATATGAATCCAGTTCAAGAATAACATTGGTGATGTCTGTGTCCACCCTTAAAAAAGGTGCCACAAAGGATTCTTTGAGTGATGCCATCGAAGATCCTCATTTGGGTTCCTTAAAACTGCCTCAAAAAGGGATATGAAAGTATGAAGACCTTTATCGAGGTTTGGACAGTGAAGGGTCTTTAACCCTTGTGTGGTGTTCGGGTGTGTGGGACCCATTTTCATTTTTCATCAAATGATACAATAAAAATATTTTTTCTAACTCAAACTCATTGGCATTGGCTCATTTTTTGTGAAAAACATATATCAAAACACATTTTCGATAAACACACACTGTACACCCCCCCCCACACACACACACACACAAACATTTATATTACATACAGTATGTTTGGCCAAGGGCTAATAAACATTGCTTCATTTGTAAATTTGAAACTAAACAAATTTTCTACTCATATCTTGAGTTTAAGTCATTCTCTTTTACATTTTATAAAAAAACGAATAAAAAAAAGAGTAGCACTTTTTGAAAGAAATGTAACATAAGAAAGGTAAAGTGCAAATATTAACCATGTAAGCTGTTTATATTGCTTGCAATTTAGGTGAAGCAAGCATGTGTAAAGCATTTTAATGTAAAATTGCTTAATTTTGCTGAATTAAATACAAGTAACAAAGTAAACGAGTAACAAAAATATGAACACCACACAAGGGTTGAACCTGGTTTACAGTTTTGTCTCATTTACAACAATGGTTCTCTGAAAACAGTCATGCAGTACGACAGCAGTATGCACATTAATACAGAGGTGTTACATCAGGTGATGGCTCAAGGACTCCTACACTGGTATACACAAGTTGTGAGGTGTTTTCTTGTGGAATATAGGCGAGACAACCTATAAGAGAAAGGTCAGTAGTGGGTGCAGATGGATGGCACATTCCATTTCTGAAGTTGTGTAGACGTTTAACAATCTTCGATCTGCAGTGTTTCATATGTACTGAGGAATAAGCCATAAATAAGCCAGGTCCTCAGGGGCCCCAGATGGTCACACTTCGCTCACCTGAACTTCCTGGAGGTCCCAATACCAAAGCCTTAGGGAATTACAAAAGGTAATTTGATGGCATCATGCCAAACAATAATTAGAAAAACATTATGATCATCTGTTATTAAGGCTGTATGTATTTGTATGTTGCTGTTATTGATGTTTCACAGTATTGTTCAAACATGTTCACATGATTATACAAGTATTTATGTAGTTAATTACATTCCCATTCAATTAAAATTCCATGGTATCTGCTGCTATAAATTGTTTGGTATCTACTATAAATTATTCAGTATCTACAATAAATGATTTGGTATCTACTATAAATGATTCAGTATCTACTATAAATGATTTGGTATCTACTATAAATGATTTGGTATCTACTATAAATGATTTGGTATCTACTATAAATGATTCAGTATCTACTATAAATGATTTGGTATCTACTATAAATGATTCAGTATCTACTATAAATGATTCAGTATCTACTATAAATGATTCAGTATCTACTATAAATGATTTAGTATCTACAATAAATTATTTTATATCTGTTATAAATGATTTAGTATCTACAATAAATTATTTTATATCTGTTATAAATTATTCAGTATCTACTATAAATGATTCAGTATCTACTATAAATGATTCAGTATCTACTATAAATGATTCAGTATCTACTATAAATGATTCAGTATCTACTATAAATGATTTGGTATCTCCTATAAATGATTCAGTATCTACTAAAATGATTTGGTATCTACTATAAATGATTCAGTATCTACTATAAATGATTTGGTATCTACTATAAATGATTTGGTATCTACTATAAATGATTCAGTATCTACTAAAATGATTTGGTATCTCCTATAAATGATTCAGTATCTACTAAATTGATTCAGTATCTACTAAAATAATTTGGTATCTACTATAAATGATTCAGTATCTACAATAAATTATTTTGTATCTGTTATAAGTGATTCAGTATCTACTAAAATGATTCAGTATCTACTAAAATGATTTGGTATCTCCTATAAATGATTCAGTATCTACTAAAATGATTCAGTATCTACTAAAATGATTCAGTATCTACTATAAATGATTCAGTATCTACAATAAATTATTTTGTATCTGTTATAAATGATTCAGTATCTACTAAAATGATTCAGTATCTACTAAAATGATTTGGTATCTACTATAAATGATTCAGTATCTGTTAAAAATGATTCAGTATCTACTAAATTTATTTGGTATATACTATAAATGATTTAGTATCTACACCAAAATGATTCTGTAATGGTTATAAATGATCCAGTATCTATTACAAGCAAGTCAGTATTCATTATAAATTATTCAGTATCTACAATAAATGAAAAAAATCGGTCTTTAAAATGAATGATTACTTCTATAAAACAAATGTAAATAAATTATACAGTAAATGATTCTGTAGCTTCTATGAATGAAGAAGTATTGAGTATAAATCTGGTACCACTTTAAAATAAGTCTACCTTTATAAAAAGTTTATAAATGGTTTACAATAAGTTTATTAATGGTTACTAATTAGGTTGTAAATGCCTTAAAATAATTAATAATCAGTTATAACACATACATAGAAAGGGCAACAATGACCAATAGTGAACCCACAGCCATCTATATTGTTGCCCTTTTTACATATGTGTTATAATTGATTATTAATGTAAACCATTTATAAACCCTTTATAAAGGTAGTCTTATTTTAAAGTGGTACCATAAATCTAGTATCTAAAAAAAACTATTTGTTATTTCTTAGAAAGGATTCAATATATTTTATGGTTGACATGAGTGTCTAGTGTAAATCAGGCAGTATTTAAAACAAATGATTTTGTATATGTAGTAAATGCTTTACTACAAATAACTAGGCTGTAAAGATTTATGTATTTACAGTAAATGATTCAGTGTGCACAATAAATGATAAATGACAGTAAAAGGAACTCCTATGAAACTAATATACATGTAGTTTAATGGTGAAGAGTTATAATATGGTCCCATATTCAGGCCTTTAGGGTGTAACAGATAAAAAAAAAACACAATGTTAATAATTTCCTTGGAATAAATTGTTGGAATGCACTGAGAGCTAACAAACAATTACCAAACAAACAAAATAAAACAAAAACAACATCCAACCGGCTTCAAATATTCAAATAACCTTGAGCTTCTGAGCTGCAGATGATGAGCCAGACCCTCTGTATGTTTAATGAGTTTCCCAGTATTTTCTCCACTCATTGACAAAACCCTCAAAGCTGCAAATCTCCACGCGGACGTACGCTGCCTGTCACGGCGTTAAAAACGTCCGGGGATCGTCCCGCAGGCCCTGCAGCCTGGTTTCCGCTGCAGTTCGCTCCTGCAGGCCCTGCGTGGCACGCCAAACGGCCCCATCCTTCACCGAGCTGGAGAGAGACCACACTCGCAGCACGGCCCCTGCTATATATAATGGCGGCGATGTCGTACTGAAGTGTACATATTACCATCTGTGTATTTTCGGCACGGCCTCGGCGGTCTGCGGGCACGGCGGGCTCGGTGCCAGAGGTGAAACAGGAAGGAGAAGTGTTCTTGGAAGAGAATGAGACGGCTTTGGCTCCAAGACCTCTGAAATTCCTCTTCGCAGATGAGGCGCCCTTTCTCGCTCGGCCGTTTATTTTCTGCACCCCCCCCACCCTCTCTCTCTTTCTCTCTCTCTCTTTCTCTGTCTCTCTCTTCATCTCCACCGCTCTTCCATTTTTAGAGGCCGCACACAAAAAAGGAACACAAAGAAAACACACACCGTAGAGTAATAATCTCAGATTTACCTTCAAAGAGCGCTGAAATAACACAGTCAGCAGAAGTCTATATCCCCTGTACCGCCACGAGAAGCTAATTAGCACGCTAAAGTCCTGCTACGAAAAGTAATCAGGAGCCGAGAGCCCGGACGGCAATAATAAATAAATGGACACGAGGAGAAAAAGAGAAAGAGCTCAATTTTACACAGAGGAGAGGGAGGAAAAACTCGGAAAACAGATTCTAATCTTAAAATCAAATGAATCGCTAAAACAAAACCAAAGCAAATAGAAAATAAGAGTATTTTTTCTATTGTTTAACGCAACAGAAAATACATACCGATGTTCTGACCTTCATAACTAAAGCACAGAGTAATATAATGATATCATACACATATTATATCAAACAACAGAAATCACAGAAATCTAACCAGTACAGTATCATCAATCTCAGTGATCAATTCTTCCTGGAAAAACAGTTAATATCTGGGCTAACATGCTCCATGCCTACTGCTGAGTTCAGATGTTAGCTAGCATTGAGCCACACTAGTTGCATTATGATGTTCTGAGGTCAATAACTAAACTAAAGCCTGAAGTGAACTATACCCATAAGTCACATAGCATGTCAAACATCATTCATTAATTCAGCTCAGAAAACAGCAGTTAGCATTGCCAGGTAGCTAAAGGTTATTACAGCTAATCTGCCATTATGTTCTTCATAATAAAAGCCCCAGGGCAGATAGTATTAAGATAGTAAAGAAAATATGCATAATTAAAAACAAAGAACATCAAGCTTTTTTTTTATTTCTTTCTTTCTGACTATTTTATTTTATTTGGACTTTTTTTAACATGTAAATCTCAGAGCTGTCGTATTTTTTATTACAGAGCAACATATACTTGCAGGAAAAAGTATGTGGACCCTTTGGAATTACTTGGATTTCTGCATAAATTGGTCATTAAAGGTCTCAACAATAGACAAAAACAGTCTGCTTAAACTAATACCACACAAAAAAATGATATGTTTGCATGCTTTTATTGAACACAGCATGTGCTAACTGGAGCCAGGATGTGATGAGATTTTTGTCTCCTGGTAGACACTGCACTGATTTTGGACTTTGGACATATACCCCTTTGCGGACAACATTTATGGAGATGTGGATTTCATTTTCCAGCAGGACTTGGCACACTGCCCACACTGCTAAAAGTACCAATTGGTCTAATTTTCTTGAGATGCATCTATATAATAGACTATTGTAGCCTGGCAATGACTGTGTGACATGATGTACACCACATACGAACATAATGTTCGTATTGATATCGGAATCACATTGTATATTAAATGCATATTATAATACACATTTTTGCCACATTGTCACGCACTAAGTAAAATAAAAAAAAAAGTGAAAATGGCCATAAATGATGAGAAAAGGAAGCGAGATGGGACGCTCTCTCTCTCTCTCTCTCTATCTATCTATCTCTCACTTTAAGACTGTTCTGGTCTGCTCTCAGCAAGAGAGAATCGTCCTGGCAGAAGCAGAAGAAGCCAGGAGGGAGATAAATGTAGAAAAAGCAGAAAGGCAGTGTGCCTCGTATGGGGACAGGAAGCAAGGGTGGGCAGGAGTAGGTGTTATGACGCTAATGACACACACACACAGACACACAGACACACACACACACACAACAGGCCGTTGCAACATACAATACAGCACACTGGCCTACTATCGCCTACTATCCGGGCGGACGAAGGAAGAGAGGGGGCTGGGGTTGGGGTTCTTTAACAGGGACGGGTTAAATCGGCCAGGGAAACTCTCCAGCTACTGTAAATCACACTCCGTCCTACTAACACACAGGCAGGGGACGCGGCCAAGCTACGAGAGCTAGGCTACAGCCACCCAGAGAGGAGAATGGAGGGGGGTGGGTGGCTGGTGGCGGTGGTAGTGAAGAGGCAGGGGAGAGAAAAAAAAAAGAGAGAGAGAGAGAGAGGCAAAAAGAGAAGAAAAAGGGGGTGCGCGTGAGAGAAAATGGAAGAGCAGGAGGAGGAGGAGGAGGTAAGGGGGTTAAAGAAAAAAAATCAAGAGAGGAGAGAGAGAAAAAAGATGGCTTTTTTTTACAGTGATATTGGTTTGACAGCAGCTTGGCAGCGGCGCCTGCGGCAGTGCCTTCCTGGACGCGAGCCTGTCACTCAAAAACAGGGACACTAATCAGGATTGGTCCCGGTTCCATCCTCGGGAACGGGGGAGGCGGCTCTTCTTCTTCTCCTCGGCCATTACGGAGAGAAGGACAGGGAGAAAGACACTCAGAGAGAGAGAGAGAGAGAGAGAGAGAGAGAGAAAAAGAGAGAGACAGACAGAACAGTGGGGAGAGACTCCTCTCATTTACATGCAGGTCCAGGAGGACAGCACGCTGATTTCTTTTCCAATCTCCATGTTAAACGGTGGCCAGGGCAGCCGATGGTTACTGCCGCATTGTTCAGCCCCGGCTCTCTCTGTCACGACGATACCCATCTTGGCTTTCAGAGAGGCGAAATCGACACGCGGGCCAGATAACGCGCTGGAAGACCGCGCCGAATATGACTGAAAAAATCTGCCGTGAGTTATTTCCATCCCTCGCCCCACCGAAACAGGGCTGACCCTCGTTTCCTATCCTTTATACTCCTTTATAACCAGGTGCGTCCAACCCCACGCGACCGGCAGACCCTCGACAAACGATTACAAAAAAAAAGAAAAGAAAGAAAGAAAGAAAGAAAGAAAGAATGAAAAAAAAAAGAGTGTAATGATCACTATGACAACCGCGGCTGTGCCTTTGGCAGGAGGATAAGGCTGACATTTCGTGTTGACCTCAGCGCTGAATTGAAGCGTCATTTGAATTGAAGACTACATTAGAGCCGCCGTAGCTACGAGGCTGAAATGTACTCACCGAAAACAGACAAGGCCCATGTCAGAGCGACTTACAGAGCGCCGGGGACCTGCGCCGACGGTGCGCTGGCTGAGGAAGGCCCAAAGAGCACAGAGTCTTAACCCAGAGTCGACAGCATGTGACAAAGGAAGCTTTAACTCCTTGTGTTCTCATACGAATACGGATAGGAATATAAATTGATGGATACAGTAAACTGTACGTTTAAAGCAATGCAACATCTGGCCAAGCTGTTTCTACTGTAAGTCTCCTGTAGGAACCACTGGTTGTTTAGAGGAGATTACAGACGTTTGCACACCTAAAAGTCCTGATAGGAGCTCTTAGGGTCATGTTATTCGTTTGTCCATAAGTTCACACAACCAAAAAAAGAGCTTTTACACTGAAAACAAACTGAACCATGGATCAGCTGATCCAGCCTAAGACCACATAACTTGAGTAGAAGTTGAAGTGTTCTTTAAGCTCCACACTTAAGTAGAAGTACTAAACTATTAAACACTTTTTATACTTAAGTACTGTGAGTAGTTTATAGTAAAATGTAGTAGTGAATAGAGTTGCACGGTGTACCGAAGGTTCGATTCTTTTTCGATACTACGTCATCACAAACGATTCGGTTCTTTAGCGTTCGATGCTTTCGATACTGTATATAGCCCAGTCACTAGCTTCAAATGAGTCAAATTAGTAGGCGCGATTTGATTCAGTTCATAAGAAAACTGATTCACACCGCAGCAGTCGGTGTGGCAGGATTCAGATAAACTTAGTGTTCTGAACAAATGAATCGACTCACGCGCAAGCCAGCAGAGCAGCAGCGAGTGTAGAATGGCGACGGCTAAAATAACAGATGTCTCTCGTCCGCGACTTGTGGACAAAACGGGCGCGAGGAGTGAAGTGTGGGAAAATAGTCTGAGATGTAGGCATCTGTTTTTTATTGATATTTTTATTTTTAAATAAAATAACGAAAACTGAAAGTGAAACTAAACTACTTTATTAGCGCTGTTTTCACTCCCGCAGTTGTACAGCGGGGGGTGTTGTGCCGATTCTGTCCGCGAAGCGGGAGTCGGATTCAGTAGCGGATTCGGCACAAGCGTGGCGGCACCTCGCGCTCCGCGGTGTTAGTTGTAAGCGCTCGCGCTAACCGCAAAATACGACAGAAAACACTGAGGGAGCTGCAGACTTATGTGTGGGACTAGAATATGAGCACGAGGAGATCAAAGAGAACCTTTACCTGTGAGTAGCTCACATCAGAACACGCAAATCTATCTCTCTCTCACTCTCGCTCTCTCACTCTCTCACTCTTTCTCTGTGTCTCTCTCTCGCACGTGAACGCCTCCGCGTTTGACCTGCAGCACTGTGTTTAGCTGTTCTTAAAAATCATTTTAATTAAATAATAGTTCTCTGCTTCTATGTTACAGTGTTATTTAACATAATTCTGATCATATTTCGCTCATTCATTTAGCAGACAAGCACCCTGATCTCTACAAAGAGCTGTGAAGTCGACAGGTTAGTGGAGTTAGTCAAGATACACTCTGTCTGTAGCTTTACTAAGATTTACTAGCTACTGCTAGTAAATCACGTTAACACGGAGAGGAGTGTGCAGGAGTTTTGTTTTTGACCCGTGGTTCGCAAATCTGTGGTCAGGCACGTAGCCTGCTTGATCGTTACACTGAACATGGGCTTATTAAAAACGGTAAACGGTTGATTAATAAAACGGAGCAGTGAGTGTTAAAATGAACATAACATTGTAATGTTCTTCTGTCTCTTTATTTTCCTTATTCAGAACTTAACTTCTGCCCGCCCGTCAGGTTCACATAGTCAGGCTACCATTACCTCTGGTTTTAGTTTTAGTTTTTAGGAAGTGTTTAGATAATTATGTTATAGTTAAGGTTATAATAACGAAACTTGTTTTTTGTACAAATGTTTCATTTTAGAATAAAAACGTTTGCACCGATTGTTCAGTGTTCAATCCAGTTCAGTCAAAAATAAACATTTTATGTTCAGATATTTTTATTGTTTTTTTTTCTTCCAAGTATCGTTTTGGTATCGAGAATCGTGATACTACAGTTGGTATCGGTATCAAAGTCAAAATTTTGGTATCGTGACAACCCTAGTAGTGAAGTACTGAAAGTTAAAGTACAGTACTGTGTTATTAGTTTAGTTATTACAGAAAGCAGTGGAAAGTTCTCAGAGTGAAAAGCAGAACAGGAGCAGCGAGATCTTCTTATAAGATCAGCTTGATCTCTTGATTTACTCAATGATGAGCAGCTGACAGTGCAGAACATCTACCATTCTATAATCACACAATCACAAAGCTCTCTAATGTAAATTGAAAGCATTAGTGTATAACTATAGTTAGCTTTTAATTCACTGTATAGAAAAATGTATGCAATTGAGATGCCACTTTTAAACCCAATCAAATATTAGCATTTTTTAATTGGTACACCATTAGAAAACTAAACTGTTAGTCTGGACACTCTTCCCAATAACTCTTCCCAACAACTGCAGGGCACAGCGATATCCGCATTCACATCCACAGCCCTGCCGCGCCAATACACTAACTGTCCTTGTTTAACGATTTGACTGGGACACTGGGCCAGCGTATCAAGGGCAAGGGTGGATCGCAAACGCTGAGAAGTGGTCTGCAGATCTACGTGAAGGACGTGGCCCAGCACTCCTCAGGAACACACCTGCATTTTTAGCGCCGTAAATCACTTGCCGACGGCAATGACAATGGCTTTCGCAGAGATGACTTCACATGATGAACATAACTCCTCGCTTTTGTAAGGCAGCCAAACGCCTCTGCTCTCTCCGGCTGATATATTGCTTCCCTTGAAATGTGTCAATAGCCCGGGCCGCCCGTGCTCGGTGTCCGTTTCGTTACTGGCACTTTTAATCTCCTCAGTCATAAGCCGGCACCGGCTCCAAAAAGCCCTGGGAACCCAGCTGCTAACCCGCTAGTTAAACTCATTAGCATGCCTCCGCTCTCCGGGTTGGACGGTGGAGAGTCTGAGTTACGTCTCCGAGCTCTGAGAAACATGTAGCTGGCCTTTAACTGGGAAAATCCCCATTCTGGACTACAGATGATCCCACATGAAGAACCAGGGCTTCTGGAAGAGTAATTAAATATAGTGATGGAATGGCAAAACTCGGAATTTACGCAGAATTTATCCTGGTGCTAAATATGAGACAACACATAGTAAGGCAGCTAACATAATACAGCTAACAAAAAGATTATAAGGAAAGCTTATACATTATATTGTCAGAAATACAAGATTCAAGGCTATCTGAAAAGACTTAACAAGCTGGCGGGCTTTGAACCAACAGCGTGATGAATTAGGCATGCAGTTAGTTTGCACTGTGCTAAATTGTGGGCTAAATTTTCATTACTTACTTGAAAACATTTGGCAAGACACATAGAAATGTAAGTGAAATAAATCAGACAAGATGAAATTAACCAATTGGGGCCGGCTGTTTCTTAAATATTTCCATTCATACTGTTGCAATATAACAGCCCAGTTTACAGCCTCTCATCTGTAACTGGTGGATTTATGTGAAACTGACCAACAGATACTCAAGAAATCCTTTTTGAAGTCCATTGGTCAGTTTCACACAAATCATAGACGGAAACATTGAGAAAAATATAGAATTTGATGTGTCAGCTCATGCATCGACCAGTAGCGTGGCTTGAAACGCATTTTAGACTCAATCTCATATTTCTGTACTTCTATCACTTTTTTTTTTCAAGTTTTTTCAACTAACCCTTACCCTTAGAACAGACTTTAAAGGGGAAGGTGTAAAATCATCCCCCTAAAATTTTGGGACAACCCTTCAAGCACAGTTACATAGCAGTGGAGCGCTAAAGTTTAGCAACCAAGCTTTTATCTGCAAGGAGGCAGATAAAAAGTCCTGCTGGAAAATGAAATCCGCATCTCCATAAAAGTTGTCAGTAGCAGAGCGAAGCATGAAGTGCTGTAAGATTTTGTGGGAAAACAAAACTGCACTGACTTTAGACTTGATAATAAAACACAGTGGATCAACACCAGCAGATGACATGTCTCTCCAAACCATCACTGATTGGTGGAAACTTCACACTAGACCTCGAGCAGTTTGTACTGTGTGTCTCTCCACTCTTCCTCCAGACTCTGATCCCTTGATTTACAAATGAAATGTAAAATTTACTGATGATCAGTGATGGATTGGAGTAGGGTTGTCACGATACCAAAATTTTGACTTTGATACCGATACCAACTGTAGTATCACGATTCTCGATACAAAAACGATACTTGTAATGAAAAAATATATATATATATCTGAACATAAAATGTTTATTTTTGACTGAACTGGATTGAACACTGAACAATCGGTGCAAACGTTTTTATTCTAAAATGAAACATTTGAACAAAAAAACAAGTTTCGTTATTATAACCTTAACTATAACATAATTATCTAAACACTTCCTAAAAACTAAAACTAAAACCAGAGATAATGGTAGCCTGACTATGTGAACCTGACGGGCAGGCAGAAGTTAAGTTCTGAATAAGGAAAATAAAGAGACAGAAGAACATTACAATGTTATGTTCATTTTAACACTCACTGCTCCGTTTTATTAATCAACCGTTTACCATTTTTAATAAGCCCATGTTCAGTAACGATCAAGCAGGCTACGTGCCTGACCACAGATTTGCGATGGAAATGCGAAAACGTGAACATCTTGAGTTCATGTTTCACAGCCAATGGGATAATGGAGAAATAGAGAAAACCACGGGTCCAAAACAAAACTCCTGCACACTCCTCTCAGTGTTAATTTACTAGCAGTCGCTAGTAAATCTTAGTAAAGCTACAGACAGAGTGTATCTTGACTAACTCCACTAACCTGTCGACTTCTCAGCTCTTTGTAGAGATCAGGGTGCTTGTCTGCTAAATGAGCTAAATATGATCAGCATTATGTTAAATAACACTAACATAGAAGCATAGAACTATTATTTAATTAAAATGATTTTTAAGAACAGCTAAACACAGTGCTGCAGGTCAAACGCGGAGGCGTTCATGTGCGAGAGAGAGAGACAGAGAGAGACACAGAGAAAGAGACACAGAGAAAGAGACACAGCGAGAGTGAGAGATTTGCGTGTTCTGATGTGAGCTACTCACAGGTAAAGGTTCTCTTTTATCTCCTCACGCTCATATTCTAGTCCCACACATAAGTCTGCAGCTCCCTCAGTGTTTTCTGTCGTATTTTGCGGCTAGCGCGAGCGCTTAAAACTAACACCGCGGACCGCGAGGTGCCGCCGCGCTTGTGCCGAATCCGCTACTGAATCCGACTCCCGCTTCGCGGACAGAATCGGCACAACACCCCCCGCTGTACAACTGCGGGAGTGAAAACAGCGCTAATAAATAAAGTAGTTTAGTTTCACTTTCAGTTTTCGTTATTTTCGTTATTTTATTTTAAAATAAAAATATAAATAAAAAACAGATGCCTACATCTCAGACTATTTTCCCACACTTCACTCCTCGCGCCCGTTTTGTCCACAAGTCGCGGACGAGAGACATCTGTTATTTTAGCCGTCGCCATTCTACACTCCCTGCTGCTCTGCTGGCTTGCAAATGAATCGATTCATTTGTTCAGAACACTAAGTTTATCTGAATCCTGCCACACCGACTGCAGCGGTGTGAATCAGTTTTCTTATGAACTGAATCAAATCGCGCCTACTAATTTGACTCATTTGAAGCTAGTGACTGGGCTATATACAGTATCGAAAGCATCGAACGCTAAAGAACCGAATCGTTTGTGATGACGTAGTATCGAAAGAAGAATCGAAAATTCGGTACACCGTGCAACTCTAGATTGGAGAGACATGTCATCTGCTGGTGTTGATCCACTGTGTTTTATTATCAAGTCTAAAGTCAGTACAACAGTGTTTTTCCACAAAATCTTACAGCACATCATGCTTCTTCCCTCTGCTGACAACTTTTATGGAGATGCGGATTTCATTTTCCAGCAGGACTTGGCTCACTGCTCACACTGACAAAAGTACCAATTGGTCTTATATAATATTCTAATTATCTGAGATACTGATTTATGGGTTTTTATTGGCTGTAAGCCATAATCATCAACAATTAAAATAAACACTTTAAATAGATCACTCTGAGTTTTACATTTTGAACTAAAATAAAGTAACATTTCAATGATATTCAATTTTTTTGAGATGCACTAGTACATTATTAACAGTGGTGGTAATAAGAAACCTGGGTTGGCATAATTTAAACACAGATACAGCCATTTAATTCAATTTAAAACCACCAGTGAATCTAAACGTATTTGTGAAGTGAATATTATTAATGCAGTGAGAAATCTGAAACAATGAACAGAGTGGTTTTGCTATATAACACCCTGCATGCATTCCTCCAGCATGCACGGATATGGTTTCAAGGCCAAAAGCTTCCCAAAGCCATTATAAAGCTCTCTCAGTAGCCAGGTAGTGTATTCATACATGTCTGAATATCTTTATTTACATCTGAACCATTGAATTATGCAGAATGTCTTTAAAACACGTGTAGAACTCTATAGACTGGTGCTTTAAGGATGCCACAGAGCATTTTTATTGAGTAGGTCAAGGCGCAGTCAGAAAAAAAAGAGGAGGCATTATGTGTTCAGTTTGTAAAACACTTTTCCATGGCCTATATTCAGGATACAACTGGGGACCCAAAATTGTCTAAATCAGCGAGGACAAACGTGTCTTGTCCAACGCGAGCAAGAAGGTCTATTTTAAGGCGAGCTGAACTGGGCCTCACTTTTCACTTTTCCTACCACTGCTGTTATTTTAACCACAGTGGTGTGGTGGCGTCTGGAGAGGTTGGTGAATTGTGCCTTTCTAAGGGATTCCCGTCCTTATATGAGCTCGTCCGTGCACCGCAAACACTCATATCCCCACTTTTCTGTTCTTTTATGGGCTCTTTTCTGTGTGAACGGCTTTAAATGTACGCAGTAGGGGGACTCCTACTATTTATATAATCGATTGTGCATCATACAAATAAATAGACAATAATATGTAATAATAAAATGTAAAGCTTAATGGATGCTCTTCTGCTTTTTCATTAGTTATAATGTTGTTACAATAATTTATAAACACAATATATAGATAGACCTGTTCTTAGCCTTAATAATAATTAACACCCGGCTCCAGTCTAAATAAAGATTTGCAATAAACACTTTCAAAATTGTCATTCTTAAAGTTATGGTGTTCTTAAAGTTTTCAGAAATCGCTAAAATTGATTATAAAAAAGAATCACAAGAGTTTAGTCCTTTATTACTATAGAAATAAGTTTCTATATCTGAATTATATTGTTATTACCAAAATGCCCCAGCCCCAGAACTTGTACAACTCCATGCCGAAACATATGGCATGTTATTAGCAAATATGGCATCCCATCCCCATACAGACAGACACCATTTCTGTTTGTGTAGCTCCACAGCGTTCCATAAACTATGGACAACATTTCTCCTGAATTCCAAATAAAAATATTTTCATTGAGAGCATTTATTTGCAGAAAATGAGAAATGGCTGAAATAACAAAAAAGATGCAGAGCTTTCAGACCTCAGATAATGTAAAGAAAACAAATTCAAATTATTAAAGATCTAAAATCTAAAAGAGTTCTAAAATCAATATTTGGTGGAATAACCCTGGTTTTTAATCACAGTTTTCATGCATCTTGGCATCATGTTCTCCTCCACCAGTCTTACACACTGCTTTTGGATAACTTTATGCTGCTTTACTCCTGGTGCAAAAATTCAAGCAGCTCAGCTTGGTTTGATGGCTTGTGATCATCCATCTTCCTCTTGATTATATTCCAGAGGTTTTCAATTTGTTAAAATGAAAGTGCTTTCTTATTTTTTTTCCAGTATGTTCTGTATATCCAGTTACATCCATGATGCTCTACTGCTTTATGGCAAGCCTGAAACTGGACCATTTGTAGAGTTTAGGTGGAGAGAAGTCTCCCGAGCAGATGATATGGATGGAGATCGCTCAGTGCTCAGTAGAGGTGGCGAGACAAGCTCACCACCTGGAGGCCGTTTCCACAGTAGGTGTTATGAAGGGAAGGAGAAAGAAGAAAGCAGATCACTCTATTCTATTTTAAACCTATTAACATAGCCTGGATCGACAGGCGGCGCTCCCCCTCCCCCACTCACCTGGCTGCTCTCCATTTAACCAGCGTAACAATCCTAAAGTGATACCAGCCCACCCCTCTTCTACTACTCACCCTCTCTCTCTCTCTCTCTCAATCTCTCTCTCTTTCTCTCTCATCGACATCTGAGCAGCACTGCTCACTCTCTCTCTCTCTCTTTCTCTCTCTCTCTCTCTTTCATTCCTTCACT
Organism: Astyanax mexicanus; assembly: GCF_023375975.1. Classification (NCBI taxonomy): domain Eukaryota; kingdom Metazoa; phylum Chordata; class Actinopteri; order Characiformes; family Acestrorhamphidae; genus Astyanax; species Astyanax mexicanus. The sequence continues at coordinate 49,729,295 of NC_064414.1, forward strand.
CCATCTAGTAACTCCTCTCTCTCTCTCTCTTAAGACGGACACGCCACGCCAGCTAATAAATCACCTCCCCTCGTCTGGCATGGCCGGACCCGGACGGCGGGTAGCCTGGGCCGGACCCGGGCTTTTGGACGTGTGATTGGGCGCAGCGCGGGCGTTAGCAGGCTGTTAAAGGCCGTCCTGCAGGGGCTGGATGCACTTGTGTGGTACAACAACAGAGAAAAGCGCCTCCAGGCCCAACAGCCTCTCTCTCTCTCTCTCTCTCTCTCTCGCTCTCGCTTTCTCTCTCTCTCTCGCGCGCGCTCTTTTCCTCTCTTTTACTCGCTCTCTCTCTCTCTCTCCACCACACCACAACACAACACCCCCCCACCCTTCTCTCTTTCCCCAGCCGAAGCAGTGAGCTGTTCCTTATGAAGCCGTGCCAACAGTATGCCTGCTACTCCTCCTGCGAGATGGTTATTACTCAGTCCAGGGCCGAGGTAGCCAAAGGGCTGCTCTCCGAGCTGTACATCTCCATGTTGTGACTTGTCAACATGCGGAAAATCGTTACCCAGCTCAGGCACTTCTATTCCACCAAGGCTTTGATTGAGAAGGGGGTTGGAGGGCTGGCTGTTCGTGGAGGGAGGCTGGGAGGCTGGTGTGTGTCTGTGTTTGTGTGTGTGTGGTGGTGGTGGAGGGTGAGGGGGTGTGTTTGGACTGTGTGTACTGTGTATTTTTTTTTTTGTTTTGTTCCGTGTCAGCACTGCTTCAAACACCAGGCTATGCCACTTCCTCTCCATACTGAGACAATGTGACTCTGTCGAGCCCGTGTTTTGCGCCACTCCGGGGGCTTTCATGGCTAGGTGGGTGGACGAAGCTCGCCAAAAACAAGAAGAAAAACCGTGTTCAGAGAGGCAGAGGGGACCTCAAGTTATTTAAAGGCTTCTCCCTGTCAAGTGGTTTCTATAATGTGTTGCCTATGTGACCTCGCTCCTTCCTGTCTTTCAACCACACAGAAAAAAAGAAAAAAAACAACTAAACAAAACATTTGAAACCGTTCTAAAAAAGTGAAGAAAAAAAAAACATAAAACAATCTCAAGGACTTACTCGAGCTTTTAGGCGAGCACAGGCAACACGGCTCAGGTGACGCTAAAGAAGCAAAAGCAGCAAAAGGAGAACAGATGTGAGCAGCAGAGTGACACGCATCGATCATTATTTCAACAAAACAACCTAAATTATGTTTAAATCCAGGGAGAACACAGCCAGAGAAAACTCTAAAAAAAATGTCCACATGTCTGAGGACACCGATTTTAAGTTGCAGCCAATGCAATGCAAATCAATGTCTGTCTGGAGCAGATAAACTCAAACCTATTGTCACCATACCTAATAATGCCAGCAGTGGGCTACTGAAAGATATAAAGCTCCTCAGCATATCCATCCAGTACTTCTGGCATAAGTTGGGGAGTCAGTCAACACATACAACTTGACCTCACTAATGCTGCTCTCGTTGCTGAATGCAATCAAATCCTCACAGCAATGCTCCTAGTAAAATCTAGTAAACAAAAGCCTTGTCAAACTGACAAAATTTGGCTATAGTGCTTTAATACCCTTAGCTTTAACCCTTGTGTGGGGTTCGAGTCCGTGGGACCCGTTTTCATTTTTCATCAAATGATACTAAAAAACTCATTGGCATTGGCTCATTTTTTGTGAAAAACATATATCAAAACACATTTTCGATAAACACACACTGTACACCCCCCCCCCCCCCACACACATTTATATTACATTCAGTATGTTTGGCCAAGGGCTAATAAACATTGCTTCATTTGTAAATTTGAAACTAAACAAATTTTCTACTCATATCTTGAGTTTAATTCATTTTCTTTTACATTTTATTAAAAAACTAATAAAAAAAGAGTAGCACTTTTTAAAAGAAATGTAACATAAGAAAGGTAAAGGGCAAATATTAACCATGTAAGCTGTTTATATTTCTTGCAATTTAGGTGAAGCAAGCATGTGTAAAGCATTTTAATGTAAAATTGCTTAATTTTGCTGAATTAAATACAAGTAACAAAGTAAACGAGTAACAAAAATATGAACACAAGGGTTAAAATAGCTAATGAATAAGAATAGTCTCTATATGTTCTTTTCAGTACTGTGTTTTGTCTATACTGCATGTAGCAGCTATAACATATCACTATTTTAATTCATATAGTCACAGTCAGAACTAGCCAGCCTCCACACTGTGGGGTTAGTTTTAACATAAACAATAGTAAAGTAAAGCATGAGAGGATGTAAAATCCAGTCATTTACATTCAAAACAGAATAAATAAATAAAATCTACTAAAGATGAATAAATTCCAGGGGCTACTTCACTTTATTTGTTTTAAATTTATTTAAGTGGCGTACATAACTGAACTTTGAAAGGAGAAACATGCCCCAGGCCTCTACTCATCTCAATTTAACATCCTTTAAATTCAATCTCTACATTTTTCATGAATTCACAAGAAAACTCCACTTATCAGAGATGGAACTGGCCTTCTGCCACAGAGCATAGACCAATCAAACTCCAGCCCAAATTCCTAACAACTTGTTGCATACAATATATACACAACAGCACACAATAAGAAAATAAACAAAGAAGAAATAAAAATTCATTGAAGAAAAAGGGTGGTAAAAGTATACAAGTACTATATAAGTAATATATAAGTACTGTACATGTACAGTTTTGTAAATATATATATATTTTAAACATTTTCCTTCCCTTGCATATCCATGGACACCCTTGCATTTCCAAATCCTTGCATATCCATCAATCCATCCATCCATCCATCCATCCATCCATCTATCCATCTATCCATCTATCCATCCATCCATCTATCCATCCATCCATCCATCAATCCATCCATCCATCCATCCATCCATCCATCCATCCATCCATCCATCTATACCCTTAATGGCACGGCATGGTCCACAGGATACAACAAGGTATGCTAAAACTTCTTCACTTTTACAGTCACAAAGAAAATGTGAGCAGTGATTTAGTATCTAAAGGCGCCGAAGATGTAGCCCTGTGGGACCCCGACCACAGTTTGGTAGCTTTATTATTTACCCTGCGTTCACACTTCACACTGGCAGGCAAGACAGTGATGGGAGGACACCATTTTTAGTCGTACAACAGCAAGAAAAGGCAAGAAACGATTGAAGTTAAGATTTTCTCAACTTTATGCTAATGAATAATGAAGCAGTCCAATGACAGACATGGGTGTCCAAGGTCTGCAGCTTCTGCTTTGTGAACCTTTGAGTCCTACCGTACTCCAATCATATCTGGTGCAGGGTGAACGGTTCTGAACACGACAGATTATAAACGCTGTTTTTGGTCTTTATGTTTTATATGATGTATTTTTGCACAAATACTGGGCAATTTGGGGAAAATAGAGCTTGAAGGAAAGTAAAGGATGACTAGATGATTGGTGGATTGCTAGCATTTTAACCATTCACACCAATACTCACCAACTAGTGGCAGTGCCAACAGCCTAAAACACACCAACAAGAGACAAAAACATATGGGGCGACACAAGAGACTCGTTGCCTGCCAGTGTGAACGGACATCGCTGTATATTCTTCAGCTTTAGCTCCCGCCATACATATCAATGCGTTCCAAAGAGCTACTTCCCGCGCCGCCGTTCACTTCTTCCATTTAGCCTCTTTCTTTAATTACGAGTCAGCGCCCAGCCTTTAAGCCTATATATATATTTATATATATATATACCTGTGATGAAAGCCAGGCGGTCCAGCTCGCCAGATTAATCTAAATGTTCTGGTTGGCTATGCGCGGCTGGAGCCGTTCTGTGGGCAGGCGCTTGTTCGGAGGAGCATCCGCCACCCCCTCTGCCTTGCCCTTTAATTCATTTCTAAGCGAAAGCCTGTGTATCATTATTCGCTTGAGCTGAACTGGGCAGACACCGGTGAGGGAGCCTGATCAAGTTGGTGGAGCAAAGGGGGTTGGGGGGGTTGTGGAAGGGGGGGAGCAGTGGTGGTGGTGGTGGTGGATGTGGTGGTGAGGAGAGAGAGAGGGGTGGGAGGGGGGGGTTCTTGGCAGATATTTCCAACAAATCGGATGCCAAGAGCGAAATGGAAACCTCCCCTCATTTTCCTCTCCCCTTAATCCAATGTTTTCAAGCCCTACCCCAGCCAAGGTCATTATAATCATAGAGGAGTGGAAGGGAGCCAGTGACCCACCATTACAGTAAAGGTACAGAGCTAGCTGGCTACCCAAACACACACACACACACAATCTGACACACACTCAGACACACACACACACACACACACGGCCGTCGGTCCGTCGGTAATGAAGATACAGCATCGGCGTAATGCTCCAGTTCCTCCATTTGCAAAATGCAGATACCCTCAGAGCTCATAAGGCTAAAGCAGAAACGGCTGGCTTCCCATAGGGAGACATTTTAGCTGATGGCAAAGGTCAGGGCGTAAGAACGATATGGGCTGTGGGTTTCCACAAAATGGTGGCCTTCAACTGAGACAAAGAACAGCAGAGAGAGAGAGAGAGAGAGAGAGAGAGAGAGAGAGAGAAGAAGAAGAAGAAGAAGAAGAAGAAGAAGAAGAAGAAAAAAAAAAGAGTGGTAACCTCATTCAACCCCCGTGGCTTGGTAGAGAGCTTTTAAAAACATCTTAATGAGGGATCAACATTTTAGACCAGCCGCTCGGCTCTCTCCTTTAACTGGGATTAATTTACAGGAAGCCCGCTGAACTCCAACCCGCCAAAGGTGTTACAGCCACCCCTCCTCCCCCTCCCCCTGCTCCTCCTGCAGGTCTCCGGTGCAACACCGCGGCTAAAGGTTTCTCTTTTTTTATATTTGACTGTCAAAAAGGAGGCATGTGACCTCACCCCGGCCTCAGTGCCCTCTGGCCCATTTTCCACATGCATGTGCGGTCAAATGCCGCGTGTACTCATTTACTCAAGGAAAAAAACAACGCCGAGAGCCAGACAGGCAAGACGGTGCTACTCAGTGTAACAAACACTCCAGATCAAGCTATTTCCACTGCAGGAGAAGATCAAAAAAGACTGCTCAAGAAGTTACTTAAGATACTTAAAGGGCCAAATTTGGTTCACTTTTGCGAAATTAAAGAAGAGTTTTGTGAAGTGTGCAAACTTCATACTGTTCAGAGAAAACATTGGGCCTTCTTTACCATCTTTTTTAAGAAGATTGTCTTCTTAAAATGTACTTTTTTAAAGTTTTCAGTAGTTTTTAGTAAGATTCTGATATTCACCAATGTTTTCGGGGTTAGAATATGTTAATTTTACACAATGAGGACAATAAGAGCCATTATTAGAAGAGAGCACACAGCTGCCAACTCTTATATGCTTTAAAAACACATCACGATCCTGACGTAGAACTGGGCTAAATTACCATATTTTATGATATTGTGTATTGTGATACATTTTGTTATTGTGATATATAATATACTTTAAGGAGCATATTGTGCATAAATACTGAAATGCTGAATTTCATTATTAAGAGCATATTTAGTCATGTTTAGTGCAGTGCAGCATATATTAAGTACAAATTATTGTAATAAGTTTTAAGACAGAAGAGTACAATCGGTCAAATATATAAATCACTTAACATTAAAATGTCTTGTATTAACATAAACACAGTTACAGATATTTGTTATTTGATATTTGACCATTCTTAAGAACAAACATTTTTTTAAGGGAAGTGGAATGCCCACACCTGAATAAACTGCAAGAATGTGAGGTTAAACACGGGCCTGTGTGCTCATGGCAATGTGGCATTTAATTTCTAAAGCTCTTTGGCCATTTAACTAACATTGCTCAATCCACAGTGTCAGGTTTACCAGGAATACTATATGCAGGAGCCCTCCCAACATACAGTATGCCACAGATCAGTACAGTGTTCTTCAGCTTCCGTGGGATGTGGCAAAAGTCATGGGACACTGTACTAGTTCCTTTATCTTGAAAGGATGTCGTGGCATGTTGGTGTATGTCTTAATTGTTTGCTTATTACATAATTCATACATATATTTCTTAAAGAGAAACAGCTTGTTTAATTCTAAGGTGGGAAAATGATCATGTAAAAAATTCAACCTTTTGAGCTAATACATAACAAATAATTAAAAATACACAATGCCAGCCACACAGTCAAATGTTGAATGCTTAAATTGTATAACTATACATCACTAAAGCCCACAAACTAAGGAGGAAGAGATTGAATATACCTGTTTTCCTTTACACACTACATGTCCCCAAACACATTTCACACAAACACACCTTATCTAGACCATGAACAGAAGTATTGCCAATAGTATAGGACTTTCTGGAGCAGATAAACTTTAACCTATTGTCTTAATGCCAGGCTTGGTCTAGATAGAGAAGTATGAATCCATCCAGAATACACTCCTTCTAATACCCTTGACTTAAGAAGAAACGCTGAATAAGCACATGTCCCGACACTTATACCATACAGTATATAACCCTCCATTGTATTGTGACAAAAAGAACTCACTGACAATGTAGCAAAATTAAAATTTACACTTCAATCCCTATTAAATAATATATACAAAAGGCATATTATAACAGGAAACACTGCAAAATTCACTGTTCTGTATCTATGTTGGTCCAGCATTTAAAATACTGGGTGTATGATTATGATAAAAAATATTGTGTTGTAATATTGTAAATCTTGATAAAATAAACATTTCTGAGTAGTGTAATGTAATGCCTCAAGTAGATATAAGATAGAAAACAAGAAAATGCAAAGCAAAATCAATTAATAATTTGACACTGATCAAGACGTTGCACATCCTGTGCTCGTGCTTATTGAGCATCATGCTAAAATGTATCACCATACAATAAAATACTGTTATAATTGCATAAATAATCTGTACTAGGCCTGTTACAATTATTACATTATTGAAAAACACACACACACACACAGCTTATCTAGACTACGTAGAGAAGTACTGCCAAAAGAATAGGACTGAAGCAGATAAACATTAACCTATTGCCTTAATACCAGGCTTGGTCTAGATAGAGGGGTATAAATCCACCAACAATACACACTTTTTAAGACCCTTGATTTAAGAAGAAACATTGAATAAGCATGTGTCCCGACACTTTTGTCCATGGAGTGTATAACCCTCCATTATATAATGACTGTAAAACTGACTTACTGACTTGTTGTAGCAAAATTAAAATTCACACTCATTTCCCATTAAATAATATCTATTAGAGACATATTATAACAGAAAACACTGCAAAATGCATTGTTTTGTATCTGTTTTGACAATTCTAGGCAATAAGAAATAAGAAAATGCAAAGCAAAATCAATTAATATTTTGACATTGCTCAAGATGTTGCACATCCTGTGCTTGTGCTCATTGGGCATCATGCTAAAATGTATCACCATACAATAAAAAAACTGTTATAATTGCATAAATAATCTGTCCCAAGCCTGTTACAATAATTGTTTTATCAAAAAAAAAAAAAACACACACACACAGCTTATCTAGACTATTTACTGATAGAATAGGACTTTTCCTTGGTCTAGATAGAGGGGTATAAATCCACCAACAATACACACATTTTTAATACCTCTGATTTAAGAAGAAACACTGGATAAGCACATGTCCCAACACTTTTGTCCATACAGTATATAACCCTCCACTGAATTATGACAAAAAGGACTCACTGACAATGTAGCAAAATGAAAATTTACACTTCAATCCCTATTAAATAATATCTACAAAAGGCATATTATAACAGGAAACACTGCAAAATTCACTGTTCTGTATCTATGTTGGTCCAGCATTTAAAATACTGGGTGTATGATTATGATAAAAAATACTGTGTTGTAATATTGTTAATCTTGATAAAATAAGCAATTCTGAGTAGTGTAATGTAATGCCTCAAGTAGATATAAGATAGAAAACAAGAAAATGCAAAGCAAAATCAATTAATAATTTGACACTGATCAAGACGTTGCATCATGCTAAAATGTATCACCATACAATAAAATACTGTTATAATTGCATAAATAATCTGTACTAGGCCTGTTACAATTATTACATTATTGAAAAACACACACACACACACACAGCTTATCTAGACTATGTATTGATAGAATAGGACTTTCCTGAGCAGATAAACTTTAAACTATTGCCTTAATGCCAGGCTTGGTGTAGATAGAGGGGTATAAATCCACCAACAATACACACTTTTTTTAATACCTCTGATTTAAGAAGAAACACTGAATAAGCACATGTCCTGACACTTTTGTCCATACAGTACGTATAACTGTAGTTAGTAGTTTACGTAGACTCCGCATAGCATAGCATAGCAAGGAGTAATGGCGGCGCTCAGAGCTGAAACTAATGTTATATGATGTAAACAGTGGTTTTTTATAAGCTTCTTGTGCACTTTCTAAGTTATTAATGCCTCGGTTTAAACGTCAGGACTCTCCAGATTCTAGCATGGAGGTGTGGAGATACTTTGAGCTGGATAACGGTGGAAAAAGTGATTTATCAGAGCAAATTATGCTCCGTGTCACCCAGTTTGAAGGGTGTTTGGAAAGCTGTTAGAATTGTTTGCATGCATTTAACTTTTTATCATGTTTTACTACACCAAAAGTCAATTTTCCTTTTTATCCTTTAATAATAAAAAGTTAGTTTCACTGTAAAATGGTGTAATAGTATTATTATGCTAGTATATAATTATTGTGGCTCATTGTCTTTAAGAAGCAGGAAAAAAAGCATTTTCTATAGAGGCACTTTCAAATTACAATATTATTGTTTATTGCAATAATTTCTGACAATATATCTTCCTGAAAATCTTGTTATCGTAACAGGCCTATCTAGACTATGTTGAAAAGTACTGCCAATAGAATAGGACTTTCTGGTGCAGATAAACATTAATTTATTGTCTTAATGCCAGGATTGGGCTAGATAGGAGGGTATAAATCCATCCAGAATACACTCTTTCCAATACCCGTACATATGACTCCATTGTATAATGACTGTAAAATCGACTCACTGACTGCCATTTGTTGTGAACAGCTGGACGTTAGCTGAAGTGGAGGAGTTTCACTTTCATTCAGCTGCTCTCGGCCGAGCCTCCGCTAGCAGGAGATTTCTAACCGGCACCAACAGGAAGAGCCGCTGAAACTCGATGTCACAACCCTGAAGCATTATGGAAGCACCCTGAACTGAAAAAAAAGAGCACCAGCAAACCGCAGCTACGAGTTTTGCAAAGTGAGCACTTTCAGGGTTAACGTGCCGGCTACCCTCCTGCCGTCAAGAAAAAACAGATATTCTCAGAAACATCAGCCGGGCTTAGAGCTGCAATTCATGACGAGCAGAGCCACAGAGAGGAGCACTGAAAGCACTCGCCACAAAGCTTATAGCTGACTAATGCTAACAAAGCAGCCAAATTTACCCAACAGACCTCATGCAGCATTACTTCATACAGGACCTAAAAATACTATTACAGTGTTCTCTACAGTACATCATTACATATCAGATAAAACATTTTTATATCGTTGATGTCCAATGAAAAACAAGTATCTCCATTTTGGACGATCTTTAGATTTCTACATAATTTGAACAGACAAACTTTCCCTCACACTGTGTGAAAATCTTTTTACAAATGGACCAATAGAAATTCTCCAAAATTACCTGAAATAACCTATTTTACATTGACTTCAATTGAAAGTTAAGACTGTTTTTTCTCTCTACTGTAAAGTTGCTGTTTTGGAGATACATGTTTTTCATTGGACAGAGACAATATGTACCTTTGCCAAGATTTGTAGGCATATTTTAGCTTAAAACCAATATATTGTTGCCCTGATTCAAAAACCTTGCCAGCAACTTTACACACTTTACAAACTTTCAATGAAAGTCAATGTAAACAATATTTCTCTTGGTCCATTCACCACAACATTTGGACACAATGTAAAAAAAAATATATTATCAAAAAGTCAAAAAGTGGTCAACATTAAGATTAATATTTATTTATTTGCCATATACATCTACACTGCATTCTAAATCTCAGATTCCACATTTCCACAGAACAGAATTTCTGATATTTACATTTTCTCACAATTTTAAAAAAAATCCTGAAATGGCTTTTTGAATTAAAAAAAGGGATATAGTTAGTACAAAAATTAACATACAGCCTGTCGCAACACCGACACACATGGCGGATTACTCATGATTCAGATTTGTGACTTTAAGGCATATCAAGACACAGAAAGTCACAGAATGTACACAGAGATACACCGCCAGGCTTTAAAAAAGCTTAAATGAGCTCAACTAACATTACTATCCTAGTCCTGTACAGCTTGTACCTTTTTATATGGAAAACAAACTGATATTGCGTGTGATAACAGATGCTGAATTAGATAGATAGATAGATAGATAGATAGATAGATAGATAGATAGATAGATAGATAGATAGATAGATAGATAGATAGATAGATAGATAGATACTTTATTTAAATTTAGGCATCCAGCAGTTTTGGGGATATTGTATGCAATAATATTATATTGCCAACATTTTAAAATAAAGTACCTTTTTGCTGTTTGAACTTTATAGATTTATTAGCATTCATAAGCTTGCACAGAAAACATGTATCCACTCCAAAGGACATGTACAGCAGCGATTTTCAACTGGTGGGTCGGGATCCAAAAGTGGGTTGCGGACATGTTCTCACATCAGGGTATTACCTTTTTACTGTGTTGCAGTAGTGTATTTTTGTAATTCTTGTAATTCTGCACTTTGTCATATTTATATAATTATGGCAAAAATACCATGAAATATTGTGATATAGTTATAGGGCCATATCACCCACCTCTACTCTGAATGCAGTTTCTTACGAAAATGCTTCTAAATTCATTTAGCATGAATATATATATATATATATATATTTAAATGTGTCTTTAAAGTTAATTTAAAAAAAAAAAACAATTTGTTTGGTTTGTCTTCTATAAAATTGGGTCATGAACTAATGACCATGAGATAATGTCAACTGATTGTGACCAGTTGAGGACTCCTGATAAATAGAATGGGGATTTTCAACTTTTTTTAACTGTAAATTCTATCAAAACAACAGCAGCAACTCTATAGAAAGCGAGTAGGCAAGTTTACAACATACATATCCATTGGTGCAATTTTATTTACACCCATTTCCTCCACTTTAACTTCACTCAATACACGTCTCTAAAGCTTCTGAACTTTTCTATCAGCCATCCAACAGTTCCATACATTACAATGCAGAGAAGAAAGTTCAGATTTCAGCGGTTCAGACCACAGCAAAGCAGCCACCCAGCCTCTCAGGTGAGAACAATGCCTCTCTATGAAGCTCAGTGAAAGTGACTGAGGTAATGATATTATCACTGGACAGGAGAAATGCTCAGTTTGGGTTATGCAGCTTCCAGTTTAACAGCACAATCTGCCCCGCTCAGGGTTTTCCACACTCCCGAGAAATGTGTTTTGTAGGGGCATATTCTCTTGTTAAAACGACCAGTTTAAACAGCACAATTTGCCCCCATTTAGCCAATTCCCCAGCTCAGGGTTTTTTTCACACTCGTGAGAAATGTGTGTGTTGAGCTCTGCCGCTACCAGCTTTACATGGAAACATGGAAATCTGCGCTGCTCTGTTTTTATCTCTAACTGAGGATATTGTTCAGATTTGTCGGGGTAAATGCAGCTGATACAGCATGCTGTATTAATATAACCAACAAAACATCGTAGGCCCGTTTTAGCACATCTCCGCTGTGCTGAGTGTTTTCCAAAGTCAGGGTAAATGCTAATTTTGCGCTGCGACAATAACAGCACAACCTGCCCCCGTGTTTACTTCCCAAACCCATGGTAATTTTCTTTTGCTACCAATTTTTCCAACACAATTTTTACCCACTTTGTTGATGCCTCAGCTGCACAGGTTGTTCCTGGTAAGGTCATTTTGTTCATTATGTGGGATCACAGTAAAATCTGCTAATAACCAAAGTGCCTGGTAGCATAGTGTTATAAAAGACTGGCCAATCAGTCGGTCACAATAGTAGTCACAAATGTTATCAACCTATTATACAATATGTGAACATTAACTCAATCATTTTTGCTGACCACAGTATTTTACTGATTATAGTTTATTAGCAAGAAAAGCCCAAATACATAAATGAGTTAGTATGTTGTTTTTTTATGTTTTTATTTATTTAAAATACATAAAAAAAACATACATTCCTATTCCAATGTTAAAAAATATTCTTAAATAGCATTAGCTTATTGATAGGGATTTACCCTTGCATAAATTAAATAAACTAATTTTTTTTTTTATTATTGCTTTTTAAACAAAATATGCATTTACAGAACTAGATTGATTAAACTAATGTATTTATTGAAGACTAAACATTGGTAACATCCTACAAATATATAATTTTTTTCACTTATTTGACCAAACAGCAAAAGTTAATTTATTTAGTGCCTATTTAGTGCCATTTTGATTGCTGAAAACTGAATTATCATTGTAAATGAATACTTAAGTCACCCAGTCTATGAAGGAACACATAAGGAATCATGTAGTAGCTTTAAAGTGTTAAACAAACCAAAATACTCTGTGAAGCATTTAGTTGCTCTTATCTGGGGAGTTGTTAACTTGCAGTTTCTAAGGCTGGTAACTCTGATAAACTTATCCTGTACAACAGAGAGAACTCTAGCTCTTCCTTTTCTGGGGCGATCCTGATGAGAACCAGTTTCATCATTATAGCGTTTTTGATGGTATTTGCAGTGACTGCACTTGGAAATAAGTTCTTGAATGTTTCAGATTGACTGATCTTTATTTCTTAAAAGCATTTTTTCTTCACTTAGTTGAGTAGTTCTTTCTTCTCATAATCTGGATTAGAACATTAGTCAAATATTCACTATTCACTGTATACCTGTAACTCTACCTCTTCACTACTTTACAACTGATGCTCTCAAACACTTTATTAAGAGACAAGAAATTCAAGTAATTAACTCTTGATGAATTCAGCACAGCTGTTAACTGAAAGGTAACATTTCAAGAGACTCTACCTCATAAAGCTGACTGAGATAATGATACCAAGATAACAAGAGAAGCTACTTAAAAGTATAAAACATATTCTGGTTTGTTTCACACTTTTTTGTTTATTAAATATAATGTATTTTGGATGACTTTAGTATTAAAAAATATTTTTTGTCTTTTTGTCTATATTTTATATGTATATAAGCCCCCTCTCTTCAGCTTTTACCACTTCACATAAAACACTAATGTTATATTATCCAGTTTATGTCCAGTTCATGCTTTGTTTCCTATGCAAAGTGTTTATTTAATTTACCCACACTTAGCCTTCATTTAAAATGCTAATTCTGCATTACGGTACAACCAGTACTAAAACATATAAGTCAGAAGAAATGCTCTCTTTGTCCATTATGTAAGGGAACATTTTGCTGTAGGAGCACACTGTTTGTAAATGGTGTCAACCAGAAGGTCAATGGTTCAAATCCCAGGACTAAATGGCACACAACCCTCCACTGCCCCAGGTGGTGCTGTCACTCCAGTGACACTGCACTGCTCCCAACTGAAAAGAGTCAGGAGGCCAAACAGCCAGTAGCCCTGTGGTAAAGAAGAAAGGCTGACTGGGAACCCCTGGCTGTGCCCTTGGGTATGCCAGCCAAACCCCCAAATGCCTCAGGTGGCTCTGGTGGTAACTCTGGTGACACTCTGATGTTCTTAGACTGAATTCAGTCAGAAAGTAAAAATGACAAGTTTACATTACATTACATTACATTTCATTTGGCAGACGCTTTTGTCCAAAGCGACTTACAATAATGAAGTACAAAAGTAATAGGAATTTAGATAACCCATTTTTAGATAGGGCTTAAAGGAGGTCGAAGGGAAATAAAGGGATAGAGAAGTGAAGGAGGGGAAGAAGGAAATGGGGTTAGAAGTAGTTAGTGTGTTAGAGGTGTTAAGAGAGTAAGTGCTCTTTGAAGAGCTCTGTCTTCGGGAGTCTCTTAAAGATAGTGAGAGATTCTCCTGATCTGGTAGTGGAAGGTAGTTTGTTCCACCATTGGGGAACTCTGTATGAGAACAGTCTGGATTGCTTTGTGTGAGTGTTTGGCAAAGCGAGGCGACGTTCATTGGAGGAGCGCAGCGGCCGGGAGGTAGCGTAAGCCTTCAGGAGCGAGTGCAGGTAGGAAGGAGCCTGTTCTGTCATCACCTTGTAGGCGATTGTAAGAGTTTTGAATTTGATGCGAGCATCAACTGGTAGCCAGTGGAGCTCAATGAGCAGCGGGGTGACATGTGCCCGTTTTGGTTGGTTGAAGACCAGACGTGCTGCTGCATTCTGGATCATTTGGAGTGGTTTTACTACGCAGGCCGGGAGGCCAGTTAGCAGGGCATTGCAGTAGTCCAGGCGTGAGATGACGACTGCTTGTACCAGGAGTTGGGTGACCTGTTGCGTCAGAAACTGTCTAATTTTCTTGATGTTATAAAGCGCGAAGCGGCAGGACCGAGCAACCATGTGGCCGGTGCATGAAGGAGAGCTGGTCATCAACCATAACACCCAGGTTCCTAGCAACCTTTGTCGGTGAGAGAGAGAGAGAGTCGATGCTTATAGAGAGGTTGTGTTGAAAAGATGGTTTTGCTGGTATAACCAGAAGTTCAGTCTTTGAGAGATTTAATTGAAGGTGATGCTCCTTCATCCATGAGGATATGTCAGAGAGACACTGCGATATCCGTGCAGAGCTTGAGTTATCTTCAGGTGAGAATGACAGGTATAGCTGGGTGTCATCAGCAAAGCAATGGTAGGAAAAGCCATGTGAGTGGATAACCTGACCAAGAGAGGCAGTGTATATTGAGAAGAGAAGGGGACCCAGTACCGAACCCTGGGGAACCCCAGTGGATAGGGAGTGGGCTGAGGACAGCTGTCCTTGCCACGACACCTTGAACGAGCGCCCAGTGAGGTATGATCTAAACCATGACAGCACATTGTCTGAGATCCCCATGTTTGAAAGTATAGTAAGGAGGAAGTCGTGGTTGACCGTGTCGAAGGCAGCCGAGAGGTCCAGCAGAATGAGCACTGAGGACTGGCCTGCAGCTCTAGCAGTTTTCAACGCTTCAGTCACAGACAACAGAGCCGTCTCGGTAGAGTGTCCTTTTTTGAATTCAGATTGGTTCTGGTCCAGGAGGTCATTCTGGGGGAGGAAGCCAGAGACCTGTTTTAAAACTGCTCTCTCAAGTGTTTTAGAGAGAAAGGGTAGTAGTGAGACCGGTCTGTAGTTATCAACCTTGGCGGGGTTGAGAGAAGGCTTTTTAAGCAGTGGTGTCACATGTGCTTGTTTGAAAGCAGTTGGGAAAACACCAGAAGTTAAAGAGGCATTGATGGTGTGAGTGATAGCCGGAATGATTGCAGGTGCGATGGTTTGTAGTAAGTTTGAGGGAATTGGGTCAAGCGGACACGTAGTAGGACGGCTACGTGTTAGGAGAGCCAGTGTCTCGTTCTCAGTGAGAGGAGTGAACGAGGAGAAAGCAACGCCTTCGGTGGAGGGACACCGGGCAGTAGAGGATGCAGTAGGACTGCTACATGTTACATCAGTAAACTGGTTGCTGATAGCTGCCACTTTTCCAGTAAAGAATGATGCAAGTGTTTCAGCAGTAAGGCATGTAGACGGAGGAGGAGGAGGAGGGTTCAGTAGTGATTTAAAAGTAGCAAATAGTTTCCGGGAGTCTGTGAGGGAGCTGAATTTATTGTGATAAAATTCAGCCTTAGCAGTCGTGATGCTGGCTGAGAAGGAAGCCAGGAGCAGTTGGTAGTTTTTTAGGTCTGCTTGTTTTTGGTTTTTATGCCATTTTCTTTCGGCAGCTCGGAGTTTGGAACGTAGTTCCCTCAGTGAGTTATTTTTTAGCCATGGCTGCGGTTTGCTAGAGCTAATGGCTCGAGATGTAAGAGGACATGTAAGAGGACAGAGGTTGTCCAGAGGTTGTCCAAACAGGAGCTTAGTGTGGAGCAGAGTGTATCGGTGGCATCATTTACATTGAGTGACAAGTGGCCCATATGTTGGAAAAAATAACAAATTAAGAGTTTAACTTATAATATGTGCAGTAATCTAACACTTACTACCTGTATTGTCCATTATGTAGGGGAAACTTTTGCTGTAGTGGCAAGCCATGATATAAGGAACTGACAACTGTACTATTACAGTACATCTTTTGTAAAAACGTAGTCAGAGTAATGGTCACTATTGTCCACAATTGTCCATTATGTAAAGGCAAACAGTAACTCAACCATACAAGACAAATCCCAGGTTTAAATGCTTACACAGCTAGGAAATAAATCAAATCCCTTACAGCAAAATAACTGATTTCTAATATAAATTTTATATATTTACAGTGCCAGTCAAAAAAAATTAACACACCTCTTCTCATTCAATGTTTTTCTTACTTTTTATGTTTTTTGTTTCACATTGTACATTTACTCTAAAGACATTAAAGCTATACAGGAACATGTGCAGAATTATTCTGTAAAAACAAAGTGTTAAACAAAGCAGAACATGTTTGAAAAATTATACCTTTTAATTATAATTTTTCAATGTAAACCCGTGCCATACCGAGTGACACTGTGCTGCTCTCAGACTGGATGCAGTCATTAAGCCAAATGAGCAAAAGTGGACTCTATGTTGAAAAAAAAGAGCATTTAAGCTATATTTACACTACAATTCTAAAGATTTCTCAGCACTATGACTAATTTCTAATATATCATGGAAAAAATACAATACAATACAATACAAAACCTGAAAGTCTGGACCAGAATCCACACTAAGGATCATGTCTTTATTATACTGTATATAATGAACATTTGATCCGTTTAGTTTCGGTTTCACACTGCAGTTTAATTACAGACTAAAGAACTTTACTACATCCTGTCGCCTTCATCAGCTATGTGGGTGGAGTCTCAGTATACTTAATATTAATAATTGGTTTATAGAATGTTAGTTATGTTAAAGTTCAGATTTGAGTTGCTTTGCTTTTCCAGGTGTTGTGCTGAATTCTAGCTTTCTGTCAGAATCTGACTTCCCTTCTCCCCACAGCAGAATGAATGTTAAGAGTTCTCCTCAGGTTATTTTTTCTTTCTGTTTATAAATATGGATTAATCTACTCTTACAGTAAATAAATTAATTCCCAGTCTAAGTGTTTGTGCTCATACTGCTGAGTGACATTGCTGCCCTTCGCCAGAAGGAGACAGATTTCAGCACAACACCAGTTCTTTATCTCTCTTTTACTTTTTTTATTTCTTTTTTTTTTCCCCTATTTTCTTTCCAATTCACACGGCCAATTACCGAACTAACTAGTAATGCCCCATCACAAGGAGGGTGAAGACTAGCACATGCCTCCATCTACACATGCGAAGTCAGACTCCGCCTCTTTTCATACTGCTGATGATGCAGCATTGCCAAGTAGCATCACAGCGCACTCGGCGGAAAGCAAAGCTCAGTTCTGATACATCAGCTCACAGATGCAGCCTTGTGCTAATCAGCATCAACCTTTGGAGTGATGAGGGGAAAGAGCGCCATCTCCAGGGCTCCAATAGCCGATAGCAAGCTACATGAACAGGATTTGAACCGGCAATCTCCTGATCATAGTGGCAGTGCTTAGCCCGCTGGACCACTCAGAGCCCTTATTTCTCTGGTTTAAAATTTAAAGGCTGACTCAAACTTCCTGCAATTGATCTGAAAATCTGAACAATCTAGATGCTTTTACACTGCAGATGAACCAGACCATGGATCAGTGGATTCAAACTAAGAACTGTTCACTTTGTCTATTACTTAGTGGCAAGACTAGTGGTAAGTGGAATCAACCAGAAAGCTGCAGGTTCAAATCTCAGCACCAAATAAGTGACCTTTGGCGAAGGTACCCAAGCCTTCAATGCTCTAGGAGCCACTGCTCTCAGACTGGCCATTGACAAAGAGTGAAATTACTCATTTGGAAGATAATAAAGACAAAATTAGTATAAATAAAGTAAAGTATAAGTAAAGTTGTAACACTTGTTCTCACTTCATAACAAAGCACAACCACAATCATGGGTTCAATCTATGAGCAAGATACCCAAACATCCACTACTCTAGGAGCCAATGAACTGCTGCTCTCAAAATACACAAAATAGCTCTTAAATTTCTAATATAATGTGGATGTTTTACAAAATTAAAGAAAAGACTTACATACAGTATACTGTATATGCTCCAACTTTTCTCCTCAGCCTTTCCCGCTTAACACAAAAGAGTCCATGGTTTGTGTGACCCTTTAAAAGCTGTGTAAAATGAATTCAGTTCTTTACTTTCACTCACAAAACCCCTATGTGATAAATACTGAACATTCTAAGTTCATCACTGCAGAGGACAGTGTGTTTTAAAGCTTTTAAAAATTTCTGCTTCTAAACAGCACATTTCACAACACATTTAACAATTCCAACACTTCAAAAAAGGCTACATATAGATCACCACATATATCACCATTTGACCCTATTTCTAGACCACAATGATGAAATACAAATTATATGATTAACCTTAACCCTAGAACACCAATGTTAAAATTAGTAACACCATCACGTGTTAATAACATTGGGTATACACTTTATGACAAGTTTTGGATCCCTTCTTTATTTTTACAACATACAACATCACACAAAATAAAAAAGGTACCATGGATGACCCTATAAAAAGCAGGCTGCTACACTATGTGGAGTCTATGTGTATATATGTCTATGTTATTTTCAGTTCAGTAATGGCGGCGCTCGGAGCTAAAGCTAGTGTTATATGATCAAAACAGTGTTTTTAATAAGCTTCTTCTGCATTTTTTAAGTTATTAATGCCTCGTTTTAAATGTCAGGGCTCTCCAGATTCTAGCAAGAAGGTGTGGAACTACTTTGAGCTGGATAACTATGAAAAAGGCGATTTATCGGGGCAAATTATGCCCTGTCTCACTCAGTCTGAAGCGTGTTTGGACAAACTGTTAAAACTTCTGGATCTCAGAACACTGTGGGAGAACGAAGGTGTGCTATTCATCAAAGGTAAGAACTTTTTATCATGTTTTACTTCAACAAAAGTCCATTTTACACCGGAGTTCTCCTTTAAGTCATGTGACTGTGTTATCACAATGCGATTAAAAAAGCAATAAGCTGCTCAACTGATTTAACTGATTTAGTTATTTTTAATAAATATTCACAACTAGGTTTGAGCTGTTATTTGTTAATAAAAAAAAAACTAATCACAACCGTATACAGAGTCAGCACAATAAGACCTTGTTGCTGCACAATTTACCAAAAAAAATGCCATGAAAAAATAAATATATTCTCTGAGTTCATTTTTACAGCAGCTTTTAGAATACTACTGTAAAACAGCTGGATTTACAAAAACGGTTATTTTTCTCTATATACACATCTAAATTGAACTGTAATTTATCCATCAAAAAAAATGTGCATCATATTACGACTAGAAGGTGGTGTGGAGAAGTGAAGAATTATGTGTGTATGTGTGTTTGGGTTGGGTTGGGGGGGGGGGTGCAATTTGCCATTTATAAAAAAAAAAAAAAAAAAAAAGGTGCCCCCATTTATCCAGGTCCTGCTCAGTGTTTTCCACAGTCGCTCACCCTCTAGCGGCCAGCATTACTCCCTGCACCTCTGTTTTAATTTCAGCAAGCTGATAAAAAAGCACAATCTGAACATCCTGCTCCACAAACACACACTCACACACACACACACACACACACACACATACATACATACACACACAGGGCAAAACACACTTCAACACACACATACAGATATATACACACGTATACGGTCTCACACAGCGGACAAACAGAAGTGCTGTCTTATTGATTGCTCTGTCTGGCTGCGAGACTTAAAAAAGAGGGGGAGGAGGAGGAAGAGGAGAGGGAGAAAGAGGGAAAGAGGGGAGGAGGGGAGGAGGGGGTGGACATAAAGAAAAACCCTTGAACTTCAGGTGACCGAGCACAGCTCTGACACACAGACAGCCCTGCACCCATGAACCTGAACTGTGGACTACCGAGCCCTGCTGGTGACATCCAGCATAAGTAAAAATAAAATAAAATAAAATAAAATAATAATAAAAATAACTAGTGGCCACAATTTAATACAATGCCAGAACAAGACAACTGATGAGACATGAATAAAGAAATGGCTATGATGTAGTTTGATGCTAAAGGAGATTGAAACAATCCAGATGTGGGATTGAGATCATTTATTCATGGCTATGAATTAATGAGACATCGGAACGAACGAGTGGCCACAATTTAGTAAGGCATGCGAATAAGATAATTTAACAATAGCCACAGTTTGGTTAAAAAAACATGGGAATTAGATACTAAAGTTAAAACCATAATTTAGTATAATAAAGCATGAGAATGAGATACATTTTTTGAGGCTGTGAGCAAGTCATAGATAGGAACAAGATAATTCAGGAAATAAGAACAAGATAAGGAATGAGATAACTAAGTAATGTCCAGAATTTAGTAAGAAATAAAAAAATAAAAAGTATCCATTACTTAGTAAGCCACAAGAACAAGACAGTAAAGTAATGGCCATGGTTTAGTATAAGACATGAAAATAAGAAAAAAAAGTTGTGGCTATGACTTAGTAATATGTAAGTACAAGATAGTTAAGTTATTACCACAATTATTAACAAGATATTGTTCCCACATCTTACTAAATCGTGGCTGTAATTATCTTGTTTCTTCATTTTACTGAACTCTAGCCATGACTTAATCATCTTATTCCCTTGCTTTATTAAATCATATCCATGACTTCACTAGCTCACTTCCACATGTTGCTAAATCGTAGCCACAACTTAATTATCTGGTTCCCATGTCTTGCAAAAAATTGTGGCCGTGACTTAGAGTTATCTCGTTTCCACATCTTGCTAAATCATAGCCACGACTTCACTATCTCAATCCCTATCTTTGCTCAATCCCATCCACAACTTCTCTATCTCACTCTCACTAAACTGTAGTCATGACTTAATTATCTCATTCTCTAGCTTTACTAAATCATTCCCACGACAAAATCCTGGCTGCAATGTATTTATCTCATTCCCATGTCTTTGCTAAATTGTAGCCATGACAATTAGCTCATTCTTTAGCTTCACTTAATCACATCCATGACTTCAGTATCTCATTCTTATATCATAGCTATGACTTATTTATCTTCTTTCAACAGCTTACTAAATCATGACTTTAACTTATTTATCTCATTCCCATGTCTTAACCATAGCCATGACTTAATTATCTCATTCTTTAGCTTCACTAAATCATATCCAGGACTTCAGTATCTCATTCCCATATCTTGCTATAGTCATTATAGCCATGACGTATTTATCATTTATCTCGTTTCAACAGCTTACTAAATCATGGCTTAATTATCTCGTTCCCATGTCTTTGCTAACTTGTAGCCATGACAATTATCTCATTCCCTGGCTTCACTTAATCCTGCATCAAACCTTAATCAATTATCTTATTAGCTATTTATTCACTATTCACTACTTAATTACCAGAGTGACTTACTTCGTAGTACATAGCTGGGTAGACACTACTGGCTACACTGTACATACACCACTCTCGTGCATTGCATACACACGTTACACAGTCACACACACACACACACACACACACACACACAAAGGCAAAAGGTGCACTCGCAACGTAGCTTTAAAAAAAATAAAAAATAAATAAGAGTAAACACTCTATAGTCTGTAGCAACTGCGCTCGAGCGAGACTTCCCTAAAGTGAAACAAAGTTGCTTCTTACGATACACACACGCGCGCGAGTGTGTGTTTGTAAGTGTGTATGTGTGTGAGAGAGTAAATATATATCTATATATATATGAGATAAGAGTCAGAGACAGAGAGAGTGTGTGAGTGTGTATAAGAGTGTGTGTGTGTGCGTGTGAGTGTGAGAGAGAGAGAGTTCAGTCTATCAGTCTCTAGCGTCTCCAGCCGAGCAGCGGGAGGACGTGCTCTAAGAAGCCCAGGCTAGGCTCGCCTGATCCGGCTGACCCCTTCGCCTTTCACCGCGGTCTCCCTCGCCTCTTCACCCCCTTCCTTCCCCTTCCTTCCTTTAGCACGGGCTCGCTCCGGACCGGTGCTCAGTGCTATACGGGCTAGAGGGGCTCGTGCTAGAAGAGCTCTTAAGAGAGGGATGTCTGTCTGTCCTTTTTTATTTTAGCGAGGGGGGCGCGAGAGAGACCTTTTGTAACATGCTGTGGCATGGTAGTAACGTTAGTGCCCTGGCGGCTCACTGTAGCCTCACTCACCGCCAACATGGCTGCCTTACTTAGAATGGGTGAGAGAGGTAGAGAGAGAGTGGGGAGAGATAGATAGAGAGAGAGAGAAAGAGAGAGAGAGAGAGCAAAAGCCTTTGTCTGCTTCACCTCTTTAACCCTAAACTACAAGCAAGACGCACCAAACAAACACGCGCAGGTATAAAGCACAATTACGCGCAATTACGCACGGTTGCGCACGGCCGCGCACGAGCACTTACGCGAAGGCAGACGCTTGGGTTGCTCCTGTTTCCTCCTTGGCATTTTCAGCCCCCCCCTCTTTCTGGCGTCCCTCCTGTTTATCACATTCTCCCCTCCGCGCTCAGGGCCGAGGAGAAAGCGGGTCCCGTCCCATTGAGAGGAGGCGCGGCGCGGAGGCTCGTCGTGCACCTGGCCGCCTTCGCCGTTCTGCCGGAGCGCGAGGAGGAGGAGGAGCAGCAGCAGCAGGAGGAGGAGGAGGAGGAGGAGGCGCTGCTGCTGCTGCTTGTTGTTGCCGTGTCTCCGTGTCTTGACTATGGCTGCTCTCTCTCTCTCTCCCTCTGAGTGTGTGTGTGTGTGTGTGTGTGTGTGTGTCCGTGCAAGTGTGTGTGTGTGTGTGTGTGTGAGAGAGAGAAAGAGAGAGAGAGAGAGAGCGTGTGTGTCTGTGTGTGTGTGTGTCTCCGAGCCCCTAACTAACACTAATGCAGGGATCAAAGGGCAGCAACAGCAGAGCACGCACACACACACTTATACACACACTCACTCAGACACACACACACACACACACACACACACACACACACACACACACACACACACTTACAGTCATGCACACACTCACACACATACACACACAGGCTCTGGCGCTAGAGAGAGGCGCGAGCTAAAGGAACAAGGTGCCCCCAAGCTTTCAGGGTGTATACAGTAACAGTACTTCAGTGGCCGAGCAGAGAAAAAAAGAGAGGTTATTATTATTTTAGTACAGTAAAAGCTCATTTATATATATATATATATATATATATATATATATATATATATATATATATATATATATATATATATATATATATATATATATATATATATATATATATTTAAATGTAAATAAAAAAGATATAAAAAGATTTGAATATATCTGAATGAAAAAAAATTTAATGTTTTTTTATTTTATTTTATATTATTTGTTCAGAAAGTAGAAACACAAGCATGTGTAAATTATGGAAATATGTAAATGTGATTTTTTAAATGTTTAAATAATTTTGATTAAAACAATTGAAAACGCAATTTAATATTACAAATTAAACAAATAGGTAATCAAATACATTTTTGTGTAAATAAAATTTGTAAATGTAATAAAAAAAATACATCTGAGTGATGAGTATTTGTTCAGAAAGTAGAAACATGTGTAAGCAATAACTAATTATGTAAATTAGATTTTTTTAAATATAATTTAGCATGAATAAAAAATGGGTAAATAATTCAATATCACGAATAAAAAATGTAAAATATTTTTTAGTTATTTTATTTTTTAGTGTAAATAAAATTTGTAAATGTATTTTGAAAAAGAATTATAAATGTGACATGTTATGTATTTTACATTTTAATTACATAATTGTATAATTATTTTTTAATAAATTTGCATGTAAAATGAAAAAATACAGAATGTAAAAAATGGGGAAAATATTTATTTTGAAAAAAACATTTTTTTTTTACATTTTATATTACGCATCCAGAGCAGCAGAACACATTTAATTGTAAACTAATTATTTAAATGTGATTTAAAATATTTATTTTACAAATAAAAAATGTAAAGTAGATTTTGGCGCATGATTTTTTTAAATCATTTTAAATTAAAATTAGATATAACAAAATAGATTAGTTAAATCTTTTTATAAATGTATATGAAAAAATAGGATTATTTTTTTTATTTTATAATATTTATTCAGAACAGTAGAAATACATTTAAGTGTAAATTAATTGTGTAATTGAGTAATTTTGTATAAAGAAAAGAAAAAAAAAATCCAATTAAACAATTGTTGTTTTATAAGTCAGGTAAAAGTGAGTGAGTTTTCCATATTGAATACATTTTTTTAACACAATTTTTTTTACTTGAACGCATTTGTAAAAAAATGGCAAATATTGAAATTTTCCCAAATAAAAGGAATATTAAAAATGCAGATCAGCCAAAACTTTAAAACCACCCTCAAATTAACATTTGAATACGTTTTAAAAGTGAGTCAGTTATCAATAATGCATGATATTAAAAATAAAAGATATACATATCAGCTAAACATGATTAGAATAAATTTACATTAAATAAAATAAAAAAAATCTGAATATAAAATGCATAGAGCTTTTTTAAGTGAGTTTTATGTTTGAAATGTATCATTTAGTAATACTTTTTAAAACATTTAATAGATAGATGTATATTATATTAACTTATTAGTAATAATACAATTTAAAATAAAACAATATCATAAACTATACAAAGAAAGGAAAAAATACTGTATTAAGTTGGCCCATTTATCATGAGATTTGGACACAATGTGGACAACAGCTAGAACTGTCTGATGATTAGTTTAATCTAAATTGTGAAAGGCCACATTAGAAAATTACACACAGTAATTTTATACACAGCTCAATCACACAGCAGCAGTTATTACAGTAATTATTACAGTGGTTATAAAACCATGTGAGAGGAACAGTCATGTAATTCAAAGTAAAACGGCAACAACATCACATTCAAATATACAGCTAATGTCAGAGTTTAGCGGTCTCATTCCATCATTTTTTTTATTCAATTTAATATGTCTAGTTGTGATCTCTAGTATGAATGAATTCTATGTGAGTCGTTATTTGCTCCGGTGTTTCTATTTAGCCCTGTTTAAGATCACTGGATTAGAGGTCTCTGATGAAAGACAGGTTTTGGCTCTTTTTCATGAATATTCATACATGCAAACATATCGCCTCTGATTGGCTAACAGCACTGAAGCTGAGAACGTGACTTGCTTTAGTGGTAAATATATCACCGAGTGCTTAGTATAGTTAACCCTTAAACTTTGCTTAATGTCAGACTCTCATATATCATATATCCCCTAGTGTATATTTAAGGTCTCGGTAAAACGCGTAATCAACCGGAGATCCAATTTAAACCTTAGTTACCAAGGTGAGCGAGGCCATAAATTCATGGGCTAAAGTTGACATGGTGCCCATTCTGATCAACTCATTTTAATTAATTAATTAATTTTTGAATATTTTCTTTTCTAATTTAATGCAGATAATGGAGGCTGAATAACATATGCAGCATTTATATACAACTCAGAGAGACCTACAGTATTTCACAAAGAACAAGAAAAAGTGTATTTTAGCAGTAGGAGACCTTTAACAACAAACACAAAGAAGAATTGTCCAAAAAAAAAAATAAATAAAACACAACAGGTGTGTCAGATGTATCTGACGCAGGATGTCTGTTGTTACTCTGTCATCAAATATTGCAAATATTTGTACCCATAACTGCACAGGTATTACAATAATACTGTAGTAATTAACTGTATTTGCTGCAGTATGACTATAATTACACTGTTATTAGAGACTTTAGTGGTACATCCATTAACATGACTAATGATAAAAAATGATGGAAACTGAAAATTGTTATAAATTAGTAATTACACACTTATTACATGTATGTACAATACAATTGCAAAAGGCCAAAGTAATGCATCAGATTTTTGACTTTACAAAGAGTGGGTGTGTTTTGGATACAAATGAATGCTTATTACATTACATAACTGCAGGGTTACTATAGACGTCATGATGCAACCATCAAAATGACTAATGACAAGAATGTATTTATGGCATGTAAAAATTGTTATAACATTGTAATTACAGAGTTTTTACTTGCATTTACAATACAATTGCAACAGCCCAAAGTAGTCGTACAACCATCAACACGACTAATGAAAAAAATGATGGAGACTGAAAATTGTTATAAATTTGTAATTACACACTTATTACATGTATGTACAATACAGTTGCAACAGGCCAAAGTAATCAGCAAGCATCAGATTTTTAACTTTACAAAGAATGTAAGTTATTATAGATGTCGTGGTGCAAAACTGTTATAACATTGTAATTACAGAGTTATTACAAGCATTTACATGCATTACAGTTGCAACAGCCCAAAGTAAGGCATCAGATTTGTCTTTACAAAGACCGTAGATGTTTCAGATCTAAAAAAATAATAGTTATTATTACATAATTACAAAGTTATTACAGATACAAGTCGACTGTAAGGCCATTAAAGGGACGGATGATAAAAATAGATGTAAATAAATAAATAAAACATTTTAAACAATCCTCAGAGCGGCACAAAAGCGTGTATGTGGTGTGGTGTGTGTGTGATGTGTGTGTTTAGCGCTGGGGCCGGTTGGAGCCTGGAGCGGCCGGCTGCTCCCCACACACGGCATGTCTCCAGCAGGCTGGCCGCCGTTGGCTGCTCTCGTTCTTTCACACCTCCGTGGTGTGAGCAGGACGGCGCTGCCACGCTGCCGCCCCCCTCGCACGCTGCCACCCGCACGTGCTGCTCGTTACCCTGGCAATTAGCGCAGGCCCAAATTAGCCCACTTCGCCTCTGCACAGGTGACTGACACACACTCAGTACCTAACTCATTAGAATACGGGCGCCTCTCGGCCTCACATGCACCCAGACGTGAGCACACACACTCACACTCAAACACACACACAGACACACACACACACACACTGGCCCATTGTCCTTCTCCAGCAGGTCCTAAGAGGGGCCGGTCAACTGTAAACTTTTGGATGAAGAGAACAGGAGGAGTGTGTGTGTTTGGAGGCCTACTGTAGATCTGGGAGATGGCGTGTGTATGTGTCTGTGTGTGTGTGTGTGTGTGTGTGTGTGTGTGTAAGTGAGTAGAACTTTACTATATGAATGAAGACAGTTAATGAAATCTGTGAAAAAAAAAACAGTGCCAGTTTAGACTGTACTAGTATAAGGATTTTTATATATGGACTAAAGCAGTGGTCAGCAAAGATGTGGCCCGCAAGCATGAAACATCTGGCCCATAACGTTGCTTGAACTATAATGATGAATGCTTCTCTGGTGAGCTTTTGTTTACATGCCTCCCCTGTGTCCACCCATTCTTGTTTTTCCAAACTCGATATCTCTTTATATGAGCGTTTTTCTTCAGCTGTGTCCCAATTCACTAGCCAGTGCAGTGGTAGTGAATTGGACCACGACCCTGATGACACGGGTACGATCCCGCGTGAGGAGCGGTGTGTTTATTTATTTTTTTCTGTCTCCTTGGGTTTACCTGTTTTGAGATCAACTGTTCAGCAATTGGGTTCAACAACCCTCTGGGCTGGAGAGCTACTAGTCTGCTCTAGCACTCCATCCCATTACATTTAATTTCCCAAAATAAGCCATGTAATGACTTGGACTAAAGTATTGGGACGCCTGCTTATTTACTGTTTTTCTCCAATATCCACAGTATTAAACTCTAAACAAGAGTCTTTTATCTAAACAACTGTCTTTAATCTCCAAGAAAAGGCTTTAAAATGTAAATATTTTGCTTTGAGTTACTTTGTCTTCTACCATCAAATACAGTATATCCCATTGTGATTGGTGTCTAAATGGCACCACCTCACATTATATCAACTGGTGTGACTTCTCCATTACAGGAGAATGTACCTAACTGTGCACTTAATTCTGTTTTCTCACCTGGAGAACACTATTCAGTACCCCATTCATTTTCTCTAATAGACAGGGCACACTTTGGGACACTGTTTAGTAAGTTTGGCATAAAATGTTCTTTTTAATGGCACCCTTTTTTACTAAAAGGGCTAAAAGACACCCATAAGTGGCACTCTTTGAAACATATTATCAAAATTCCTTGATCTAGAGAGAACATCATCATAAATTACTGCCAGAAGGTGCACACTTGATAACTTTTACCTCTTAAGAAGGGCACTATTGAATTCTGAACATTAAGCATACATTCCCTTAATGTTAAATTACCAGTAATATCTTTATTTCAAAGTAATTAAATGAATTTGGGGAAATGTGTGTCTGTATCGTCAGTTTGGTTGTTTTTTTCCTCTGTGTGTGTGTGTTCCTGAGCAAAAGTCTTTTTCCCTAAAATGGATGATTAACTGTTTTTATGAATTTCAGAAGGACTTTTAAGAGGTTTTGGGTGAAAGTGGTTCCTCTGCGGAATTGAGCTGCCAGCCTCTCATTGGCTGATCATGTGACCTTTAGTATTTGGAGTGTTCTCATTGGTTGTTTTGTAATCATGTGTGTTTTAAAAGCTGGAATGCTCTTAACTTTTGTCTTTTAACCCTGCTGAAGGCCTGAGCGCCGAAACGCGTTGGTTATTCTTCTCCAGTCAACAAGTGCTGAGTTTTTACAATTTTTTGAAAAGTAATTAAATGAAACACTTTATTTTTGGGTTATTTAACCATTGCCAGGTGGGCCTGCCCATTGCCAGATTTATCGTTTACTCAGCATTTATAGAACCAGTTCGGATTCCAGCTTTAGCTACACTCTACACCTACGAGTGTAGAGCAAGATCTACAGGCCCAGCTGCATCAACATCTGCAAGTATATATTGTATGCTGCAGCATGTCCTACAGACCCTGTATACCTCAATGCTCAACCATATCTCATCTTATATCAAGGCTAGAGGCTCCAACAGGGTAATAGAGCCTCTAATATATAATCATTAGATTCACTTTAAAGTTTAGTGTATGTACATACATTTACTGTATGCACATAATGGGTGTGTATAGGTGTGTGAGTATATATTTATGTATATTCATGAGTGTGTACAAGTACTGTATGTGCTATAAGGGTCTGTAAGTGTGTGTGTGTGTGTGTGTGTGTGTGTGTGTGCGCTGTGCTTGTTTTTGTTCAACTTTAGATCAGGCTCCATGGGGAGGTCAGGGGCTGTGCTGTGACCCTGCCGATGCCAGGCAGCTGAGGTAATGCCTGCGAGCAGACAATTGGCTGATAGTAGCCTAGCAACCGCAGCATGACCTCACACTTGGTGTCATCCTAAAGGTCATCTCCCAGACATCATTTTACCGTGTGGCTCTGAATCAACAGGACCTTGACAGTGACAAATGTCTGCCAATGGAAGATCTACAGCGCATTTCCCTATCTGTTTCCACTCAATAGTTTTCACACATACACACACACACACACACACATAGACACACACGCACAAGCGTAGTGCGTAGGGTCGTTTTACTAATTACCTCCAGACCTCTCACACCTGTATGTAAAGGTGCACGCTTCATTGAGTTAAATATAAAGCAGATCTGTCAGATTTTTTCAACAGACAAAAGAAATACACTCAGTTTATTACAGTAATTATATCATCAATAGACAGAAATACAATATCTTATGACTTCTTATGTAGGAAAGAAAAATTACTATGGCTAACAGATGAGTGTATTGTTTTACACACTTTCATACACACACAAATAGTGCTTCAGTATATTTATTATAACTTTATTACTGATAGAGATACAATCAAGTTGATTCCCTGTGTTTGGGGTTAGGACTAAATCCAGGGCTAGGTTATAAACCAGACTTGGGGTTAGGTTTTAGGTTTTAAAGTTTAAAGTTTTTTATTTATTGGGACATATTGTGCTCGACTGCCCCTATAAACAATCATCCATCTGTTTTCTGTGAATCAACTGATCAGAGTTTATGCTTTTATCATAGTTAGGCATAAACTTACGGAGCCCCTGAAGAGACATGGGGATTTTTTAAATGTAAAAAAGTAGTGAGTACCACATATGAGGTGGTGGACACCATATTTTAAGTGGTGAGCACAACATACTAAATTAATATAGTATATAGAAAATATTAGATAGTATATTCAATGGTCTGATTTGTACTAATGTTGGCTGCTTTTGCAATTATCTAGCTAGCTAACCTAACACTAGCTAAAATAGTTTAGCTTAGAAGGCTTGCTGTGCTCTATAAATCCAATATATACTTAATAAGACTTAGCTAGCTAACTAGCTGGCTTGATAAATGGTAAAAATAAAATAAGGATGTATGATTATCAAAACAAGTTAATTGAAGAATACCTTAACTCTGAATAACTGAATGAATTGATTGCTAAGATATATCATAGAAACACTTACATGAAGTTACATAAACAATAAATGCGTGTACTTTTTGACCCACTTGTGCACCAAATAGTTAACGAGTTAATATGTGGTATTCAACACCTTGTATGTTGTTCCCACTGTGTTTTTAATTAAAAAAATACACCAGTTCCCTTAGTATCTGGTGCACACCACTTAGTATGTGCTGCTCATCACTTAGTATGTGGTGCTCGCCACTTTCTGACATAAAAAATACACCATTTCCCTTCAGGGGTTCTATATGAACTAGTTAGTTTGTATTTTGTCATTTAGCACAAGCTAATGCTAACATGTAGCAAACGTCCAGCAGTAAACACAGCGTAGCCAGCAACAGTTTATTTGCATAAAAGTGACAGAGCTCTTAAATGGCTCATTCTGAAAGAGACTGAAACTGGTAAGAATAGATTTTGTGAGATCTCTTTATCTTTATGTAAGAGTGGGTTTGTGTAAATAACTTCATAAACATGTTCTGCATAGCCCACAGACCTTTTCCAACCTCTGTAAAAACAGATATAATATGCCCAATTTAAGATAAAGGTCTGGGTTATGGATTATTGCTTTTAAGTTGAAGTTGAGGTTAAGCTGGAGGCTTTGTTTAGAGCTAGAATTAAGATTAGAGTCACAGCTAGATTTAGTACCAGAGTATGGGGTTAAGTTTAGGTTTTAGGTTAAGTATTGAGGCTGATATTATGGTTAGGGTTGAGTTTGAGATTAAGTTTATATTTGGGGTAAAGAGGTAGAGTTAGTGAATAGCCCTATTTGACTAATGTTC
This sequence comes from Astyanax mexicanus, assembly GCF_023375975.1. Taxonomy (NCBI): domain Eukaryota; kingdom Metazoa; phylum Chordata; class Actinopteri; order Characiformes; family Acestrorhamphidae; genus Astyanax; species Astyanax mexicanus. The sequence goes on from NC_064414.1 coordinate 49,760,583, forward strand.
TTTACTTAGACTTTACTAACTAAAGAAGAAATGAAGTTTAAAAACATGATGATGAAACTGGCACTCATCAGGACCAGCCTAGGAAAGGAAGAGCAAGAGTTTACTCTGTTGCCCAGGATACGTTAACAGCATCCCAGATAAGAGTTTTCTAAATGTTTCTCATTTTGAGTATGTTGGTTTGTTTAACACTTTTAGTTTACTACATGATTCTTTATGTGTTTCTTCATAGTCTGGATCCCTTCAGTATTCTTTTACAATGTAGGAAAAAATATATAAATTTTGACTGGTACTTTATAATCACAAGCATGTTAAAATGCTATTTAAACACATATAAAGATGTCAAAACAAGAATAAAAAAATTATAATAGACTATGCATTTATTCATGTATATTAAACAGTGTGTCTACCGTGTAATCCTGGGTAACACTGGACCACTTACAATATATAATATATATATATATATATATATATATAACAGGACTGTAGCTCTACATTATGTTTTTTGGCTCGATACACACCTTTCCTTTCACCAGTACAGATAATTACGGACAGCAAGGCCCAGCTGTCTATTTAACTACATGAAATTAGCCTGACGCCTTTTCTCAGCCTCATATTATACTCGATGCTTCGCTGTCCACCTAATTATGTTTCTCTTAACTTTATTGATAAGGGCGATTGTTCTGCCGCTCTTTTGAAAAAGACTGGTTTTGTCTGTTGGCGTTATTACTACTTATTAAAATGGCTTCCCTGCAGCAGCAGTGCGGGTTGTTAGTGTGCTAAATGAATTTCAGGTGGTTCAGCGGAGGATAAAGGAGCCAGGATAAAGAGGTATATCTCTCCCCGAGGCCAAACACAGTGGTGTGAGTTACAACTTTCCCAGCTCCTCTCAGCCTCTTCTGCTGCGCTAGTCTGAGATAAAGCTCAGCCAGGCTTTACTTACAGATCTGATACAAAAAACAAAGCATATAAAGAAGTCCTGACAGCTGACACGAGGTCCCGTTTAACATACAATTATTAATACTTTCAGCTCAATTAATGTACATTAATCTGTAGTAACGATTCAGGAGCTGTCTCCGTTCCCTTCATGTTTTTAAGCACTTTTAATGTTATATAATATCATCTTTACAGAGCGTTGCGAAGAATCCAGGTCTGACTTAAAATACTCCTTATTGCATTTAGTGAATAATAAGACTAGACTAAACCTTTGGCGTCACATCAATGTCAAAAGTTGGGGGCGCAAGAATACCAGGTGAAAAAAAATTAACCTGCATGTTTTAACATTCTGTGTGTGTAAAAGTACTTCTCATAAGGGAAAATGTGAAACTCACAAGCAGTTGTCCTCACGCGCTATGCGAAATGATTGTGGCTTCTTTTTTTGCTTGAGTGAGTGTTTTGCACTCAAATGTAGAAAGTGGTGGTTTTGACAGTTTGGGGGTGGGGTCAGGTTCATCTCTCTCAGCGAATGATAGTGGCCGATATCTCCTAGGTTTGTGACGGACCGCCTACTACCAACAGCCAAAAGAGAGCGGAGAAAGAAGGACAGCAGGAGAGTTAGCTAGCTAGCTATATAGCTATGCTAAAATCCAAACTACCGGTGTTGTGCTGAATTCAGCACCCCTGCCAGGAAAAGCACCCCCTCTCGAGAGCGAGCATGTACGTCTTCTTGGCTTTAACTTTTTTTTAGAAAATGAAAATACCCATGATGCTGTTCTAAGCTATACTGACTCCTAAGAAATAAGGAAAATAGTCATGTCACCTCTCTCATGAGGGAATGCTTTTCCTGGCAGGGGTGCTAAAAGAAATGGCTATTTTATACCATTAACAAAAAGCTCAAAGTAGCTCCAAACTTCATTGGTAGAATTCTAAGGGTCCTGACATTTAAAACAAGGCTCTGAGAGCTTTAAAAGTCTGCACATAGTTTATAAAAAACAATGTTTATACACACAGTACCTTCAGTTAGTTTTCAGAGTGCCACTATCTTGACATTAAGTCATAATAAGTCAACTGATAAGCACCAGTAAATAGGTAGAGTAAGGGAACAGATTGCAAAATGAATTCTGTGTAAATGTATGAATTCCTGCTGTTGCTGAAAATATCTTCATAATAACCATGCATTATTTACATTTTTGCATTATTTTTTTGTACTTTAAAAATGTTTTACTTTAAAAATGCCATATTTCTGCCCTTTTGCATTTTAAAGGAGATTTAAAAGAGATTATCAGAAAGAGCAGCCAGCACACACTGATATGATGATGTCATATGGCAGTGACTGGGTGGACCCTTGAAGAAATAATTTCTAATCTTTTTTTTTTTTTTTTTACAATAGCTCTCCTCTTGGAGAGGATCCTTCAGCTATGGCTGAAATCTTTCCACTGGCATCTGTAGCGCCACCTGGTTAAAGTGCTTGTAATTGGGCGGTGAAGCCACACACTGCTGTCTGCTCAAACTTAAGTTAGCAGTAAACTGCAGCATCTGCCACTGATCTGGACTGGTGTGTGTGAGTGTGTGTGTGTGTGTTTGGTGTGTGTGTGTGTGGTTTGGGGGACAAAATACAGTGTAGAATTGTCAGTGCCAGGCTGCTCCCGGCATGCCACCTGTCCTAAACCCCCCTCCACTCCCTGCACTGCCAGCAGTGTGACAGAAGCAGGTGGTTTCCCCAAGACTTGCCCTTTGGCCTTTTATACCAGCATGCACTGAAGCCCTCTGTGTGTGGAGGAGTACAGAGGTGAATCGAGTCACCAAATACTACTAATACTACACTGTAATCCTGGATAAGTTAAAACAACTTTAAAACATTTGATGCGATTTGTAGTTTACTGAAAACTTGAGTTAATTAGACTTAAAACTAAGTTATTATGTCTAAATTCCAAGTTTAATTGATGCATGTTCATTTATTGGGTACTAAAAAAATAAACAATCAACTACTGGAAAAATAAATCTAAAATTACTTAGTGCCAAATGCAAAAAAATCTGGTCTCACTTCGAGTTTCGACAAATAATTACAATAATAAATAGTATTTTTTATGGAATATACACTATTTTTTTTTTTACAGAAAATAACCATAGAAAAAAGTTATTTTCTGTCTTTTATGTAAAAAGAGAATATACTTGAAAATCACAGTAAAAACATCTGTTTCAATAAATCTTCTGTAAAAGCACAGTCAAAATCTGTAAATTTAAATGGCAAAAATCGTCTTTGTTTTAACTCAACTGTACTATTTTTAAAAGGTTTGAAGGTTTCAGCCCCTTTCAAATTTATTATTTTACTTATTTCGACGAATAAGTAAAATAATAAATAGTATTTTTTTTAAAGGAACATACATAGGAAATTATTTTAACAGAATATAACCATAGAAAAAAGTTATTTTCTGTCTTTTATGGAAAAAGGAAATATACTTGAAAATTGTTTTAACTCAACTGTGTAAATTTTAAAGGGGGTTGAAGGTTTCAGCCTCTTTCAGAATGAGCCATTTAAGGGCTCTGACATTTCAATGCAAATAAGCTACAACATGTATGTGCTGAGCGTTTACCGCATATTAGTGTTAGCTTGTTAACATCTCCCTTATCTGCTGACTTGCTACGAACAATAGGTATAGATCCCTCACTCAGATGAAGTCTGCTGGCTAATGCAGCGGTGTACTGTCTGAGGTTCTTAACTAAAATGACAGAAATTTAATTTCTTTAACTAAACTAGTGGGTGAACATCTGCAACAATGTTTTAAACCATATGGAAATAAATAAAATGGATAAAAATGGAAAGAGTTGTGAATGCCTAAAGTGAAGTTGATGAACAAATCTTAAAAGTTAATTTACATACAGTACAGGCCAAAAATTTGGACACAGCTTCCTTTTTTTAATGCGTTTTCTTTATTTTTTTCATGACTTTTTACATTGTAGATTCTCACTGAAGGCATCAAAACTATGAATGAACACATGTGGAGTTTTATGTACTTAACAAAAAAAGGTGAAATAACTAAAAAAAAAAATGATATTTTAGTTTCTTCAAAATAGTCACCCTTTGCTCTGATTACTGCTTTGCACACTCTTGGCATCATTCTCTCAATGAGCTTCAAGAGGTGGCCACCTGAAATGAAAAGTTTTCCAACAGTCTTGAAGGAAGGAGTTCCCAGAGGTGTTTATTAGCACTTGTTGCTCCTTTGTCTTCTTCACTCTGTGCTCCAGCTCGCCCCAAACCTCCAATCTGGATTGGGTTCAGGTCAGGTGACTGTGGAGGTTCAGCTCATTTTTTGTTAAGTACATAAAACTCCACATGTCTTCATTCATAGTTTTGATGCCTTTAGTGAGAATCTACAATGTAAATAGTCATGAAAATAATGAAAATGCATTGAATGAGATGTAAAAGACATTTGGTACAGATATTGTATCAATCTTCTGACTGGTGATCTGTTTTGGCTCAGTCATCATCCTGCAGCAGAAACAGCTCACAGGTCTCAGATCAGCTGCTTAGGTCAGTATTAGCCACAAGTGCTATGTGAACAGTCTGTCTCCATAAACAACAGTTGCAGAAAAACGGATTTCCTCTCCCTTTCGCCCTGTGGAAAGTATGACGGAGGTAGATGACCTTAACCTTGAACCTTGACCTTCAGCTCTTTTGCTCCTTCAGTGTTTTGGTGTCGTTGCGTTCCTCAGACCCTGTGTGTGCTGACCCGGGTCACTGAACACAATAATCATTACACAAACGTTAAGCAGAGCGGAGATTAAAGAGGAGGTCTCGTTTTCTTATGTTTTACCCAGAAAGTTTTAGTAATTACTTTTGCTTTTGTTAAATTTTTCAAGAAACGGTACCAGTAAAAAGTTTGGACACACCTAAATTCAGTGTTTTAACTGCGTTTTAAAGTGTTAAACAAACCAAAATATGTTTTATATTTTAGATTCTTCAAAGATGACAGCTTTGCACATCTTCTCTCATTTATTCAGTCAGTTTTATGAGGTAGAGTCACCTGGAATTCAGGCTTTCAGTTAACAGCTGTGCTGAACTCATCAAGAGTTACTTAATATGTTTGAGAGCATCAGTTGTAAAGTTGTGAAGAGGTAAACCCTGAGAGGTATACAGTGAATAGCTCTATTTGAGTAATGTTCTAATCCATAATATGGTTTTATTACATTACTGCCGTTGCACAGAATACGTTTATTACCAGCCAGAGTTACCAGCCTTAAAAACCCCAAGTTAACAACAGATACAGCTCCCCAGATAAGAGCACCTAAATTCTTCACAGAGTATTTTAGTTTGTTTAACACTTTTAAGTTACTACATGATTCTCTATTTGTTTCTTTATAGTCTAGATGCCCATTTAGCTGAACTAGAGTGGACTGTTGTCAGATACAGCACATTGCTTATCACAGTGGCCTATTAAATTACACAGCAGCTAATTAATAGTTGACATTTCCTTCAGATAAGAGTGACAACTGGTAACATTCAATCAATCAAACAAGCAAACAGAAAGTAAACATAGACCCTTATAGACAAACAAAAAAACTTTTGTATAAAAATCTGACAAAAAAAAAATTATTACCAGATAAAAAAAGGCACTAAGATTCGAATCCCAGACATGCAGCTTGCTATCAGCTGCCAGAGCCCTGAGAGAGAGCACAATTGGCCTTGCTCTCTCTGGGTGGGTACAGTAGATGCATTCTTCCCCCGCATCACTCCTAGGTTGATGTTGATCAGCACAGAGCTGCATCTGTGAGCTGATGTATCAGAACCGAGTTGCTGCCCTTTTTTTCTCTGAGCGTGCTGTGATCAGCAGCAGTTCAAAAAGAGTGTTGGAGGATGCATGTGCTAGTCTTCACCCTCCTTGTGTTCTGGCATCATTAGTGATGGGGGATATACAGCTGAGTAGCAGCTAAATGAGTGGGATAATTGGCCTATGGCTAAATTGGGAGAAAATTTTGAGAAATTTAGAAATAAATCTATTAAAAACAGCCATTAAGTACAAGCTCTTCACTTTTCAGGGTATTAATATAAACCGAAAAGCATACTGAAGCAAAAAGGGCTAGAATAACTTAATCTACGTACAGTAGAATGTAAATTTCTGAAGCTGTGGGATTTTTCATTCAATGATGTTGAGGTCTGGACTTGCGGTATGGTGGCTAGTTCACTGCTCTTAGATGGACATGGGCATCTGTGGATGCTTTCAGATGAAATTAAGTGTGAAAGTGTAAAGCCTAATTGTCTCCTCTTTCTATTTAAGACAAATGTAGGGTTCATCTGATGTGATTCTATTAAGGTGGTTTCTAAGTCTTGCACAGTTGTTAGAGGTCCCATTTTTTCTCTTATAAATAACAATCCCACACATTCTCTTTTGGTATTTTTATATTCCTTATCCTAATGGAGTTTCTTGTATATTATCTCCTCAGAAACATCTCTTGTTTCTCAACTTTTAGTTGATCTTTAGGATCTTTAGACTAGGAATTGTGAGGATGTGAAAAGAAAAGGATGTGATCTCTGGCTTTGGCACAGTTCTATACAGGACCATTTATTTACATTTACATTTACATTTAAGGTATTTAGCAGACGCTCTTATCCAGAGCGACTTACAACAGTGCTTTGATGTTACTGCAAAAAAAAGCTAGTTTGTAGACTAGGATCAAGAGATACACAGAGCTTGATCATGTTTAGAACCCTAGGAACCTTTTTTTTTTAGTTTAGAAACTCTTTGAAAAGATGTGTCTTTAGTCGACGTTTGAAGACCCCGAGTGATTCTGCTGTTCTGACAACCAGTGGAAGTTCATTCCACCACCTTGGTGCAGCACAGAGAAGAGTCTGGATGTTTGTTTTCTGTGTGTTTTGAGTGATGGAGGTTCGAGCCGAGCCGTACTGGAAGCTCTAAGAGCTCTTGGTGCAGATCTGGCTTTGACCATCGCCATCAAGTATGAAGGAGCTGGTCAGTTTTTTGCCTTGAAGGCCAGTGTTAGGGTTTTGAATCGGAGGCGGGCGGCAACAGGAAGCCAGTGGAGGGAACGCAGCAAAGGAGTCACATGACTGAACTTCGGAAGATTGAATTTATTGTGACCTTTGACTTCTCTAGCATTGATCCACCCTATTTTTCCTATAGTCTGATTGAAGTCCATTTAATTAACCCCATAAATTCTCAGGGCTTATTAGTCCCTAAGGCTTATTACTCAGTAATTACGCTGGAAACGGTGTAAAAAGTGACTAAAACAAACTGACTGAGTTATATTACTGAATTATACAGTGATACTAAAATATATTCTGTTCTTCTGAACATAACATTTTTTTTTTTTTTAATTTCTAATTTATTTGATTAGTCATATTTCAGGCCATCAGACGACTACAGACACTCCTCCTCTGTAGTTAATCTCTAGTAGAATGGTCGCCCTGGGCTTGCCCATCACTGATCAGTAAATTGCACCTTTAAATTGACACATTTAATTGATCAGTATTTTTGAGTGTGTGAGTCTTTTTGTGAGTGTGTGCTAGTATCTCAGTGTGTGTAATGGAGAGAGAAATGGTGTGCTGATTAATGTCACTTCCCCATAAATTGAGCGGACTGGCGTGCTCAGATAACTCTAATGGTTTACTTGATTTTATTGCCACTGTATAATAGGATATTGCCATGATCACAATTTGGATTAAGTTTCATATCGCTGCTAATGAATGGTTTGTCACAGTGGACGAGTGTGTGTAAGTTCAATATCGCAGTTAATGAATGGTTTGTCCGAGTACTGCTGTGTGTGTGTGTGTGTAAGTGTAAGTGTCAGTGAGTGATTTTGAGAGATGTCTCAGAGTTCCTGATGGAGTCTATTTGCAGTCAATTCATTTCCAGTGTTACTCCCGTCTCCCACCTCTTATCCCGACTTTCCTCTTTCCCTATCAGCCGTCTTTCATTATATTCAGGACGGAAGCGCTTCATCGGGAAACCTCTCGGCTGTGGATACACAGTTATGGTTCGGAGATACAGTAGCCTATCTGACCGCTGCCTGGAATTTGAAATATTGTGAACAGTGTTAAACACGGGCGCTCAAAATCCAATTATAATTTTAATAGGCCTGAGTCATAGCCAAAAGAGTGATGATAGGAAACAGGAAGTGTTGAGAATTTGGTTATTTCTCTTTTCAAGAGCAGCTTGACAAGGTCTGAAGGGACTGCTGTATAAAGTCACCACTAAACCCTAATTCATTATATCATTTCTCTAGTGTATGCTGGCATGCCAAAAGTAATGGGACAGGAACTATCATCAAACTAGCACTTGGAATGTTATTCACAAAACTTAGCACCCACCATCAGGCCTCGTTCCAGCTCACTCACAGGATAACACCTCAGAACCTATGCAACAGTGGTCATTCCCAAGCTGTCCCCTGAAGTAACACTTCATAATTAGTGTACAGTGCCAGTCAAATATTTGGACACATTTTTAATTATATTTATTTTAAAATGTTCTCCATTGTATATGAGTAATAACTAATAACCAATAACAAAACTTTGAAGTAAAACATATGGAAATATTTAGTAAACAAAGTAAAAAAAAAAAGTAAAAAAAAAAATGTGCTAAACAAACCAGAAGCTGTTTTATAATTATGAGGTAGAGTCACCTGGAATTGCTTTCAGTTAACAGCTGTGCTGAACTCATCAAGAGCATCAGTTGTAAAGTAGTGAAGAGGTAGAGTTACAGGTATACAGTGAATAGTGAATATTTGAATAATGTTCTAATCCAGATTATGAGAAGTAGGAATTACTTACCGTATTTTTCGGACTATAAGGCGCACTGTATTATAAGACGCACTATCAAAGAACGCCTATTTTCTGCTATTTTTCCATACATAGGGCGCATCGCATTATAAGGCACGTTAAGTGACACTAGAAAGGGTGCCTATATCAAAGTGAACAGGGGTGGCGCCATGTTTCCCTTCCCCCACCGGGGGTGGTCGCTTGCCGGTGGAGCGTCTCAGTATACAAATCTAGCTATTTCAAAGTCAAACGAGTGCTGGATATTAATCTACACAGATTCCTCTCCTGAAAACTGTTTATTTGGGTGAGTAACGTGCTTCAGTTTATTTACAGTAAGCTTAGATTTCCAGATGTCCACTAAGGCTTGCTGCACCAGCGTTAGCATAGCTATCCGCTAGCACGCTAGCTAGTCACCTAAACTAGTAAAGTTAACCCAAACTTAAACGACAGCGTTACCCTGAGTAATCCTGCGTGTTCTGGTAAGACAGTGAGATATTAGCTAGCGATTCGTCCCCCGTAGCTTGTTTTAACACGGTAAACAAGCAGATTACAGGCTGATAAAACTCACCTCTGAGAGAGTTAGCGCTTAGCATCTAGCTAATGCTAGCCAGGCAAAGCAGCACAGACTTACAGGCCGATAACTCACCTCTGAACGTTGAACGCTTAGCGATTAGCATCTAACTCTAATAATACTGCTCCAGCAGTATTAAAAGTGCTAAATTTAGAAAATACTGATCTCTGAACAGTGAAAAAGCTAGCTAGCTAAGCGGTTAGCATCTAGCTAATGCTATTGCTGCTCCAGCCTCGGAGCGGCACGGCTCTGCACGGAGTGTGTGTTTACTGCTCCTTACACCTGACGGGTAAAATTTAGATAATACTGATCTCTGAACAGTGAATAAGCTAGCTAATGCTATTTGCTGCTCCAGCCTCGGAGCTGCACGGCTCTGGACTCTGTATAGCACTGAAACTCTGTATAACGCTGCACGGAGTGTGTGTTTACTGCTCCTTACAACCTGACGAGTAAAATTTAGATAATACTGATCTCAGTGAATAAGCTAGCTAGCTTAGCGGTTAGCATCTAGCTAATGCTATTGCTGCTCCAGCCTCGGAGCTGCACGGCTCTGGACTCTGTATAGCACTGAAACTCTGTATAACGCTGCACGGAGTGTGTGTTTACTGCTCCTTACAACCTGACGAGTAAAATTTAGATAATACTGATCTCAGTGAATAAGCTAGCTAGCTTAGCGGTTAGCATCTAGCTAATGCTATTGCTGCTCAGCCTCGGAGCTGCACGGCTCTGGACTCTGTATAGCACTGAAACTCTCTATAACGCTGCACGGAGTGTGTGTTTACTGCTCCTTACAACCTGACGAGTAAAATCCATACAAAAGGCGCACCGTATTATAAGACGCACTGTCAATTTTTGTGAAAATTTAAAGTTTTTAAGTGCGCCTTATAGTCCGAAAAATACGGTAACTAAGTATAGAAAAAATACTTTGTCATCAAATATTGTAATTTATTGAATATTTCTTTACAAATGCTGTGTACATAGTATATTATAGTATTTTAAATGCAGGAGATACTGCACACATATATCCCAGTGGTCAGTGCAGTGTTTTTTAGCTTCCAGGAAAATGCCACATGTCAAAAGTTATGGGATGTAATACTAGTTCCTGTCCCTTGACTTTTGCCATGTCAGTTCTGTGATTTGAATTGAATTGGAGAATAATCTGTTAAGTAAAGCATATATATATATATATATATATATATATATATATATATAAACATTAAAGTCATATAATTGTTATAGTTTATTAAATATTTATTAAATATTTATAAATATAGAAAATGCTGTAAATACAGTATATTAATAAATATAGTATTTTAAATGCAGAAGAAATCTCACACATATCCCACTGGTCAGTGCAGTGTTCTTTTAGCTTCCAGGGATATGCCACATGCCAAAAATCATGGGACACAATACTAGTTTCTCTCCCTTGACTTGATTTGCCATGTCAGTTGTGTAATTAGGAACCCATCAAAAACTCAAAAACCATCTATAAGGTGGAAAACGAAACGAAACGAAAGTCAGGTTTATTCACATTTCTTACTAATACTGACATACTTAGAGCTTCTAAAATCACAATTTAATCTCCATACAGTCCTCAAATATGATACTTTATCAAATATTTCTTCAGAAATGCTGTAAATATAGTATATTAAATAAATTAAATAAAGTATTTTTAACGCACACATATCTGTACACATATCCCACTAGTACTGTGTTTTTAGGTTCATTGCAAAAGTCATGGGATATGATACTGGTTCCTGTTCCATGACTTTTCCCATGACACTTGTGTAATTAGTGGCTTTAGGATTAAAAGAATTAAAGAACAAGCTGTACAGTAAAGTGTCTATACAATGAACATCTATAAAGTGGAAGTGTTTGTCCAGACTTTTGACAATTGCTGATAAACGTCTAAAGACCTTCTAAAATCACAAATTATGCTTAATATAGTCGTCAGATATGATCATTTATCAAATATTTCTTCAGAAATGCTGTAATTATAGAACAATAACCATCTATAAAGTGGAAAAAAAACTTTAGAGCTTCATATAGTTGTCAAATAGTACAATTTATTGAATATTTCTTCAGAAATACTGTACAAATACAGTATTAAACATAGTATTTTAAATGCAAAAGAGACCACGCATATATCACACCCCAGTGGTCAGTGAGGTGCTTTTTAGCTTTTAGGGAAATGCCACATGCCAAAAGTCATGGGATACGATACTAGTTTCTGTCTCATGACTTTTGCCATGTCATTTTGTGTAATTAGGATTAGATGAATTGGAAATTAAGCTGTACAGTAAAGTATCTATACAATAAAGTGGAAGTTTAAAGCATATTAAGTCTGGTTTGTTCAGATTTTTGACCATTTCTGACACACTTAGAGCTTCTAAAATCACAGTTTGAGCTCCATATAGTCCTCAAATATGATCATTTATCTTTTTTTTTTCAGAAATGTGTTATTATAGAACAATAACCATCTACAAAGTGGACAAAAATGTAGATCACCAAAGATTGCAATTTAATCTCCATAAAGTCGTCAATTATTATCATTTATTAAATATTTCTTTAGAAATGCTGTAAATAAAGTATATTTTTAAATACAGTATAAAAAATGCATGAGACACTGCATATTTTTTTTTTTTGTTTCAATGGAAATGCCATATGCCAAAAGTCATGGGATATGATACAAGTTCCTGTCCCATGACTTTTGCCATGTCAGTTGTGAAATTAGGATTAAAAGAACTGAAGAATAAGATGTTTAGTAAAGTATCTATACAATATACTTCTATAAAGTGAAAGTGTTTGTCCAGATTTTTGACAATTTCTGACACTTAGAGCTTCTAAAATCTCAATTCAAGCTCTATATAGTCGTCAGATATGATAATTTATTGATTTTCTTCTGCGTAAGTGCTGTATGTCCAGTGTCAGTATGAGTCGTGGACCCTCCTGACGGCAGCTGCAGCCCTGTGGCAGTGTGGCGCAGTGCTCGGGGAGAGCTTTTGTGTGCCCGTGGTTTTGTCTCAGGCTGCATTTCTGCCCTCCCTCCATTTCCCTTTGTTTCTCCACTCCCCCCCTCAGCACCACTTCGCCCGCCCCCAAGCTCCGCCTCCTCCCCCGCCAGCCCTCCAATGGGAGAGTCTTCAGGTGTTGACCTTATCGGGTGGAGGTCAATGCCAGGTCAGGGATCTGTTGCTAGGCTACCATCAGATAAGTGGTGCGAAGGCTGCATGGTGGGTTGCGCTGTCATTCAGTGCTTGTCATGTAATCTCATTCATTTGCTGACAATTGCCTGCACGTCACAGAAGGTTATCGGGCCCATCCTGTCATAATGAAACACATTAAAATATTAAAGCAGTCAAAGCCAAGTTCCACCCCCCCCTCCTCTCCTTCCTCTCCTCACTCTGTCTCTCTGTCTCTTTCTCTTTTGCATGTCTTCTCTTCAGAGGATGAAGTGCAGCACATTTAGACTAGGTGGCATGCTAAAACCTGCATCCCAGCCATTATCTGCAAAAAACATCATACACGGCCTTCAACAAACTGCACAGCTAGGAAAAAAGGGTAAGAAGTGGTAAAGTCCATTTAGTTTACGTCAGAACTGAGCAATACATCACACCTGTGTACTATCCCTGACTTAAACAATATTTTAAAAAAGTATAACTCTATTTAATTATCTATTTACTATTTATTACTGTTTAAAAATCTGCCTGCCATTTGTATATATGTCACGTCCTCGCCCTGTTTTGTCTGTTCTCGTGCTTGTGTGTTGTTCCCAAGTGACCCCTGCTCCTCTGTGTCTCCTGTCTCAGTAGTTTTCCACCACGTGTCTCATTTGTAGCACCGCTCCCTTCCCCAGGTGTTTCCACTTCTAGTGTGTTTCTTGTTACTATAAATAGCCCTCCTCTGTCACTTGTCCCTCGTCGGTCTTTGCACCTTCCTCTGTTGTTTTGTCGCTCTTTGTTACTCTCGTTTATTCTCCTCATTCCCTAGTTCCTTGCTATGGAAGCCCATTTCCGCCACCTGAAGAAAAAAAAACGCCCTCAACTAAGTCATAATTATGAGATAGAAAAGTCATAATTATGGGATAGTAAGTCATAATTATGAGATAGTAAGTCATAATTATGAGATAGTAAGTCATAATTATGAGATACTAAGTCATAATTATGAGATAGTAAGTCATAATTATGAGATAAAAAAGTCATAATTATGAGATAGTAAGTCATATTTATGAGATAAAAAGTCATAATTATGAGATACTAAGTCATAATTATGAGATAGAAAGTCATAATTATGAGATAGTAAGTCATAATTATGAGATAGAAAGTCATAATTATGAGATGACTTTTTATCTCATAAATATGACTTACTATCTCATAATTATGACTTACTATCTCATAATTATGACTTACTATCCCATAATTATGACTTTTCTATCTCATAATTATGACTTAGTTGAGGACGTTTTTTTTTCTTCAGGTGGCGGAAATGGGCTTCCATACCTTGCTCTGTGTTTTTCTCTGTTTATTTATTTTTTTTTTTTTCTAGTTTCTTGTTTAGCTCCGTGTTCCCTAGCTCCCTGTATATACCCTGCTTTGTGTTTATTTTCTAGTTTAGCTCCTTGTATATATTCCCTGTTTGTTTATCATTATTATCATCTCTAGTCTCCCTAGTTTATTTTGGTTTATTATCTTTGTTACGTGTTTACTTTGTTTATCTTTGTTATTTATTTAATAAATTATTATTGTTTCGCCCTTACCTGCACTTGCGTCCGTCTCCTCGTCTCCCTGCCTGGGTCCCCCGTGACAATATATATATATATATATATATATATATATATATATATATATATATATATATATATATATATATATATATATATATATAACAAAAATGTTACAGAACATTATTAAATGTTCTTATATGTTTAAAAATGCTTTAATTTATAAGGATCTTTTAACCCTTAAATTACAAGATTCAATCTTATGATTTATAACAGTACAATTTGTTCAGTATCCGCTATGAATTACTTATTACTTGGAATGATTTATTCATTAACTGCTATGAATTATTCAGTATATGCTATTAATGATTAATTATTTACAAATATGTATTCAATAACTACTATGAATTATTCAGTATCTACTATACATATTCAATATATGCTATGGTTTATTCAGTATCTATTATGAATTATTCAGAGTCAATTATGAATTATTCAGTATATTCCATGATTTATTCAGTATCTACTATGAGTTATTTACTATATGCTATTAATTATTCAGTATGTACCATTAATTATTAAGTATATGCAATGATTTATTCAGTCTCTACTATGAAATATTCAGTATATGCTATGGATTATTCAGTATGTGCCATTAATTATTCAGTATATGCTATTGATTATTCACTATCTACCATAAACTATTCAGCATATGCTATAAATTACTCAATATATGTTATACATTATTAAGCATATGCGATGATTTTTTATGTATCTACCATGGATTATTCAGTATCTACTATTCATTATTCAGGATATTCTATGGATTATCCAGTATCTACTATTCATTATTCAGGATATTTTATGAATTATTCAGTATCTACCATTAATTTTTCAGTATCTACCATTAATTATTCAATATGTACTATTAGTATATTCAGTATATGCTATGGGTTATTCAGTAATTATTATGGATTATTCAGTATCTACTATGAATTATTCAGTACATGCAATAAATTATTGAGCATATGCTATGATTTATTAAGTATCTACTATGGAATAATTTAGTATAGGCTAAGATTTATTCAGTATCTACTATTAACAAATGTTAATCAATTCTTACTAAGAATTATTTGGTATTCAATTGGCAAACATTTAATTTGAGATAAATCAGGTTGTTGTCCTGACATCCATCCATCCATCCATTTATCAATCCATCCATCTAAAACCATAAATACTTAGGTCCGCTGTCATCACTTTTCTTCTTAATTTGCTTTAGCATTAGACATTGTCCTGATATTGATCATCTGACTTCACAACCTACATCAGATGTCAATAATGCTGTGTTTAAACACATTTTATCACATTTTATAGTGATATCAGCCCTTTAAATAATTTGAATCTGGTGTTATTAGCATAGTGATAAAACACATGGTCAGTTCTGCATGTACGTATATGCAGTGTGCATGTCAATGTATGTCAATGTATGTATTTGTTTATACAGATTAGAGTGCATATAAATTTATGCTGTATATATATGGGCATAAAGGAAGCTGCAGTGTAGATGTGTGTACTTGAGGGCGTCCATGTGGTACTTTTTGTGTGATCCCATATGCGATGTGTGTTTGTGTGTGTATGTGTGCCTAGTGTGTGTGTGTCAGTGAGTTTATGTGCTGTCCATGGGACTGATCCATCATGACTCATTTGAGGGACAAGTGCTACTGATTACTTACAACCTCCAAATAGTACAAACAAGAGTAGGGGAGGCAGTGTATTATATTTAGTCAGTGTATCCAAGGTCTTCACACAAATGTAATTCAGCCTCCCACTCACTGCCACCTGGACACGTCCACTGAATGTGCTGCTCGAAAGCCCGTGTGGATAAATGACAACTGAAAGACAAGGCCCTTTCACACCAGGCCATAAAGAGAGGCAGAGAGAGAGCGAGAGGGAGAGAGAGAGAGAGAAAGACAGAAAGAGAGAGAGAGACAGAGAGCGTCCACTACCATTATAGATTCACTATAGTAGCAGTAGCAGAGTTTGAGCCACTGGGTCTCGAATAAACAATACAAAGTGAAGAGCAGCCTTGGCAGTATAGTGCACACATTAAGCAAAATTATGATAGAATTGATATTTTCTCTTCTGTGCTTCTGCTACAGATCACTCCACTGCTCTAAATACAAATCATGCTTTGAGTGCCCCCTCATGGACAGCTGTACTCATGCATTTGTTGACAAGCTGATAAATTATAAATACAGTACCAGTCCAAAGTGTGGACACCTTAAATTCATTGTTTTGCATTATTTTTGTAGACTAATACTAAAGCCATCCAAACTATGAAGAAAAAAATACATATATATATATATATATATATATATATATATATATATATATATATATATATATATATATATATATATATATATATATATATTTATATATATGATTTTATGTTTTATATTTAAGATTCTTCAAAGTAGCACCTCTTGCTTAAAGCTCTACTAGGTAGGATACTAGGTAGGCTCCCCCTACAGTTGTAGAGTGTAATAAATGTTTCAGGCGGATTAGTTTCTCTTTCTCGTTTTCTGGCTTTCACAGACATATTCGGTCTCTTTCCAGCTTCTGCCAGAGTGTCTGTATGTTAGTTTGTAAAGAATGAACCAGTAGTCCTTGTAGAACTGTTAGAACTAAAGGTGGGAAAGCAGGTCGCAGTTCTCGCGAGCATTGGTCGCGGCCGCCTCAGGAAAAATTACAGAGTCTGGTTTGAGCTCATAGGAGCCCGGCACAGACACGAGAGCACCGCTATTCCTCCTATTACACCTCAATGCAGCACTGCAGTGAGTTTCAAGATGTAATTTGTATTTCTTTAAAAAGAACAAAAAAGATCAAGAAAATCCTACCTAGTGCTGCTTTAAATGACAGCTTTATAAGGTAGAGTCACTTGGAATTCAGACTTTCAGTTAACAGCTGTGCTCAACTCGTCAAGAGTTAATTACTTGAATTTCTTGTGTCTTAATGTGTTTGAGAGCATCAGTTGTAAAGTAGTGATGAGGTAGAGTTACAGGTATACAGTGAATAGTGAATATTTGAGTAATGTTCTAATCCAGATTATAAGCAAGAACTACTCAACTAAATAAAAAAAAATACTTTAAGAAATAAAGGTCAGTCAGTCTTCACATTTCAAGAACTTTAAAACTTTCCTTAAGTGCAGTCCTAAAGACCATCAACATTTTATGATGAAACTGGCTCTCATCAGGACTAACCCAGGACAGGAAGAGCAAGAGTTTTCTAAGTTAATCACAGTTACCAGCCTCAGACACCACAAGTTAACTACATGATTCCTCATGTGTTCCTTCACAGTCTGAATGACTTCACTATTCATTTACAATTTAGACACAAAACAAATAAATGGCTGTACACATTCTTTACATGTCCTATCCCTGGCTAAAATAGAGATTCTGATGGGTTCTGCTGCATCCAGTACTTTTGGGATGAGTTGGGGTGATCATCCTGTCCTTACTAATACTCTTGTTGCTGAATGCAAGACAGTTACTCCAACAAAAGCAGGATAAACTCTTTATAATAATCTTGATCCCACTAAAAACAATGAAGTATTGTGTCCCAGTACTGTTTTTCACAGTGCATATTAGAGGGTCTGTGTACCTGCTAGAAGATCAAGACTGTAGGAACCTAAACTGTGTGATGCACTGAGAGAATGGGCTTTATAGTCTTCATTGTTACACTGTGTGATGCTGCTGTTCCTGTAGTTTGTGCTGGAATTATGGTATGTTATGTCAGTGATGTCTAACAGATCTCAGCGTGTCTCTCTGCAGGTTTCCTCTGCGGCCGCTGCATTCTGTCACTGTCGCTCTGAATCTGGAGGGTTAAATACAGGTCAGCGGGTCAGCCGGCCGTGACCTCGCCGGACAGCGGACAGGACCGTTAGACGAGGCGTCTGGCCGAGATCAGCGCTGCTAACATGCAGAGACTGGAACACCGAGAGAGACGAAGACCTCCACCACTGGACCCTCGCCAACTGACATACCACACGGAGAGAAAGAGAGAGAGAGAGAGAGAGAGAGATTAAAAAGTGAGCGAAGAAGTGGGATAGTGAGTAAAAAAAGGAAAAATATGGAAAAAAGAAAAGTAAAGCAAAAAGATAAAGAGTTAGTGAGAAACAAAGCAAGGGAGAAAAGACAGATAGAGAGATACAGAGATAAGAGGGAGAAAAAAAAGTGATGCAGAGATTGAATGAGAGAGAGAAAGAGAGAGAAAGGGTGGGAAATGTGAGAGGGAAGAAGAGAGATTAAAAGAAAGAAAGAAAGAAACAAACAAAGAAGAATAGACAGAGTATAAGAGAGCACAAGAGGAAGAGACAAATTAAAAAGAGTCTGAACAAGAGAGAGATAATGAGCATAAAAGAGATCAAATGAGAGAAAATGAAAAGAGGGAGAGAGTGAGATATACTAAAAAAGATAGAGAGAAAGATAGAGAGGTATGAGAGAGGGTGCAAAGAAGGGAGCAAGAGGGAGAGAGAGAGAAATTAAAAGAGAGAAGATGATAAAGAGTGGGAGTGAGAGAAATAAGAACATAAGAAGTAAAAGAGACAGTGAGAGAGAGAGAGAGAGAGGCATAAGTGAGAAAAAGAGAAGGATAAGAGGGCAAAGGAAATAGTGATAGGAACAAAACTTAATTGGTAAAGGAGAGACAGAAGAAAGAGAGAAAAAGAAGAGATAGGGAAATGAAAAACAGAAGAAGAAGAGAAAGAGAGGAAGAGAGATACAAAGGTAGAGAAGGGATAAAGAGATAATAGATAGAAAAAGAGATAGGATGAGATAGGATACAGGAGAGAAAGAGAGTAAGAAGAAAGAGGGTGGAAGAAATAGGAAGAAACAGATAAAGGCAAACGGGATTGAGTGTGAGGGAGCGATAAAAGAACAAGAGAAAGAGAAAAAAAGAACAAGAGAGATAGTAGAGTGTGATAGATAGTGTAAGCAAGGGATGAAGAGAGAGAAAGGGAGAGATAGAGATAGATAGAGAGAGAAAGAGAGAGAGAGAGTGAGAGAGTGGCCAGGGCAGATTTAGCGAGACACTCAGGAATGTTGGTGTAACACTGCACTCCTGCGAAAAGGATAAAGAAATTACTGTCAAACTCTCTCTCTCTCTCTCTTTCTCTCTCTATATCTTTCTCTCTATCTATCTCTCTCTCTCTTTCTGCCTTTCCTTGTTGTCTGTCAGTGTCTCTCACCCCTCATCTCTCCTCTCGGTGTGTAATCCCCTGTTGTTTGTATGCTAAATGGAAGACTGCGGGATCAAACGCCACACGTCTGCACCGTCTGCATGAATATTCACTGTGTCTGACTCACGGCTCCTCTGTGGCAGAAAGCACTGCTGGTCAAAAAGGCAGAGTGGGCGTCTGTGTGTGTGTGTGTGTGTGTGTGTGTGTGTGTAAGTGTTAGTGTGTGTGTGAGTGATATGTAGAGGGTGAAATGGAGAGAAAGAAGAATATGGAGAGATGGAGAGGACGAGGCAGAGAGCTCCTCACCCAGGTAAGCAGAGTGCAGGTGCTGAAAGGTGAGTGTTCTTGGCGGGTGAGGTGATTTTCTCTCTTTTTAGACTAAGAGGGTTTAGCGTGATCTGTGTGGCACCACTGGATCTCAGCCCGGGTCCTGCAGTATGCTATTCTGTTTCTCTGCTCTGAACAAGCCCTTCCTAAACACTAAATGCCGAATTGGCAAGACTGGGGCTCTCTAAAATAGTCTTTCATGCAATAATTAATACTTCTGATATAATCATTTTATTATTTGCCAGTTCTCTTGTCATCATGCTTGAATAGGTCACCCTGGATTGACCAGAATTGACCAGCATGACCAAACTGACCAAGCTGATTGATAAGCTTCAAAACAAAGCTGATCAACCAACAGGACCTTCATGATCAAGTTAGTTTAACCAGTATGACCATGTTGTTTAATCAGTATGACGACACTGGCTGACCAACATGAACATCAAGACCAAGCCATTTAAGCAATATGACCAAGTCCAAACGATGGTTGACTATCTTGACCATCATGGCCATCATGGCCAAGCTAATCAATCAGTATGACTAAATTTGTTGACCATCATGACCACACTGGTTGACCAACATAATCATCATGAACACACTGGTTGATCCTCATGACCAGCATGACCATCATGACCATGATACCCAGCTGACCGATCACTATGACCACACTGATTGACACAAAGAACCATTAGGACCAAGCTGGTTGACTAGCTGGTTGATCATTATGACCATCATGACTGCATGGCTGACTGTCTTGACCATAACACTGAAGCTGGCCAACCAATGTGGCCATACTGGTTGACCCACATGACTATTAGAACCAAGCTGGTTGACCAGCTGGTTGATCATCATGACCATACTGACTGCATGACTGGCTGACCTTCATGACCACAATACCGAAGCTGACCAACCGATGCGGCCACACTGATTGACCAGCATGTCTATTAGAACCAAGCTGGTTGATCACCATGACCACACTGGTTAAACATCATGACCTTGCTGGTTGACCAACATGACTATAATTGTTGGTCAAAATAACCATGCTAATCAAGCCTGTATGACTTTGTTGGTTGACCAACATGATGGTAAAAACCAAGCACCAAGAACCAATCATGGCCATCATGGGAGAAAATATTGATATCACGCTATATCATATTGTGATGACAATAAATCCATCATTTTTAGTATTTGCGTATTTAGGAGTGTATCATTTACAGTTACACAGATGCCTTTAAGTATCACAGTATCACAATATCATCATTATCATGAGATGCCCTGTGATCTCCACCCTTTTAATGAATGGTTGACACTGCTCGACCAACATGACCACAATAAACAATCTGACCGGCTTGACCATCAATGTTCCACAGGTTGACATTTATTATCATGCTTGTTGACCATCATAATCATCATGACTACACTGGATGACCATTATGACCACGCAGGTTGACCGGCTTGACCATTCTGACCATGCTCGTTGACCAGCATTACCATCAAGGCCTAATTTACGGGTTACATTTTGTAGCTGTCACATAAAAACCTTCTCAACTTTCAGTGAAAGTCAATGGAAAAAGATCTTATTCTCAGTCATTGTGGAGCATTTCTATCGGTCTATTCAAGATGAAATTCTCATGCATCTGACACGATGTAAAGAACAACTGATGGATTGACAATATTTCCTCAGGTTCAGGGTCAAAGTAGGTGCTATGAATCCACAGCTATTCACCTGGAAATGTCTGTATCTACAGCATCGCTTAGAATATGTGTCTATTAACTCTTTAATACAGGAGCACCACGAACAGTCGTGTCATGTTGACTGTATAGATTCCTCCAGCGTACAGTACACTCTCACTGCCTCCATATCTCCTGACTGCAGCCCTTTCAGGTGATCGGCCAAGTCGATGAACAGGGGAGATTGCCTATGAAGCACAAGGTGCGACGGTATGGCAGCCCGTTACAGGACGCGGGAAAGAACTCATCATGAAAGCAAGATGAGGGGGCTTTGTTCCAAATGTCACGATGCATATTTATGGCCACAACGAAGTGTTCCTTTTTGTATAAGCACCATCCATCCACTCTGCCATCCCCAACACTTCTGCTTATATCACATGGGCGACGCATGCAATCAAACCGCTAACACTGTTTCACCGCGACCCAACCTTTGGAGCTGGCACAGCCTTTCAGATAAAAAGATTGCAAGCAACAAGGAAACACGCAGAGTCAGACGCATTTGCTGCTACTAGAACCAGACAGAATAAACATATATCTTTTGTCTCTGCCGTTCCCTGAACTGACCACTTTAGCAGCTTACCTGAGTCAACCACTCTTCAGAGTACGATGGGACAAATAATGAGTAGAAGAGTAAACAGGGCAGAACTGTGATTGAGAAATTCTGCCTTCACTGTTAGTGAAAATCTCATGTAGCACTGAGTAGAAGGCATGACCGGAGAAACCTATAGCTGGGTCACACTATAGCCCAAGCCAAAACAAACCAAAAAATTAGCATAACTTATTTTATTAGAATATCAACACGAGAAAAAGACCACCAAACAATCGAGATGACTGACTCACATGGTTTTATTGTAACATTATATTGTAAAATATTGTACATTTATTACTGTTCATCTCCAGGTATCAATTTTGTCATATCTTCAAGGAAATATTTTGTTTAAGTATATTTTAACTACACATTTTCAAATGCAACACTATGCAGCAGATAGCATAATGCTCCACTGACTCTAATAGGGAAAATGATATCTGGGTAAAACACTGCTACTACAATATGTAACTTAAGAGAAAGGAAACAGTATTGTGCCCCATGACTTTTGCCATGTGGAATATGTGTAGGGAATTTAGTGAAAATATGTAATTTCAAAAAAATATATTTTTATATAAATATTTTTTTGTTTTGTTTTGTCAAGCTTTGTAAGCATTAGATGATTTAGCTTGTTTCAGGAACAATGATCCTCATTAGTCTCACTTTAGAATATTAAGGAATTAAGTTAGCGATTTTAACTCAAAAGAAGCCAAGAAAGTCACAAGTTAAATTATTCTGATTCTTGTGTCTAAATTTAATATATAAAAGTAGGGATTTTTACTTGATTCAATCATACTTCAGGGATTTAGATTTTTTTATCTTTTGTGGCACAGTGGCTTATAGATTAGCACGTTCACCTCCCAGTGCTGGAGTCCTGGGTTCAAGTCCCCCTCTGTGTGGAGTTTCCATGATATCCCAAAAACATGGAGCTCAGGAGGATAAATTGGATAATTGCCCTGATGTGTGTAAAAAACGTTTGTGAATGTGTGTATAACTGTATTTCCAGAAGTGAATTGAGTCAATGCTCCAGTGCCAGATTCAGTCCTCCAGGCAGACTGCTGTTTCCGGTTGAGAGTATGCTGTGTGTGATTGGCTGCCACTTCTCACTGGTGTGTGTGGATGAGTGTAAAATGTAAACTTTACATTCAATGCAGCTTGAATAGCTTCCATAGGACATGGCAAAAATCATTGGACATGCCACAAATGCCTTACATTTGGTATGTCATTTAAGTATTAGTGATGTCAGGGCTTTCAGTGAAGATGCTGTTGACATTATGAGACCTTGTTAAAGGTGTCAGCTGCAGTTCTTAACCATAAACCATTTTTCTAGTTGTACATTTTCAGTTTTCCTGCTCAAACACACCATTTTAACCCAGCACTTAATGGCCAGGTTTAGTTTCGTGTGCCTGAGTGGGAAAACCATCAAACTGTGCTGAATACTGCCACTCCAAGACCACAGACTGATGACCCCTGCTGTAGAAAATTGTCAGCTACAAAGGGAAAATGAGGCGCTGAGGAGGCAAAACAGATTGGAGGCAGGAAGACGACTGCTGGTTATCTCTTTCTCTCTCTCTCTCTCTCTCTCTGTAACTCTCTCTCTCGCCAGGCGAGTGCTGGATGGCCTAACCGGTTGGAGGCAGGGGCAGATGCCTGCAGGACTGGACTCGCTGAGAGAGCCTCTTCCAAAAGGGCTGAAGAACCTGCATGTTTTGGTGGAGGGGGTTGGGCATGTCAACCTCTGAGGTCTGGGACCGCACAGCCTCTCCCAGGATCCTCTGCTGTCCACACAAAGCTCTTTTCTTTCATCTTGGAGAGGCTTGGTGGATTTCCTCCAAATTGCAGGGAGCACTTGTGCCCTGGACTTGCCCTCTTCCCCTCCTCCCCGTCTCTATCCATCCCCCACACACACACACTTACTGTAGCCCACATACACTCGCATTGTGCACGAAGGGTTCATAACTCATAAGGAACCATAACAAAGTCTAGATATATTTCACTCTCAGTCCTGATGGTGAGTCCACTGAGGATCTATCAATGTGTCTCATTAGCTTCAATTAGCTTCAGTGAAGTAACACTATACTGCAATGACAGCTCTAACTAATAATTCATCATGCACTCTAAGAAATATAAGTACAGATTTGTACTTAAAAGAGTACAAAGCTTGTCGCTGGGGCTGTACCTTATATTGAGGCACAAAAAAGTACCTTTCAGTGAAAGTCCTTTTTTGTACCCATGGTTTTTGTGGCAGGAAAGATCATAAAGATTATAAACATTATCATCAACTAAATTTGGCTCAAAAACTTGATGATACAAAATTGTCTGGCTTTCAAATAAAAAATGTGCAATTTAAATATATATTGTTCATTAGTACAGTGATGCAGAATACTGAATGTACCCTTTGGCTGGTTAAATGGTACAAATTTGTACTTATTGCTGTTAGAAATTACTTTGTACTTCAGAGGGAACAAATCTGACCCTGTAAAGACCAATATTGTACCTTTGATGGTACAATTATGAAGAGTGTACCTTCGAGTACAAAAAAGTACTCATATCGTACCTCTGTTTTTTAGAGTGTGAACTGCTGACTTACATCTACACTTCAAGGCAGGAGGTTAAGTAAATAGCACGGACTGAACTTTACGTGTAAGTTAATACACAGTTTTTTTTTTAAAGTTTTTTAGAGCTTTTAATATGCTTATGTATTTTCCTTAGTCCAGAATTATTTGACGTTACAGCATGCTTCTTTTAAAGGAAAATATGTAACATTTTTGCATTTTACTGTAAGTCCATTTACAGTAGCTTCAAAGCTGAAATCCTGATAGGACTGTCCAATGAAGACTCCTTCCGTCAAAGCAGTGTGGTGAAATTACAAGAAAGGTCCCGCCTCTTTTGCAGAAAATTAAATTCAGTAATTGAATTTAAGTACAGGAAAATCTAACATTTTAAATACACCCTGCTTGTTACAGACACATGGACACAGCAGTGCACAAACCCATAGGGCATTCCTGTTGGCAGCTATGCAAACTTTTACATGAATAATAAACAGAATACAAAATCTAAATAACATTATTGTACTTCAACACAAGTAAAGGTTATTGTCAAAGACGATTCTATGATCAGAGGATCAGTGAGAACCCAACAAACCCAAGAGGAAATTTACCTTCCTTAATGCATAGTGTCATATGTGTACCAGAAATGCACCATAGAAGACTTTACCTGCCACACCTGTCACACTTGTCCAAGTGAACAGACTCCACAGACATATTCCACACAGGCAGGCATGTTGCAACGAGGCAAGCACACCACTCAATTGCCTATAGGGCCCCGAGCTGGCCTTGGGCCCCCAGAAAACATCTGGTCATGAATTGAATGCACCTAAAAAAAAAATGTGAGCGCCCCTTTTAATTCTGTGATGGTCAATGCAGAAAAATACACTGACATTGTTATCGGAATCTCCCTCAAGGGGGCCCCTCCCACAAGTTGCTGACAGTAGCTAGCCAGCCAGGTTTGTGATTCCTGCAGTCGGCAAAATATGAAACTTCAACATTCATGAAGCCAGAAAAAAAGAAAGAAGAGAAAGGAAATAGAAGAAGAAAATATATGGATAATTTTATGTTAGTTACCAGCTTGGCAGTCAATGCTAGTAATCTAAACTAGAATAGTTAGTGCAACTTGTGTTGAACAGGCTTGTCATATTCGGGCAGAACTCAAACAAGCACAGATGTAAAATTAAAGCTTTAATAACAAAAGGAGTAATACAGAGAGTAGTTAGAAAAAACAGGGTCAGCACCAGTGAACAGTTTTTTAGCTTGCCATGGTGGGACATGGCAAAAGTCAAGGGACTTTGTCACATGACTCTTGGCACAACAGGGTATTCAGGTCCTTTAAGTCAATGACGTCAGGCCGATGTAAGACAGAATAACGTGGCTCAGCTTCTCACATATCTACGCGATCCCTTTTCAAATAGAAATAAGGCCTGGATACAAATTCGCATCAGACACATATTTGACACAGGGCTAGAGGCCACAGCCAGAGACTTGGAATCGCATTCTGGCTGCAGTCCATAACCGCGCGAGCTATCTTCGCTCGGTTATAGGCTAGGCCTTGCTGGATCTGGGTGTTAGTTGAGGCGAGCGAGGCTGCGCTGTTCATTTTTTTGATCAAGGCGACGCCCCCCCCCCCCCCCCCCGCCTCCATCCACCATCATTTCTAAGCTATTACCTCCATCCAGTGCGGGGATTAGGGAGAGGGCGGATGGGGGGAGGGTGGGGGCGGGAGAGAAAGGAGAGAAAGTACACGCCGGCAGCCAATCTGGTTTTCATTTGAAAACTCCCTCGAGGTTTTTCCATTATACCCCCCCTCCCTCCATATCCAGGCTGACCCCGGAGAGAAAGCCCTCGCCCGCGAAGGTCAGCTCAGTCTAGACTCTCCCCGCCATCCGTCCATCTCTCCATGCCTGCCTCCCTTCCGTCTTCTTCTTCTTCCCAGCGAATGTGCCTGCGGCAGGCAAGGGTTACCCCCGCCCCCTGTTTTCTTTTTTTTTGTGTTTTTTTTTTCCCCCGCTCCTCAGCAGCTCCTACACTCTCTACGCTCCTCCTCTCTAACCCTGCCATAGCTCCCACTGTAATCTTTTCATTTCGCCTCCCCTCCCTCTCAGGTCTTCAGGGGCTTGGAAAGGTGAAGCAGGTTGTACCAGCAAATCAACTGTGCCACTGTCCATCTGAGCACCCCCCGGTATCTCCGAGCCAGGCCCCGAAAAACAGTCCCATCTGCCCTCTCCGGGCGGCTATTACTGTTGAGTTACAGCTTTCGCATCGGTCAAGGCTCAGGGCACTCGTCCAAGGGTCGCCCGCTCGCAGCGCGCTCGAACGGTCTGCGCCGCCTTTTGTCTTTCGCAAATCAGTTTTGTATTTGCATGAGGCCCACCCACACCCGGCGGCGCGAGAAAGCCGCAGAGCCACCAATCGCTTTATTCATTTCATCATGAAAGAGAAAACGTGGTGCCGCAGAGCAGCGCCGATCCAGAAGGACAGGTCAATAAGGTTAAAACGTCTTCTTCTCCTGCGCACAGAGGCTGCGGGAAACATTCTCATCGCCTCTCCAGGCAACTGGCACAATGGCGTAGAGGAAAAAGCTCGTGAAACCCAAGTTGTGTCTCCACGGCTCCATTGTGTTTTCATTCAGTATCACTTAACAAGCCTGGCTCTTGGCTCCTGTCCAGTAAAGTCAAGAATGAGCTGCAGTACACCAGGAAGGTCAATATCGTGTATGTGTACGAGTGTGTACGAGTGTGTACAAGCGTGTATGTGTGTGTGGGCACTCTTTGTGTGTGTGTGCATGTATGTATGTGTGTGTGTGTGTATGTGTGTGTGTGTATTTGTATCGCTCAGCTCACAACCTCACAACATCATGACAGTAGCTCGTACTACCCCTCCATTATTATCAATCCTGCTGTTTTTCTCCTGCTGGACCTTCAGAAAGCAGCCGGTATATAACACACAACAATCGCTTTGATTAAGGGCAGGCGTTAAAGCCTCCGAATGGCTTCCCTTCCTCCAAGCCCCTTCCGGACACGGACCGAGGGAAGCGACGAGGGGAAGAAAGAAAGAGAGAGGAAAAAAAAAAAACGTTCATTGAATATTCATTAACCTGTGCCTAGGTGTGTACGCGGTTCTTAACCACACTTGTTTATGACTTAAGGACTTGTAGCGCTGACCTTAGTTTAACACGGCGCCAGATACCAAATTAACCTCTAGCCTCCGCAGGGCTCGCCATGCCCCGCTAACAAGCAAACTGTCTGGATGCGCCAGACGTGCTTTATGATTCTGCCTCTCAGGTTCCTGCCTCGCTCTGCCTGAAAGCAGCAGCGCACACTGCTCTCCAGCCCTGCTCTCTCTCCTCACTGTTTATCCTCCACCTACATCCATCCTCCCTTCCACGGCTCCTCTTAACTCAGCCTTCACTCCGACAAGTTCTTAGGACAGAGCGGTAGAAGAAAAAGAGATGATAATACCATAATACCATAATAATCAATGCAAGTGTGAGCTTGACCAACAATGCTTAAGGGGCTGCTGAATAACATTGGATAAAACATTGCAAAAAAAAAATGAATTGGAAAATATAGTTAAATAAGAGTTGTATATGTTTAAATTAAGCAAAGAAACAGCCAAAGTGGTAAACAAATTTTTCTTAGTAAGAGTTCCTAAAATAAGCACTCACAAAATGTCAGTTTTGGCTTATTTTCAGTTTAAATTCTAAGTAAGACTGATTATGATCATAAGTCCTAAAATAAGCCAAAGAATCTTACACGACTTACAAGAGAAAGACAAGTATGGTTGGTGTGGCGCAGTGGATAACACCACTATCTGCCTGGGTGACTGAATGCTGTGCTACACCAATAAGAGTCCCTGGGCTAGACTCCTAACACTACATTGGCCCACCTCTGTAATAGGAACAAGCTTGTAAGTCGCTCTGGATAAGAGCATCAGCTAAATGCCATAATTGTAAATATCATAGACTGTATATAGCTGGACAGAGCATCGTCTCTTAAAAGTGAAGCCACCACAGGTCGGGCGCCCCCTGCTGTTCGGCTGCAGAAAGCTGTGTAACCCCACCCATCCCCATAGGTTTCAATGGCAAAGCAGACAACTTTCAATCACGTTTTTTTTCTAATATACTCTAATTCTACCTCCATTATTTAAATGCAGCAGCTAGTGTAGCCTCTGCTTATATTGTCAATTTTTTATATCCCCACAGAATTCGGTTTTTGAAACTTTATTCGGCTCTATTCAAAAAAGGTGTGGTTATGGTAAAAGGGCTGGTTATGGGCGGGACCAATAACAGACCGTCAGCTCCGCTCCGCCCCGCTCTGCAGTCTGTGACCGCGAGGCAGCCCTCAGGGGCGGGGTTATTTAAATGAGTAGGAGCTCTCAACAGCCTTTCTCCCTACTCTGGTCTCTACTGCGCAGACTCTGGTCTCTGAATCGCCAAAACGGCGGAAGATTCTGGCTTCATTTTTATTTTTTTGCAGTGTACTGATCACCATTACATTTGTACAGTCCTAACTTGTAACAGTTTCTTTTGTAAACTCTAAGCACAAGCAGTTCAATATAGTATTGACAAAAAGGTTGAACTGTTGAAAGCAATATTATGTAGCAATTTTACCCTTAAAGAGTAGCTTCAGAACCATACTGATGCTCTGAAACTGAAAATGAGAAGATTGCATCTCTGGATGGAATGATGATACTGCACTGTGTAGTATGTTATGTATGTTAACTTTGATAGGCATTGGTTAGTGTTCAAATTCTGTAATTAAATCAACATTAATTTAAAGGTTTTAAAAGGTTGATCTCTTATACTCTATTAATAATAAGATTATTAATAATTATTATTTAAATGTCCTTTTCTACACTGCAAGACCACATTATATAGACTATACTAATAGAACACAAACAAGATATGCATATATAATGTAAGTAAAATGTAATACAAACCATTATTATAAAACAATAATACTAAATTAATGTTGAATCAACATGCACAAATAAATTCATTTTGATATCAGAGATCAATACAGTTATATTGAATAAATAAATAATATTGATTTAATGTCAATATTTTGCTGTCTGGTATTTGCAATTTCTTACTTGGTTCAAATCAACTGCAGCATAAATCTTTATTTTTACATGGAAATATGTAAAAAAGTTAAATGTAAAAACTATTAAATATGAAGTCTAGATTGAAAACTTACTTGTTTATTTAGCTTTTGGTAATTAATGTTTCTCCTTTTAGATAAGGCTGCAGATTCAGGGGTTCATGGACAGAGGGAATTGTGGGTAAACTGAGATGCTGGTGCTGTTGTTCTCCCACTGCACACGGTCACTCAGGTTTGTGGACGGTGGAGTGGGTGGATGCTGATGTTTCAGGGAGGCTCCGTGTCTATGTTACCTTCTGGCTCTCTCCCTTTAGTTAGTTTATTCAGATCTGAGTTTTATGTTTTATATTTTCTGTTTTACATAAATCCAGTAAAACTAATTCCATCTCTCTGCCTTCCTCCGAGTTACTGACTGCCCACCTGTCTGACCCAATACCGATGGATGTTGGACCCTCGGGCTCTCATGTCCCCTGTCCGGCCAGACTGATGGAAATTTCTGAAGTCAGCTCTTCTCCATCACCCACCACAGATCAGCTGCTCATCATCAATCTTACTCTCCACTACAGATTACATCCTTACATATACTCCAGAATATATAAAACCTATGTGGATGTATAAAGACTTTTTATATTTTAATTTAAAAGCCGTTTGACCAGTGGTAGGATGGTCACCCCTTAAATGTGAGTCTTGGTCCTCCCAAGGTTTCTTCCTCCTCCTGCAGCTCTGAGGGAGTTTTTCCTTGCCTCCGCGCTCACTGGGGGTCCTGTGTTCTGTATTTTCTATGTTTAATGTTTTGCCTGATTCTTTGTCCTTTGATCACATTTCTGTAAAGCTGCTTTGTGCCAACACCAGCGCTATACAAATAAATTTGATTTGATTTGATATGAACATGAACAATTCATGGTGGGAGGTTGTTTGTAACTATCACTAATGTGAAACTCACAATTATCAAGGGACTGCAGTTCATCTTGTTCAATATTCAGTAGTATTTTGTATTATTTTAATTAATTAATTGATTTTATTATTTTTTACTGAATCAGATTTTTTTAAAATATAACAATATTACGACTTATTATAACTGTATTATAATTGTATAATATTACAATTTTGATGTCCTGCAAATCAAATACTTGTATCTCCAGTTTTGCATTTTTAATTAATTTATTGTTTATTTTTTCTTTTTTTTTTTTTTACATATTTTTCATCTGTAAAAAGTGAAACATTACATATTTTTATTTTAATAATATAATATAATATAATATAATATAATATAATATAATATAATATAATATAATATAATATAATATAATATAATATAATATAATATAATATAATATAATATAATATAATATAATATAATATAATATAATATAATATAATATAATATAATATAATATAATATAATATAATATAAAAGCCCTTTGTCGTGAAGGCGAACTGTCCCTCAGCGGCACCCGTAGTTCTGTACTAAGCTCGGCTGCTGATTGGTGGAGCGCCATCAACACCGGGACGTGCAGAGAACGTTGTTGAAGCAGCAGCTAAGCTAACCTGCGCTAAAATAAGGTGAGTATAATCCGGCGGGTTATGGATTCAGTGCGGGATATAAACCCGCAGTTTATAAGAATAAATCGCTGTAGTTACAGTAATAGTGCGGGTTTATAGCGGAGGTTTGTTTATTATGCGGGTTTGGAGGCAGTTAGATGTGTAGCTAGGCTAGGCTAACGTGGCTAACTGCTAGATAATACTGTAGAATTCACTGGTTTAACTAAACTAGATAATCTAGCCTAACTGCACAAATTGAACCTTTTACTGTAGATATGTGAGATTTACGTGGTTTTAGCAGACAGAACTGCCCGAGTTTTTTTTACAGTATTTATACAGTATTTTGTTATACAGTTTTAGCTAAACACAGTAACGTTACTATACTAGTGAATCTCAAAAAACAATTTTACTTTATTTCAGTAAGTTAATTCAGTTCAGAATGAGAAACTCATATATTATATAAGTGTTACTGTTGTTGATTATGACTTACAGCCAATGAAAACCCAAAAATCAATATCTCAGAAAATTAGAATATTATATAAGACTTATTTTTGGCAGTGTGGGCAGTGTGCCAAGTCCTGCTGGAAAATGAAATCTGCATCTCCATAAATGTTGTCAGCAAAGGCAAGCATGAATGGCTGTAAGATTTTCCGAGAAACACCAGCAGATGACATGATGTCTCTCCAAATCATCACTGATTGGTGGAAACTTCACACTAGACCTCAAGCAGCATGCACTGTGTGTCTCTCCACTCTTCCTCCAGACTTCCTTGATTTTCCTAATAAAATGTAAACTTTACTGATGGTCATCTGCTGGTGTTTGTCCACTGTGATATATCAAGTCCAAAATCAGTAAATGAACCAACAATCAAGCTGATTTTAAGTACATTAATAATCGTCAAATATTGATGGTGTACTCAGTATGCTTATTAAAGCATCTTGTTTATTCAATAAGAAAGTGTCAAGATATGATAAAATATTGATCTATTGCCCAGCTCTAATTCTACAACTAGTACTGTGTATCTCAAACTACTGTTTATATACAGTGAGGCAAATAATTATTTGATCCCTTGCTGTTTTTGTAGGTTTGCTTACTGACAAAGACATGAACAGCCTATGATTCTAATTCTATCTTTCACAGTGAAAGAAATAATAAATAATAAAAATGGTATCTGTAAAATGCATATCAATGTATATCATTTATACAATGTGATTTTTCTGGATTTTATGTTTTATATATTTTATTGTTAAAATGAACCTACACTTAAAATTGTAGATGTCTTTTGTCAGTGGGGAATCAGCAAGGAATCAAATAATTATTTATTTCACTGTAAGTTATAAGCAGATGCATGTACCTACATGCTGTATAAGTTGCATAGCTGTCTCTTTAACTTATCCTCACCACACTCTCTGTGCCAGCACTGCACTGTCCCATCTGTTAACTGTCTAACTGATATGTATATTTCATGTATATTGCTATTTCTTTCTAGTCTTATGTTCTAGGTTTATGTTTGCACATTGCACTTTATGTATTTCATTGAGAGTCCTATGTTGCTTTATTGTCATTTCACTTCACTGTATACTTGCAGTCAGGTGAAACCTCATAACAACACCTTAACAACTACTTTGGATACCACAGTAACTAGCTAGAAATATCATAGAAACCACCTGGAATAACATGGCAATCACGTGGCAACAGCCTAGCATGGATTTGATACAGTAACCACTTAATCTGTACAACCATTTTGTGTGTCTATTAGGAAATGCTCTTTAATAGTTTATAATAGTTGTTTTTTAATAAGTCTAACAGTGTAAAGATGAGCATTGTGTTCAAGCTGAAAAGAAAAAAAAAGGATTAACAAGGTACAGATACTTTTGTGTGGGTATAAAAAATGAGTTCGCATGAATTACTGCAACATCAGAAATATTAAACATGTGATTAGTGTGAGATTGAAATGCAGACTTGCAGCTCGTCAGCTCATTATTATTCATTCTTCATTTATAATTCACTCTCTTTTTTTTCTTTTTCACTCCCTGTTAGTCAAAATGAGCCTCCGGAAGCAGACCCCCAGTGACTTCCTGAAGCAGATCATTGGAAGGCCAGTGGTGGTGAAACTGAACTCTGGAGTGGATTACAGAGGTAAAAGCACCACTGCTGCTTTGAGTAGCTGAAAATGAACTCCTGCTGTAATTTGCTGTGTGCTGAAGCTGCATCTGTTATGTATTTTTCTTCCATTATATGGGCTTTCTCAAGATTTATATATTTTACACTGGTAGTCTAAATAAATTGCTGAAGTGTTGTATTTTGTTATTGGAGGGAGACAAAATCCTTATCTTGTCTTGGTGACAACCTCACATTACTTTTGTTTTTTAAACTGATCTTATTTATGTTTCCCACACATAAGAGTTAGACAATATGACTAAAAACTTGTATTTTAATATGTTTTACAGAAATGGTAATATACAATATATAATGTACTGAAACCCTTAGAGTAGTGTTACAGAAAGTGTTAAACCGTCAGTATTTATTTATAACTAAGTAGGTATTTCACTGGCTTAGTAAACTGCACTGGATTATAATGGTTGAAATAAAGTAATGATGCTTCTCCTTTAATTATGATATTTCAATACCACAATTTACACAAGACTGAACTCCACAACACCCATGTACAACCTTTAAATAAATTGCACAGCTGCTTCGAAATTATGATTTGATCATTTTTATATATATATTTTTTTACAAAACAAGCTTGAATAAAGGGAATTATTTTACTGATCCTACACTTAAGCTGTTATTACCTGTGCAGAAGCAGGAGTGTCCAGCCTTAAAGAGCCAATAAAACTTGTGAAAAAACATACTTTTTCACACTAATAGGGAGGATGATGTTTCTGTGTACTTTGGTACGAAAACACTCACAACATGCAGATCAGTCAATCAGTAATACAATACCCTCCTGCTGACATCCAACCATCTGCATCTCACTGCTATCAGAGACACACTGCTGCATCTCAGCCAATCAGCTCTCCCTTCTGCCCCACCTCTAAACCCATACATCACCCAGTGTCCCTCCCAAACTACTCTTCCCATTTTTGTTTTTAGCCTTTTTTAAATTTGAGCTGAGGGTGCTGTCAGCTAAAATCAGGAGGTTTGGTGCCTCTTTAAAACTTACCTTATGGATGTTCTGCAGGTGTCCTCGCTTGTCTTGATGGCTACATGAACATTGCTGTGGAGCAGACAGAGGAGTATGTGAATGGCCAGCTGAAGAACAAGTATGGAGATGCGTTTCTGAGGGGAAACAATGGTAGGTAGCATAAACAACAAACAAACATGTAGCTTAACTGTGCAAGGGACACCTTACACCTGTTGATTAATGTGAACAAGCAGCATGTACAGTCCAGAGGTACTGCAAGACGTATAGAACCTATTTGCCCAAGTCAGAATGCCAGGAATGAGCTAGAGGGGAATAAAGCCCCCAGCATTGAGCTGTGGAACTGTGTTCTCTGTAATGATGGTACTTAATACAATACTTTTGAACAGAGTTGCAGAGTTAGGGAGTATGTAGGGTTGGATGATACGTAGTCAGTATACTTAGGAATTGTGGTGGTGATCATTATCTGATCATCATCCTGACCATCCTAATGCTCTTATTGCTGAATGCAGTCAAATTCTCACAGACAAGATTGCTTTAAAAAGTAGTAGAAAGCCTTTTTTAGATAGACCTTGATTTAAGTAGAAACAACGAATGAGAAGGTGTCCCAATATGTTTGTTCCTATAGTATACCTATAATGGTTCGTATGGCCTTGAAAAACCTGGAAAAGTCATGGAATTTGAAAATAGCAATTTCCAGGCCTAGATCAAGTTTGGAAAAATACAAATATGAAAAGAAAATGTTGGAAAAGTCATGGAAATTTGGTCTACAAATCTTTGTGTTTTTTAGATTATTGACGAAGAAAATCTATTTTGAGCTAACAAAATACATCAGCACTAGTTAGTTAGTTCAGTAATTTAGCCCTACACAATGGAGCTCTCAGGATCTGACATACATTTTATTGTTGAAGATTGTGTTTCAACATGTTTTATCATTCATTTTAGGCCTACTATAATTAGTTTTAGTTTTAGTTGATTTTTAGTTTTATTGTCCATTTATTGATTTTTTTAAGCTGTATGGTCATGAAAAGTTGCCTTGACGGCATGAAAAAGAAATGTATTGGTTAACCCTTCTGTTATGTTACGGGTCAAATTGACCAGTTTAAAAGTTTGAAGATCTAGGAAAAAAAGATAAATGTATTTTTCCAGTATAAAACGTCTTCTGCATGCCTTACTTACTGTAATCAACATATAACCCCCTGCAATAAACAAAAACTAAAACAAAATTGCAATGTTATTTTTTTATGGTATGTAAATCTATTATGTCTTATGTTGGTCTTTCAAAAGTGGTAAAGTAGTTAAACATAACACAAAACAAAATGTGCCATCTTTTTTTTTTTTGGAAAAACGAGTGATTATCCTGATTGAACCAGTATGTGTTTGCGGTAAGGAACACAATTGCACTACATATTGATAGATTAATTAGCAGTGTATTTAGTAATAAAATATTGACACTGCTTGTTAGGATTTTTTTTATAATTATTATTTTGGATATTAACTGGATAATTAAATATGCACTGGGTCAAATAGACCTGGGAACACCATTGCTGTTCCTAACAAATGAACATAACAGGAGGGTTAATGGACTAGCAAGTGTATGACCTACTATACAATATTGGAAAAACAAACATATTAGAATGTTGTGTTTGACACAAATCCCTTTCCCAGTGTTTCAAGTAGCACAAAAGCAAACACTAGGCTTGTTTAGCTGTGATGCGTAATGTAGGCCTGATCTTGGAGTAGCCATGAACTGCATACTGTCTGTTAATAGAACAGATCATGCATTAATGGCTTAGTAATTACCTGACGAGCTGAATCATGTGTGTTAAAGCACAGGAAGTCACTGATGGCTGAACCTACAGCGGCTGGGTTAAATGAGACTATCTGGCTGTAATTGCAGCAGAACTGGCTGTAGAGCAGCAGATCTGTATTACTGCCCCTAATAAGAGGCTCACAGCCCAGGTACTACCCTGATGAAGCATTATACTGATGTAGCAGAAACAATGATGGGCTGTGACAGAAGAATAGATTGTTCCCTGAATTAATGATCTGCTTCATAATCCCAGTGGAGCCGTTTTTATGTTGTTGTGAGTCCTTTGTTGTTAATTTTAGTAACAGGCGTTTAGATGTTTGGTAGCAAGTGTTCAGAATTTGGCATAATTTAGTACATATAAGCCTGACACGATAACCAATATTCTTGGGTGATATTCAGTACCAGTCAAAAGTGTGGTCTCTTTCTCATTAATATTTGTTTTTTATTTGTATTCTTTACTACATTGTGTATTAATATTAATGACTTAAAGGGACAGTCCGTATTATTTTTTAGTGGAGAAGGGACAACATATTGTGTTTAATGGTACCAGTGTGCTGGAACGACCATCCCTGCTAAACTTAATATATTTATTCTAAAAACTGGGATGTCAGGTCGCTTTTCGACGAGTCACGAGTTCTTCTTCTGGCCTCTTCACACGTCTTTACGTACTTACGTCACACCTACAGCCTCTAAAAGAGGATCCGGCTCAGTTTTACTGAACGCGAGCGGCTGGTGGAGCAATGGAGACTTCAGAAGGGGAAACTCGGAGCTCAGTAGCTCATTCACTCATAGTAAATCCAAAGAAATGAAGGAGTGAGAGTGAAGTTTCTAAATAAGCACTCTCTTTCTCTCTCTCTCTGACTGAACATAACCTGGAATCTTACGGACATCAGTTTTAAAATCTATGAAGGAACACATGCAGTTACGTAGTAGACAAAAAAGATTGGCTTTCACAAACACCTGACATATAAAAACCAAACTCAAGTGGTTTGAGGTGAGTTGGAGCACAGAGTGGAAAAAAAAAGCAGTGAACAAGAGCTTTGCACCTCTTAAACTTCTTTAAAACAGCTGGAGAATCATTCCAGGTTCTACCTCATGAAGCCACTGAGAGAATAGGCCAAGAATAAGTATACTAGTTTTAAACATTTAGTAGAATATATAATTTTTTAAAACTTTTACCCTTAAACCAAGGGTGTCCAAACTACGGCCCGCGGGCCATTTGTGGCCCGTTTCCTTTGAAGTATTTTAGAAATAGAATGAAAGTTGGCCCGCTGTTAAGCAGGTTTTTATAATGTGAGATTCAAAGTTTGAACGCTAGGTGTCAGAAACGGGCCAAAGAGTCTAAAAGCGGAGAGGGTGCGCAGTTCTAGCACAGAAAAAACGGACCAAAGAGTCTAAAAGTTGCCGTAATTAAGGAATTTAATACTAAGAGACATCATGAAATTAAACCTCAATTTGAAAAATCTTAGTTTACACAACACTGTAAAAGAAAAAGATAGTTAGTCAAGTAAAATGGTGTGTAAATGAAATAATCAGGGAAAAAAGTATTATTTTAAAGTGGTATATTTCATTTCGTGACTTCAAATATATTTCTCCTTCTGGCCCCCAACAAAAAAAGTTTGGACACCCCTGCCTTAAAGCAAATAAAAAATGAATAAGACAATATGAATAAACACAGCCATTATCAAGTAAAAGAAAAGAAAAAAACATGTACAATACAATATTGCACTTTTTTTATTGTTTAGTAAGTAAAGTAAAGTTTTTTTTTGTTAATGTTTTTTTTTTTTTTTTTTTCCTGTAAAAGAGAATCCGAGAGCTTTGTTATTGGGTAAAATAACAGGGTGGTAAATAGTTGTGTAAAATGCTCATGATGATGTTTTTACCACATTTGGATACAGAACAGCAGTAAATAAGCATTGATCTGCATCTTACATTTAGTTTCTCTTCCTTTTACTATTTATTTATTAAGTTATTATTATTATTTTTTATTTATTTTAGTTGTCAGTGTTTGGTTGTTAAAAGAAAAGGGTTAAATTATCATCCACCCACTGTGCATGTCGTGTAATGGACATTTTAGGTGCTGTGCTTCTGCTCATCACTAATTACTGACTAAACAGCATTAAGTATTGTGTGTAACAGGGTGCTGGTACAGTGTTTATTGTGCATCGTCACAGCTAACAATGCAGTCATTAGTGATTTTCACTTACCAGACTTCTAATTATCTACTAATAAAGTCCATAATAAATACAGCTTAGTACACGCCTAATGCATGACTAATTCCAGGTTTTATTGTACAAACAATACTTTAATAAACTCCTAATTTGTGTTCCTTTAAATAATGTTTCTTTAATGTCTTCTCCATTCTTTTTTTTCTTTTTTCCCCCAGTGTTATACATCAGCACCCAGAAGAGGAAGATGTGAAAGAGCTTCTGAATTGTGATGGTTATTGTTTGCTTTGTTGGTATTATTATGTTATTTTAGTTTACAGCTGAAACACTGATGTTTTTGTTTCTCAGTGACCTTTTGTAAAATTTGTATTGGTATTACATGCACATACGATGCAATAAATTTCTTTTTTTCCCCAACTTGATCTTTGATGTGTTTGGAGATGTTCTGATTGTTGCTTTAATAATTACACTGAATACATAAATGGGCTTTTACTGTTACTGACTGTTGTTG
The DNA here is from genome assembly GCF_023375975.1 of Astyanax mexicanus. Lineage (NCBI taxonomy): Eukaryota > Metazoa > Chordata > Actinopteri > Characiformes > Acestrorhamphidae > Astyanax > Astyanax mexicanus. The sequence continues at coordinate 49,799,300 of NC_064414.1, forward strand.
ACAGCCCAAGGTAAATATCTTGTGATTAAGTGTAGCAATGACGTGATTGAGATTTGTGTATTCTGTAATTGTAGATTTTTCAGGAATCAATATTCCACAGAATTTAATACAAAAGCTTGGCAGGTGCAGAAAATAGGATTTAGAATAAGCTCGACAAGTCCTACAAAAGAAGAGCATAATCATTTACCTTGCTGAACAATGTGAGTTTGATGCATAGAAATTACATACTGTAAACCTCAAGCCATTTTTCCTTCAGAAGTCCTTGGAAGTACAAACCCTTCAGAACAAAATAAATAGCATGGCTAACTTAGGCTTGTAATTTTGTGTTTGAGTTTAATGGTTTAGTTGGTACGAAGCTCCTAAGGTGACATTGTGTAAAAATAAATAAATAACAATAAATAATAGTAATGTGTGGCTACAACTTATTAAAGTGTTGGAATGAGATCGCACACTAAGGCGTGGCCATAACTTGCCATAACATGTTTATAAATTTAATTTTCACTAAGCTATTTTCATATATATTAGAATATATTAGTTTAGATCTCCTCTTGGTATTACAGTCACTTTAAAGAAGTAGACTTTGACATTAGTGACATTACAACTTTTACAGTTTTATTTTAAAGGGAAAATAAATATATTTCTCATTTTGTCTCCATACTAAAATTTTAAGCTGCCCACTCTGTTATTAATATATCAAGAAATATTACTAAAAATCCTTAAGGTCACCAGGAACAATTCATAAGGTTTGCAAATCTAGGTTATCAAATCCATTTATTTAATATAAAATGAAATGCATGCAACAGAAAAAATAAAGTGATTAAGCTGGGAAATATAATAAGTTCTATAAATATCATAATAGTCAAAAGAATAAAAAAAATCCTAGCTAAGTCATTTTTAAAGGCTAGAAGCCACATTAGTTGAATAATAAACCCAGGGTAGCCAGCTTTTCAACCACCTTGGCTATCAGAAACCAGATTGGACGAAAGAAAATAGCAATTAGCTACACCTGCCTGGTTTACAGGTGATAATTATCTGTAAAACAGGGTTACCCAGCCACAGACCACCAGCAAACACTAGCACTTTTGAGGCTAAACACTACAGTACAGATACCCTCAAAAGGATATAAAGACAATGTTAAAAAATATAATAAATAAATGAGCTAAGAAAGCTAAAAAAGCTAAAAAGCAGGAAGGAAGTGCCAGTATAGGTATCTAGGCAACGACCAGGTGAAGAGAGAGGCAGTAGACTAAAAGCTAACCCTAATTGACACTGCTAACTAGCTAATTAACTACAATGTTTTCAGCTAGCTAGATTGCTAATTGCACCCTCTGTTGACTGAACATGACGCCACAATGACCAAGAACATTAAAATAACTCAGGTAAGACTCTTTTCTTGTTAGAAATGACAAAAAAAAAATATTAACCTACACTGTTAAAAACAAAGCAATGCCAGTCAATACTCTGTTAAATGAATTTTAGTGTGTTTCTTTCTGAACTTAAACAGGCTTGTAAAAAAACACTTCATCATCAACCAAAGTCACACATAGTACTCAAACTCAAACTATTAAACTAGTTAATTAACTATATTAGTTACCTTTAACTGTAGCTGAAATGCCATGTTTGGTGTATGAAGTGTTCTTCTGTGGTCATGTAGCTGTTGGCTATATTGTTTACAGTGGACTAGCATTTCACCTTTTACTTTACAAAACAAACCCAGTGTGTTTCGTGTTTTTGTAGTTTGTTGTTTGGATGTTTAGATTGTATTGTATAGTCCTTTACTTGTTTATTTTCTTAAAATTTTAATTTGCCAAAAATGTCTTCCCAGTTATAAAAAAAAAACCTTAAGGTTTTTTTTTTTATAACTGGGTAGACATTTTTGGCAAATTAAAATTGCCATGTTCTCCTCCACCAGTCTTACACACTGCTTTTGGATAACTTTATGCCTTTACTCCTGGTACAAAAATTCAAGCAGTTCAGCTTGGTTTGATGGCTTGTGATCATCCATCTTCCTCTTAATTATATTGCAGAGGTTTTTCATTTGGTAAAAATCAAAGAAGCTCATACTTTTTAAGTGGTCTCTTTTTTCCAGTGCTATATATCTGTCTGTCTGTCTATCTGTCTGTCTGTCTGTCTGTCTGTCTGGCTAGCTAGCTAGTGAAATATACACTTCAAAAGTACACCACTGCAACAAAATATATATATGAACAACGCACTCCATATATTCAGGATTGAAGTAAAAATCTGTACACTAATTGCTCATATGGCCCTAAAATAATATCACTTTATTTTAAGGTATTTTTGCATTAACGACTGTAGGTTTGGCACACCCCTAGTGTATCATCATTTCGTCAGATTCTTGCTAATACACTTCTTTTTTCTTTATTCATCACCCTTACCTCTCTCTACCTTCTGACTTGTAGGTTTCACTGGGTTTTAATTACCGTTTGAATGCATTGTAATTTTCCACTGCTTGGCTTAGCCTACGTCTCGTACGCCGTAACTTTCGTAGCCTAGCGATGGCGCTCTGTCCGCACAAGGTTCTGAGACCTCTCGCCTTCTTAAGTGCGTCCAGTAATTTAGCAAATGAGCCCGAGCACTGCGTCAGTTCATTAGGCTAAGATAAGGAAACCCAATAAACATATGATTCATTAGGCTCCTAATGAGCTGTTTTGGATGCTCAGGGTTTTCTCGGCGTGGCAGGATTTGCTAGGGACCCTCGTTTCTTCTCCTCAGCCTGTGGCTGCACGCCGGTGCTCTCTGGCCCCCGGAACGGAGACAAAAGCCTGCCAAGGTCAGGCCCGAATGCAGGATGAAGGACAGTGTATTGATTAAACTCGGTCTGTAACAGGAGAGAGAGAGAGAACGTGAGAGAGAGCCAGAGAGCTTTCAGGATCGTTATGGCGGCCGTGGCAAATGTTGTTCCTACTGTAATCAAAGACAGAGACACCCCCTCAGCCACCCCCTCACCACCCACCGCTCACCATCTCCTCCACCACCACTACTACACACACACTCCGCTCCCCCTTCCACCACCTCCACCTCCCTCCTCACTTTGCTTCCCTGTGCTGGAAGCCTAATTAGCACTGTTTTCAGTAATGGCCCAATGGCTAAATGGACACCGTCTTATTAGGGCCGCTCTAATGACCCTGTGGCGCGCCCTGCGGTGCCTTCGGTGCCTCTGGTGCCTGCGTTGCCTTTGCTGCTTTAGCTGCTTTAGCTGCTTTTGCGCCTTAATCTGCTTTTGCTGCCTTTGCTGGCGTCTCAGGTATGATCTGTTGTTCCCCTGCATTCATTTCCCTGCTTTTCAACTCCCTGCGACGCTAATTGCAAGCTCAGGCCACATAATAAGGCTTCCTCTCTCGGTGCAGCTGAGGTTTTGAGCTTGTGTTGTTGGTTTTTATGTGAACTCTGTGTGTATGCTGTTTCAGGTGAAAGGACAAAAGGTGCCTGTACTGTAGTGCTCCTGTGCAGGAACAGAACAGCATCCAGCCAGCCAGCAAAGCCAGTCATCCAGCAAGCCAGCCGAGCATGCTGGCGATGCACAGTGCATGCAACTACGGTGGTTCAAGTTCAAGGTCTGCAGCTCCACCAGCAGGTAAGAACCTGCAACTGCAGTTCTTTGTGTGACCAGGGGTTGACCCAGATGACCCCACTGCAGTGGAAGGGTATTGTATAAACATTAACCCTGTTTCTGGCGCAGAGAGTATTCACAGGAACAAAAGAGCTTTGATACCTGCCCTATATAGTCGAAGGGTGTTTTTCATGGTCGGGAAAGGCAGTGAATTTATGCCTGAGGATAGAAAAGAGGTGCTAATGAATGACAGCAGGTTATTGGTACATTGTACATCTGTATATCTTCTAATCCAGCATTTATTCATACATATACAAAGCAGCTTTACATAATTCAGGTAATATGACACACAAAAAATTAAACAATAAATGAAACATAACCCAAATCAAGTAAGCAAGCCAATGAGATTCAGAATCCAAGATTAAAAAATGTATTTAATACCATGAAGAAAACATATTAATTATTAATTAATTTTAGAATTATTTAGTAAAAGAAAGTGTTAAACAAATCAGAATATATTTTTATTTTGGAATGAGGTAGAGTTACCTGGAATTCAGGCTTTCAGTTAACAGCTGTGCTGAACTTGTCAAGAGTTAATTACTTGAATTTCTTGCCTCCTAAAGTGTTTGAGAGCATCAGTTGTAAAGTAGTGAAGAGGTAGAGTTACAGGTAAACAGTGAATAGCCCTATTTAAGTAATGTTCTAATCTAGATTATGGCAAAAACTACTCAACTAACTAAAGAAAAAAAATACTTCAAGAAATGAAGGTCAGTCACTCCAAAGAATTTCAAGAACTATTAAAGTATCCTCAAGAGCAGTTGCACAGACCATCAAAAATGTTATGATGAAACTGGCTCTCATCAGGGCTACCCCAGGAGTTAAGTTCATCAGAGTTACCAGGCTCAGAAACTGCGAGTTAACAGCACCCCAGATAAGATTATTATGGTTCAGAGTACTTTTTACTTCTCATTACTCCTTTTTTTATGAAACCCCTTTCCAGGTAAATTTCTCCATCCAGATGGAGTGAACCTGATTGTAGAGAAGTATGGATGTAGAGAAGTATAAACGTATACCATTCCGACTCCCTATTGGTTTATACTGTGATCCATTACACCTGGACACGTCCCCCCCACACACATACACTCCAGCAAGAACATAGCAGATATATGTAGCCTAGTGTGAAGATGATCCATGCAGAGACTCAAGAGAACTCCAGACAACTTAGCTTTTATAATATATTTACATTAGTCTGTATGTAAAACGTAAAAAAAATACATTCATTTTTAATTGGCATATATTCAGCTGAAACACTAGGGAGCCTAGTTCATCCTAAATATTTAGCAACATTAACATTTTAATATGACATTTTAGTCATTATTGCTTTTAGAAAATACTAGAGGATTATGTGGCATGGCCTAAACCTTTGTTATTTTGTTCTCAATGGCATTTGTTCCCTTATATTACTTTTACTTTTATACTTTAAGTAGTTTAAAGTACTATAATGAATAAAACTTATTATTATTTTTAAACCCTAGTATCTATACTTCTACCTACAGAGTAATGAATGTGAATACTTTTCACACCTTTGCTATTAAAGGCTATTTATTCACTATTTTGATGCAAAAGGATGGCCAGGTCCTCTCCTTTAGAAAAATCGGTGCACGCTTAGTCTGCACTACCATGAGCTCTTTCCTCTGAGAAGAAATAAAATGTTCCTCTCTAAGATCCTCAGCATCAACAGACTTCACTTCTATTTACATAGCAGAGCCAGCAGGAGGAGCGCGTGTGTGTGTGCATGCGTCACCATACAGGGTAAAGCCCTGGATTGCCCTGTTTGTGAACTTGAACCAGTGCGACCCGGAGATGATGTAAATGAAAGAGATCACCTTTCACTCGCTCCTGCTCTTCCACACTCTGCCCACCGGGTCCGGGGCCAGCGGATCTTCTCCATAGCTCTCTCCCTTTCCATTAGCTATGTAAACAAATGATGAAAACGCCAATAAGTCACATACTGCGATATGAAAGGGCCCCGAGTCTGTTATGCAGCGCTGCCATATGTTTTCCTCATAAGTTGGAAGAGAAAAAAGCACCGCACTCGGGCCAAAGTGAAGTCCACCTCAGAAGCTATTGCTGACCAGCATTCTACCACCTCTGGGCGCTTAATTTAGATTGCAGTACTGTCACCCTTGGCCTGGAATGTACCCCCTGACCTTCCTATCTGAAAGGAGCTATTCCGGACGCAGACGACGGGCGTCAGATGATTTATCTGAAGCACAAATGGCCCGGCCAAGCCGCTCGGCTGCAAGACGTGCCATTAGTTTAGAGGAAAAAGAAGCCTCGCAGGGATGTTTTACCTTGACGGACACCCTTTACCTGACTACGCCGACCTCTTGTGGTCGCTGTAAATTACACCTCTCCGGTGCGGTGGGACTGCTTTAACTCAAGGGATTATGCTTAAGAGGCTGTTAATAAGTCTGGACAGCACATGCAAGCTTTTTGTGTGTGTGTATGGATGTGTGTGTGTGTGTGTGTGTGTGTGTGTGTGTGTGTGTGAATGTTTGTGTGTTTGCTCTAAGGAGATATTATCACTATAGATCACACACATTTCCAACCAAGGCCTTTATTATGAAAAGTCAGCAGACAACAGACCTGCAAGGTTGCAGTGTTAACTTTCACAGCACTCAATGTACTTACTGTACTGTAGGCCTCTCATACAAAACAACTTAGTAGTAGTGATTGAAAGACTATTGCAACAACAAAAATAGTCGTGTAAGTGTTCAAAATCTACAAATCTACTACCTACACTAAAATAAAAAGTTAAAAAAAAAAATCCATTGGCAAAAAAACTAGACACAATTTATTTAAATTGAGATATAAATGCTTAGAAAGCAAAAAAGCAAAAAATATCTGCCAATTTTTCTTAGTAAGATTGCTTAAAATAAGCTTTAATCACAAAATTAGAAAAATAGGATCAAGCAATCAAAGCAAATCCCTTATTTTCTGGCTTAAATTTGTATACAAGAATAAGAATGACTTGACTTTTTAGTGACTTTTTAGTTTTTGTGCTTCTTTTGAGTTCAAATGACTTCAAATAAGATGGAAATTCTAAGTAAGACTGAATAAGATAATTATTCCTAAAATAAGATTTCCTAATAAAATAAGATTTATTGCCTTTAAATTAGACAATTTCACTTGCTAAGATGTATTTTTTTGCAGTGTATTTGTGTATTTCTCTTATGTTTCTGTAGTTGTAATAGCTTGTCTGTTAGGATTAGCATTTCATTGTACAGTGTGCCTATTTACTGTGCACATGACAATAAAACTTTTCTGGAATCTTTTTTTTACATTTGAAGAAGGTAGTAATTGTCGACCCCTCATTCCTCCATAGCAGCTCAACACAGTGTCACGTTTCACACACAAAGAACCAATAGTGTCTTAGCTCATCTAATAACACAGTATAGGTGGTAGAAAACAGATTTTAGGTGATTTATATTAATTATCAGTATTACATTTTTGGGGCACAGAGCTAAGGTATCATTCAGTTGTAGTCCTTTATATTTTCATTATGGATGCACAATGATATCGGTATTGGTCGATAATTGTATTTTATTTATTTATTTATTTTTAGAAATATCTGCAATATTTCACACCGATACTGCTATTTGTAAACATTTTAAATTGTACTTTAGTGCAAAGTAATTAGTTATAGTTAGTAGTTACTTCTCCGAAAAGGAAACTGAGTTACTAACTGAGTTACTCCATTATAAAAGTAACTAGTTACCAGTAAAAGTAACTATTGCATTACTTTTGTTACTCGCCCCTGAACGCCGTTATTCCCATCGCTGTTATGGAACCAACCTAATCTAACAAAAATGAAATGTAATTAGATTATAGGCAGGTATACAGTAACAAGGTAGAGCAAAGTGCTTGATTCTGTTGATCGACAATCAGTCTGACATTGTATTACAGTAACTTAGAAAATAAAGTTAACAGATATGGTAATCCATATCTGACCCATCACTATCACAATCACTTATAATAGAATCTTTCTCATTTTGAGGTATGATAGCAATGTTGCATGCCTTGTCTGGGCCATCATCTCTATGTCAAGGACTTCACTTACTCATCCTAAAATAAAAAAATGTAGGTAAGACACAACAAGAATTTTGTTTGTATATTAAATATGCGTGCATCTAGATACAACATTCTATCCCACCGGTCACAATTGTGACTGTTTACATGTTTACTCATTCTGCAAACACACCAAAGACATTTGATTAATTACAAATGCATATATCATAACTAAACAACTTAGAGAGCATGTGTACAAAAATATTTGTTTCTATGTTTATTTTAACATATTTTACCAGCCTTTTATTTGGGAGCTTTGAGGCAGCCATCCTCTTCTCAAGATGCAACCAGGAAGTAAACAGCTCTGGTCATGTGACAATTTACTCAAAAAATTTGATACTGCCCACATTTAATTGAAACATTGTAATATTTCAATATTTCCTCATAGAGTATTGGGAAATTCACCAGTAAGATTTTTAGAGGCTTATAATTAATAATTTTATTTTCGGTCACAATTGTGACCGATGGTTGAATACATAAACAGTTATTATTAATTTAC